>NC_058410.1:68839997-69162049 GCF_002201575.2 Neomonachus schauinslandi
CCTCTCCAAAGCATCTACTCACATCCACGGATCTACATGGAACTTTTAAGAAAAACGCCTGAACCTTGTCCATTTCAGGTATATACAGATATATTCATTCCACAAATATTTATTGAGTGCTTCCTACTGTGCCAGACACTATGCAAAATCCTGGGGCTAGAGCTGTGACGAGTCCTGCACTCCAGGTGCTTACAGTCTTTTTTTTTTTTTTTTTAAAGATTTTATTTATTTATTTGAGAGAGAGAGAATGAGAGACAGAGAGCATGAGAGGGAGGAGGGTCAGAGGGAGAAGCAGACTCCCTGCCGAGCAGAGAGCCCGATGCGGACCTCGATCCCGGGACTCCAGGATCATGACCTGAGCCGAAGGCAGTCGCTTAACCAACTGAGCCACCCAGGCGCCCCGGTGCTTACAGTCTTAATGGAGGAGATACCACAATAGATAGAATAACACATAAACAAGATAGTTAACGATTGTGCTAGCTACAACGAAGGGAAAGAATGAGAGTGAGGAAGTAAGTAGAAACTGAGGAAGGTTGCTTCAGAGAGGGTGTTCAAGGATGTCCTAGGAAGGGGGTAACATCTGAGCTTAATCATCAAGGAGGAGACAGGACCAGCCAGCCTCCCCTTGGGGAGTTGGAGGGAGCATCCCAGAGGAACTCAAGCGCAAGGCCTGGGAGCATGTGTTCATGATAGAGAACTGAAGGTGGAATGGCTGGAGGTGTTGACCATGACATAACATGGTTTGCTGAGCTGGCAGGAGCTAGATCTTGCAGGGCCGGTAGACCATGAGGGTGGTCGGAAGCCACTGAAGAGTCTTAAACAGGAGAATGACATGATTTTATTTATGTTTTTACAAGTTCACTCTGGCTGCTGGGAGGAGAATAGAGGCGAAAGTGGAAGTAGATTAGTTAGGAAGTCACAATGATAACGCAGAGAAGTGATGACAGCAGCTTAGACCAGGGAAGTGGTCCTCGGAGTGGGGTCCCTGGACCAGCAGCAGCAGTATCACCTGGCAACTTGTTAGAAATGCAAATTCTCAGGCCCTAGCCCAGCCCCACTGAATCAGAATAGGTTGGCCTATTTATTATGCTCTGGACATGCATTATGCGTCCCACCCTTCCCTCCTCTGCCCCAGTCTAGAATCCTCTCCTCTTCCCTTTCTCTCCAAATCCTTCCCATCCCTCAAGACTCACTTCTCTCCCCACCTCTCTTGAAAAATCCTCTTTGAACTTCCCAACGCACAATGATTTCTCCCTCCTCTAAATCTTTAAAACCCCTAATGTCTATGCCAATCATCTGATACTCATCAGGCACTGCCTGGTATGACTTGTTTCCTCTTCTTGGGCTTGTGCCTTATCACATCAACCAGATTATAAACCCATTTAGAACAGACACCACACTCTACACAGTGATTCCACTGCTGTGATTACCCAACAATCTTGTGTATTCTAGACTAGATCATGGAGCATGATGAAGAACATGATGGAAACACAGATAAGTGAGGATATAATAAATAGGTCCCATTGTCTTCCCCATCCATTCGGCATCTCTCTCTACCCCATGGCCCTCCCCCAATCCAAAACGGCTGCTCCACTGTGAGAAAAGCAAGATACGGCCTGATAAGTCTCTCCCATATGAGAACTTGCCCTAAGAGACATAGAGACTGTTGTCAGTTAGTGGTGGTTACAGGAGCTTGGAGATCACCATGTAGAGTTGGACTGGCAGCGGAGCTGGATGAAGTAAACAAGATGAGTATGCAGAGGATGCTGGCTTGGATGAGAGGTCAACAGAGGAGATTTTCGGAGACAGAGATAGTGCAGCTCTAGGAAACGGAGAGAGAGGCTTAGCTCTTAATGGCCTTCTAGTTCTCAGGTCCAGTCTTCTGCTAAGCAGGGTCTGGTTGTGTGTCTGATCCATGAGATCCCCCTTTAACATTTCTGTAAATTGGGGCTAGCCTGAGTGGCTTTCTGTTTTTTGCCTTCAAAGGAACTTCGACTAGAGAAGAGGCAGCACAGGCTGGTAATAATTCTCACCCTCCATTCTTTATATTAATCCCAGGCTCCGACAGGGTCCTGGCCTTTCCCTTCTCCTAGTGCTGTCATAGCAAAGCGTGACTACTGAATTCCGAGCATGGAAAACCAAGAATCAATTGCTCAACTGCTGTCAAAAAGTGACATTCAAGTTTGAGTGACAATGATGTCTTTGGTCCTGTCCTTATCCACTTTTCTATTTTTGGTTCTGCTCCTGCTCTCTGCAATTACAACGCTTAGTGCTTAAGCAGTTGCCAGGAGTTATTTAACAAGTACTTCGCCCTTCTTTGAAGATGATGCTTTAATCCTGAGCTTATATCCTTCTCTCAGTGACAGAGACTTCAGAATGTGCCATTTCACAAAACACCACGTCTCTTTTGGTGTTTTCTTTGAATGATGGGCTTGGGCCCATTGATTGATCCTCGAAATTGGAGCCTGTCAGAAAGAAATTTCCCCAAACCCCAGTGTCTTCAGCAAGTCACTCTCCATCTATAAAATGGGGCTCACCTGGCCAAACTTTCTCAAGGATGCCAAGAAATAAATCAATATAATGGATGGAAAGTGCTTTGTAAATAAATCCCAAATAGTATTATTATTCTAATTGCCAGTGCCCGTTCATCTTCAGATATATGAATCAAGGTATACGTTCATGTACAAAGGACAACTACCCAGCACTCAGAGCTGGGTGGGGATGCAGAGGGTTACTCTGGGTCTTCTAAATGATGGCTATCTGGTGGGCATGCTATAGCGGCAACTCACGCATGTATACATATTTCCTTAATATGTGAATTTTTTGACATTCAGCGCAAATTATATCTCCCATTGGAAACCTATGTGTGAATTAGAGATCAATCAAGGTTGGAAAAAAAATGGGGAGGCAGGCATCAGGGAAAGAGTTTAAGCAAATTAGAAAAATATCACCCTTATCCAAAGAACTTAATGAAAGTTTGTATGAATCTTTCTCCAAAGTGTACCTTCATCCTTCATTCTTCAGCACCCAGAATATGTTGCCAGGGGTTACAGATCAAGTCTCCCAGAAACAGACTGGGGTGCAGGAAGTTTATTGGGGAGCACTTTAGGAACCCCCTCTGTGGGAGAGCGAAGCAAGCTGGACTGAGCAGGAAGAGAAGCTGGATGGCATTCAGTCACAACAAAAGCCTCAGCGGACCCCACACAGGCATTCTTAAGCTGGGATGACCCGGCAGAATTGTCCCAAGTGAAGCCAAGAGGCAGGACCTTTGTATCCCCACCTGTCAGTCATCAGACTCAGGCTGCCCCCAGGAAGGGGGGAAAACAGCTCTTCATCCAAAGGCAATTTCTGGGAGGGGTTACTGGGCTGCAGGCAGTCAACCGTCACCCCGAGCAGCTTGGGTGAATGAGTGCCCCAGTCCTGAAGGAGGGGAAGGAAAGTGTCCATCTGACCAGGTCAGAGCTACCATTATGGTTTGGGGTTTTTTTTATGTGTCAATGAAATAAATGACTAATAAGTCATTCCATGAAGAAAAGGTGCTTTTCACATCAGTGTTCCTGTCATTCCAATAGCTCGCTGTAGGGGCAGGAACATAGCCAAAATAAACTGGTATCTTACTAACAGGACCAACAGGAGAAACTGTGGTCAGCTGCAGGAAAGCGCCAGACACTACCCAGCACCGCGACCCAAGCCCAACAACACACTATACCACTGACTCCTGAAACCACAGACCTGAATCCCCTATCACAGTCATTTAATTCCCAAAGTGAGGTCTCTGCCTGAGCCCAGAGGAAAGGATTATTTTTTTTTTTCAAGCTTGCCATCACCCTTAATGCATATACCTAGAACTGATGGCACTATTATTTCAAAAAGGCTTATGGCTATTAAACTGAAATTAAAAGGATTATCAGAAACAACTTGGAGAATTAAAAGATCAAAAATACCATCTAGAACGTGTGCAATTTCCCCCATTTAAGTGATAAGATGTGGTAAAAACTTACCTACACACAGTTTTGTTTTTTGGTTTTTTTTAAGATTTTATTTATTCATTTGAGACACAGAGTTAGAGAGAGAGCATGAGCAGGGGGAGAGGCAGAGGCAGAGGGAGAGGGAGAAGCAGGCTCCCCGCTGAGCCAGGAGCCCGACGTGGGGCTCGATCCCAGGACCCTGGGATCACGACCTGAGCCGAAGGCAGACGCTTAACCATCTGAGCCACCCAGGCGCCCCACCTACACACAGTTTTGCAGGATGAAATCCTTCCAGGTTTTCCTCAAACATTTCTAGATATTTATTCCTTAGAACATTTTTATAAAACTTAACTCAAATACATTGCAAAATACCTTGTTTTTTTATCAAAGCTGTGTTTTTCTTACAAGTTCAAAGGAAGGGCATTCTCTCTCACCTGATGAAATGTACAAGCGGCAGCTCTATGGTCTCTGTCCTGTCTTGCTGATTACCTTAGCTCAGAAATTTATCAGTTCAAGAAGATGTATTCACTTCCTGGTTAATTTAAAGATCGTATTCTATGATTTCAGTCTACCCATAATGGACAATGTGTCCAGGCTATTATCTCAGGAGAATCACCATTTAAGTTCCTCCTGGATGCTCAATTCTTCTTTGTCCATTTGCTAGGATTTTTATCTTCAACTAGGAAAAAAATGTACATTGTCCTACATTAATAATTTGGCAGATTATAAACAACCATTGTTCCTTTCTTTTTTTGATGTTCTTCAGATTTTTTAAATGACTTTAACAAGTACTTTGGGTGTCCCTGACCCTTTCCAACTTATCACTGTCATATTGTACCTAATTGATAGACAAATAAGTGTTTATTTTATGCCTGGGTATGAAACCAGTCCCTATCGGTACTCGGTATGGATAGATTCTCACCAGCATGAGAGGCTATATAAATTACTGGCTAATAGGCATGGATTCTTCAGCTAGATTGCCTGGCTACAGATCACACCTCTGTCACTTAGCTCTAGAAAAATCACAACTTCTCCGTGCCTCAGCTTCCCCATTTATAAAATGAGAATATCTACTCATAGGGTTACTGTTAGAATTATTTTAATTAAAAGCAGTGCCTAACACATAAGTGACATATATATATACACACACATATGCTAGTACTATTATTGTTATACTATTTTTACAAAAAACCCAACAATACACATTTAAAATTGTTACCGCTTATACAGCTAAATTATGTCATTTTTAAAAATAACAGCACAAAATTCATTCTGGCTTAATCATTCTCTTCTGTTATAAATGAGATCATGCTCTATAAGTCACATCCACAGGCGCCAAAAACATGATACCCAAGGTAGTTAAAATATCCATTCATTTATTCCATGGCACGTCTCTGAGCAAAGCATTGAACTGGGTGCTAGTACTCCAGGTACCATTAGGACGTGGGTCCTGCCCTCGGAGCACTCTTCCTCCCAAAGGTCCACAAACACTGGCCCTTCACGGAGGTGGACAGTGGCCTTTCCGGTACATCATCTTATCTCGTATTTATTCTCAAGCAATCATTGTTAGCGGATGCCCTTATACCCTGAGCATGAAGCTTCCTTTCAGGTAACTGAAAGTTTAAGAAGGATATATATTGCACATTAGAAAGTGAAAGGAGTTTCCAAAGAAAGGAGTTAGCAGATGCGATAGTATTTTTCTACAAAATCATTGTGATCTCCCTACCAATATCTATTTCTAGGCAAGTGCTATATTAATATACCACTTTCCGCACATCTACCACTAACGAGAACTGACAGAGCTAGTCTTTTTCCCTTTCCCTGTCATTCCTTGGATAACATGGTTTGCTTCACAAAATTACTTGTTTAGTTTGATGGCTCACTAGTGTCATCAATAAAGTTTACTGGGTATATTACTAGTTAAGTCACATGCATTAATTGTATGCTTACTGAGGGATGCTACACAATACATAGGAAATTTTAAAATACCAAAAAAGGTATTAACCAAATTTTAAAATTAAAAAAAAAATACAGAAGTCATGAGAGCATATTTGAATTAACCAGGGAAAACTTTAAAGAGGTGAATGTGAAGCCAGAAAAATTACCTACGTGGACTAGTGATAGCAGAGAAGGGGCGGTGGTATCCAACAAGGCACAGAGGAAGGAATTAGAAAATCTGTGCTGTGGTCTCCCTGTGATAAACCCCACACACACCCCACACACCTCTACTTTCCCAGAACTCATGTTTGTCTGAGGGCAGAGATAAACTGGTCAATGAACTTGACAGATGTTTGTAGACTCTCGGTCGGCCACGTAGCTGAACAGGATCCCCCAACTTCTGTGATCCCAGGTGAGGATGACCTTCTTAAGTTTCTCTAGGTGACTGAAGTTGGACATCAGGGATCCCTGTGAACCCCAGTGGCGCTCTACCCATCAGAGGAGAGTTCTGGGTCCTGGAAATCATCTGCCATTGGCCACTGAGTAGTCGATGGTGATTCCCTACACTCTTATTGCCTGGGGAATGTTTCCTAACACAATACAGAAAGTATTTTCAAGGCTGCCCAATCCAGAAATCTGATCCAAGTAGCTCCTGAGGGGCATTAAAACTGCCCTCCTGTGGCCACAGTATGAGAAAGAACCCAGACGCCAGAGAAACCACACACTGAGAGGACCCAGGTTAGGAAAGCAGAGAGCCAAACATCCTGCTCCAGTGCTCACCATTAGCAAAGACCAAGGACTCTCTGGTAGCAATGAAGGGAGTCAAGAAGCAAATGTCCGAAAGGACAGGCAGACAAGCCAAGGAGAAGAACGACATGGACACATCTGAATATTGGACAGGACCAGCGAGGCTTCCAGCAATTTGTGTGTGATGAGGGACTAAAGCCGGACATTGAAATCCACACCTTTGTTCAATCTCAGGACAGAGAGCAAGGTCAAGCTTTTTTAACAAATTCTTTGGTCTTCATAAAACTTATACTTTAAACATCTTTCTACGGTATCGTTATTTATACATACCTGGACCTAGTGGTCACTACCTTTAGAGTTAAGTTGCCAGGATCTGGAGCAAAGCAAACAAAACAGGAATGCCCTCTCCCTTTCTCCACTCTTAGGAACTGTCCTAAGAGAATTATTTGTGTTACAGTGTGCCACATCACATGGGGCACATACCTGGAGATGAATCATGTCCCTATTCAAGGTGGTCTGGGTGAGCCTTTCAAGGACATTCTGTGCAGCTGAAACTTCTCTAATCCTAAACTGTGGATCCAGGGCCATGCCAGCCAATCTGGTGTGGGAAGACGGAGAAATCCACTTACCTTGATATTCTCCAGCTTTTCTAACTTGAACTTGATTCGCTCATTCATTCATTCATTCATTCGTTCATTCAACTGGCTCATATATAGCACTCACTAAGGGCCCAGGACTGCTCTAAGCACTTTACGGATTAACCCATTTAATCTACCCCACACACCATCAGTTGGGTGGCTTCTGCACCCCTCCCCCTCTACACAGAAACCATCCCTTGCCCTTCAGGTGTGTCTACTTCTTTATTTGTTTATGCCTTTTATGCGATCATGTGTAATGCTCTTATTTATGTGTTTGTGTCATTCTGAGCTGGATTACTGGCTTTAATAGGCAAGAACTCGACGCTGACACTTAGCCAAATGCTATGACTTGTAGAGACTTTGACGTTTCTCGCCTCCCTGGCAAACTGTGGAGGAGGGTGCCACTCGCTGATGTTGTAGCTTCCTCTTAGGAGCTTACCCTTCAGGCTTCCTGAGGAAAAAACAGCTTGCTCCCCCTTCCTCTTTTCTGGGGTATCTGTCTATACATGTACTGTATACCACATGAACTGAGGCTTCCGTGCCCCACCCCCACTCAGGTATCTCCGCATTGCTGGGTATCCCTGGAAAGACATCATTTTTCCTGCCAAATTGCAAGACTCTGTGTCTGAGGGCCAGAGCCCTAGCAATTTCCTTCCACACCCAGGCCTGGCTCTGTCACACTTGGCCCGACCATGGCAGTGAGACTCTTTATGGAGTGCTTAGTGCAGCACTCTGGCAATTAGGGGCTTGACAAATGCTTTTTCATGATGCTGAAGCTGAGGATCAGAGGAACAAAATTTTCCCTGGAACAAAGGGGCATATTGTGTGTGAATTCACCTTTTATGATGGCTGTCTGGCCACTGGACCCCTGTGTGCCCAGCATGCAGGGAAGCAACACCATGAACATGGACACAGGACTGGGCATGCAGAGACCAGGGCCATGGCGCCAAGCCCTTTAGCACCAGAATGTCTCTACTGCACACAGAAACAAGAAGACCCTAAATTAATAACTAAGTTATGAACTGACACAAAGAATTTGGAACTCACAAACTGGCATGAGAAAAAACCCATAGATTCCAAGCTCAATAGCAAGTATATATTAAAAAACACTAATTAGCAGGCAAAATGCAGGTTCATGAAACAAAGCTCTAAAGAAAGTGAAGAAGGATGGAGAGTGGGGGGCGCTGGGGAGGGGAAACAATTTCCCTAGTGAGAATGATGAGAGAATGCTTGCTCAAGGGCAAATTTTATGGAAAATCATGATCCAGTGCTAACAGAGGGAGAAACCTTTCCAAAGAGTTAATGGAGCAGTTAGAGAAATTCAGGTTCAGTAAATCATGAGGACTGGGAGTATTGATCTGAACGTTCTGGTGGGTGAAAATATGAAGCTGAGCTGCTGACCAAACTATATAATAGAACAGCTCTTCAAAAGTGGCTGGGGATTTTAGTTGCTGAGTTGATGCTGGAGTCTTGCCCACTGAGCTCTCCCTCCCAAGAATTTCTCTTAAGAAATTCTGCCCACTCTAACCCGGAGGTTAGTTGCCTCTCCCACTCACGTAACTGCACCTCTCATCTCTGATGATCCCAAATCCACAACCTCCAGCCCAACCTCTCATCTGATCTCTCGTGGGTATTTCCAGATCTCTCCATGACAGAGCTACTTAAGCAACCTGCGATCATAGCTACTTAGATACTCATCATCTCAATGCCCTCACAGCCATAACCAATGAGAAAACAAAACAAAGCAAGCAAACTCACCACAAAACCATCCAAATTGTGTTCCCTGCCCTCCAGCCTTGAACACCTGGGGACACCTGCGATTCCTCGCATGTCTTCAGCTCCTCTACCCAATTTGCCAATAATAACAGCATTTAACCTTGGCCAGTTATTCAACTTTCTCTAATTCTGTTTCCTCAACTGGAGAATGCAAATAATAAAGATTGACATGAGGACTGAACAAGGCCATGTATGTCAAGTGTCAGAATGACACTTGGTTCCACACGAGCTGTCATTTTTACCAGTACTGGCGTTACGTTAAAATATTTCTTCACCTCCTTCCACTGTAGGCTCCAGCAGCAACACACTGAGGCCTTTATTGCCTCAGCCCTACAATAGAATCCCAAACATTTAGAGCTAGGAGACTCCTAAGGGAAATGAAGTACTCAGTCTAGGGTATTTTCACTTCTCTACACTGGCTCCTCTCAGCCTTGTGAATGCCATAGCTCTCTCCCTGCTCTTCTCCAGGGCCAGTGTCTCCCTGTCTAAATACTCAGTCTACATCAGCCCCTGTTCAAGAACCTACAGTGGTTCCCCGGGGTATGGCTATCCCCAGGGAGTGTGAGCCCCAGGCAACTGTATTTTGCAGGTGCATCTGTGTATCAGCAATTTTACTGGAAAATGAACCCATGTGAGGTATAGTGATTTACTGATGAAGATTTGGAATAATGGGTATTTATTTATTGCCCAATGTGAATGTTCTTATCTTCTTCATCCCCTGTGAATGAGCGTTACCCCAAATCAGCATGTCAGCACCACTCTACAGGTCCAGTGTCATGCAATATTACAAAAGAAATAACTTGCCGGCCAGTGTCAGTGGGAATGTATGCTGACCAAGCTGCTCTCTTGAATTAGGCCCCACTTTGGCTCTAAAACAGTACATAAGTATGAGTTCCAGAACTCCTCTAAATATCTGGTCAACCTTACAGGCTGGATAAAGAGTAGCAGCGAAGGACTTCAAGGAACAGCATCCAAATCACAAGGACTTGTGAGGTATAGGGATCCAAGACAGGGGTCTTGCCCATGGCTAAGAGCAGTACTATCTCATCAGGTGGTTAATAGATTTAGATGCTCTGGAAGAGTACCTCAGAGCCACTTTTCTTAGCTTTATGAAGATGTCTGGCCAATTGCATTATATGTTAAATAACTAGGAACTTGGACGCATTAAAAATTAATAGAAAATTGTATGAATAATGAATCTGTGGCAGTGTATAAAATGATCATACATTACCTCCAGTTAGACAATGAATCCTTGAAATGGTATGAGCTATGTGACCTGACAGTCTTTTCACTGGTGGCCTGAGGAGAACAGGAACAAAGGTGAGAGTAAATAAAATCTGGGTGAAGGACATTCAGCTGTCCAAGTTACTTTTGCTTATAAAGCAATGTGCCCAAGTGTCTACCCGACCCCTTCTTTCTCAGAGACCTGCCACACACAGCCCTGAGCCCCTGAGCCTAAATTGCAGGTGGTGAGGCTGATCCCAGCCTCCTAGGATTAACAGACCCCTTAGGATGCAAGCAAAGTAGGTTTGGTCAGCCATCCTGGAGCCAGGCTGGCCAGGGCTGTGATTGTGGGAACTGCATTGATCTGGTCTGGGCCACAGAGGGTCAGATATAGGAAGAACCTAAAATAAGGCAGTGTCTACCAACCTCCCACCTCTACCCCTAACTGCCCCCCTCCCCAAGACTGCTTTGGGACTTCCAAAGAGAAATATTATAATCCATGTCCATCTCCAGCCTCATGAGGTCATTTTCCAAAGGTTAAAGGCTTCACAGTTTCCCGTGTCTCCTCATTCTGCCAGTATCCAATTACTAGGTTCTCTCTTACTCTCTCTCTTTCACACACACACACACAGACACACACACACACGCACACACACACACACGCACACACAGAGCGTTGGCACATTCTGGCTTGCGGAGTTTTAGATAATATGTTGGCTCAACAAGAGAAAAAAAATGAGCATTTCCTGGCAAATTAAAGACAAGCAGAGCCTGGTAACACAGGTGATGGGGCGGACATTTACAAAGTCTGCCTCCCTACACTGCTTCTTTGATGGAATACTTTTTGTGCCCTAAAGGAATTTCATGGTAATGAAATCTGTACTCAAAAATCAAGCCTTCCTAACTAGAGATACCTTGGGACTATTTGCTCTCTGCAGGGTAGCCGTGTGCGGCATGACCCTGTTTCTGAGTGTGCATGGGAGACAGTGGGTAGGGGGGAAGGGGGATGTTGCTATCAATGTATGATCTGAGCCTGCTTTGAAAGCCGATCCCAAGGGGTAAAATAAGATATGGAACTAATCTAATGAGACACTAAAATCTTCTGACCTGTCTTATCTAACAGAATTCTGGTGCTTGTTTTTCATTATAAAGATCTGGGGTAATAACTTTATTTAGTGCTTGCATTTTTTCCCCCTGGATTTCTAGTAGAAAGTCAAAGACACTGATATACAAACAGAGGTTTCTTAAGTACTATTTTTAGAACAATGCTGTATACCAGATTTATAAGGGGGTTAGGGGGGAGAAACTACAGTCACTTTTGAGCAAAGTAGCATTTCACTGCATAATAATGAAGTACTAATTGCTCTTTGTCATCACTTTTTATGCAAATTGCCCCTGAAGCATTTGCCCAACATGCATTTTACATTTTAACAAAGAAAGTGGAGTCTTGATAAACAAGAATCGTATACCCAAGCAAAAATAAAAATATCAGCTATAAAATAAAACTGCTTAAGGTGCATTCTCTAAGGATATAAATTTTTCCATTATATCTTCCCCATTATTAGATCTATGTGACCAGTAAGATTCCTTTGAATCTAAAATAACAGTTTATGTGTTAGGCAAAAAAAAAAAAATAAGTTTGTATGCCAAACATGCACATTTTACTCATCCTACAATTTACAGTGGAAGTTAGATGTGAACTCATGTACCCAACAGAATTTAAATAGATCAGGTCAAAAATCCAGATTGGCAAAGGAATCAAATTGTGTCCAGGCATTTTTCAAAGGCGCAAATCTCACTATTTCAGAGGTTTCAGTTATTCTAATGGATTCCCATTTTCATAGAGACAGTCATCAGCATTATCAAAAAAGAAACATGATTTGCGTATCATAAATAGGTACAGAGTTTGAAACATACCTTCAGGACGTGTGTGTTCAAAATCTGGTCTGGAGAGTGTTACTGGTTGCTATCATACTAACACCAGGCAATAGGGGGAAAAAAGAGAAATGTGATTTATAAGTTTTCTGGGACCTTCAGAGAAATCTAAAATTCAAACCTGGCCTTCCAGGTCATTATGAAGATATATTTGTGGAGGAAAGAGGATAGAACATATTTTATTTAACAGTCTGTTAGCTTGATCTATACCATTTAAATATTTAAACATATGGTACGTGGACCTCCATTTGTACTCTTGCCCCAGGCCCCACAAATGTTAGGGGAAGGTCTGCCTCTAAGAGCCACTCCCCCGCTTCCAACTCACAAGCTTCAATCAAATCTGTACATGTTCATTCTAAAAATGGAATGCAATTGGCTTTAAAGGCAGCTGATCTTGAGGGCCGTAACCTATGCTATTCAGTAAATCCACACTTTGCAAATAGAAAAATACAGTGTGTGACAAGGTGCTATTTATGGAGCAATAGATGATTTCTTCCCAAATGCAGAGAAATGGACTGTTGCCTTATTAAATGACCATTGTAGAGTGTTATTTCCAAAGTAGGATAATTCCTGGAATAATAATAATTATACTGTGAAGCCTATTTAATTCTAGACTTCAAAGCCGTTTACAGTCCTAAAGTTATTAGTCCACAGTCCCTTCTTCTGAGCTGGATCCATAAGGTGTTATCCATTCACTTTTATAAGCACACACGCTCAGACCCAGAAGAGTATTGCCTGCGGTCCTTGAATGAGTCAAGGAGCAAGTGGAGTGAGGAATCCTCACTCATAGGCCCAGATTCCCTCCATTAGACCACCTGATTATGAGATGAAATACTGGTAAACATGAGCTTCTGTGCCCAGGAAATGCACTGTGAAGGTCATAATGAATTACTTATGCTATGTAGTGTATGTATAAATCATATTAAAACATGCTGAATAGTACATTATCATGCTTCTATTTTGCATTACAAAAGTAACTAATGTAAGCTGCAAAGTGTACTTTTAATCCATTATTCATTTTCAAAAGTAGTCAGACCACTATTCAAGTACAATAAAAGGCTACCAGTATAAGCAAACCTGCTTTTCAATTTATGAAGATGAAACAGCAAGATTTTAAAATCAATTTTAAATTAGGCAAGCTGTATTTATCAAAACACATCAAATCTATGCATTCCTAGCTCAGAGGGAGAAATTATTATGAACCCTAATTTTCCCACCAAAAGATTATATTTCTTAAGTCTGGACTCAATATAATTACTTTTACTATGTGTGATTCTCTGATATTATTTGTTTTACTTTACTTTTAATGTTTACAGCGAATCAAAAGCTATTTTTAGTTTTCTTTCTCATTTAGGTTGAGTTATCTACATTCTGGTTTTCCACAGCACTACCTGGGGAAACAAATTTTCCCCAGCATACAAGCAAACAATTTGGATGGACTTATCAGCCCTGAGCACCCCATCTGAAGTACCCCTCAAAGGTCCTTCTAGTTAGCGTTCAATATCTAGAAGCCATAAAAGATTGATACAAATTGATACAAAATCAACAGTAGCATAAGATACAAGTGACAAACTAAGAAAATGTTTGCAATCTAAATCATAGTGGGTCAAGCCCTTTAATGTTTAGTGAGTCTTAACAAATTGAGAAAAGTCCAAAAGCCCAATAGAAACTGAACAAATGATGTGAACATAAAATTCACAGAGAGAGCAATACAAATGGTTCTTACAACATACAAAAAGATGTGCAGGGGTGCCTGGCTGCCTCTGTTGGTGGAGTGTGTGACTCTTGATCTCAGCGCTGTGAGTTCAAGCCCCACACTGGGTGTAGAGATTACTTAAAAAATGAAATCTTGAGGGGCGCCTGGGTGGCTCAGTCAGTTAAGTAACCTACTCTGATCTCCGGGTTGTAGGATCGAGCCCTGTGTCGGGATCCATGCTGGGCAAGGGGCCTGCTTAAGATTCTCTCTCTCCCTCCCTCTCTCTCTCTAATGAAAAAAAAAAAAGTTAAAAAACATAATAATAAAATAAAACCTTGAAAAAAAAAAAGATGTGCAACCTCACGCACACAGAGCAATTCAAATTAAAGCTAAATGATGATACCACTTCAAATTGGCAAACATTTCTCAAAGTTCGATAATATAATTGTTACCAGGGCTGTGCAGAAACAGTCACTTACAGATGCTAGTGGGACTGCAAATTAGAATAAGTCACATGGATGGCAACATGGCCATCCCTATCAAAGTGACATGCTTGGACCCGTATTCCCACTTCTGGGACTTTACCCCACAGACAGCTACACCAGCACACTTAATGAAATAATATATATATATACAAGGTCATTCACTGCAGTATTATTGCAGTAATAGCAAAAATTTGGAAACAACCCAAGTGCATGTGATGGTTAATTTTATGTGTCAGCTTGACTGGGCCACAGAGTGCCCACCCAAACATGATTCTGGGTGTTTCTGTGAGGGTGTTTTGGGATGAGATTAACACTTAAATTGGTATACTGAGTAAAGCAGATTGCCCTCCCTGTTGTGGGTGGGCCTCATCCACTTACCTGAAAAAAATGAAAAGGCTGACCCTCACCTACTCTCCCCTCCCTGCAATAAGAGACAGTCAGCTTTTTCCTGCCTTTGAACTGAAATATCTGCTCTTTCTGGGTCTCAAGCCTGCCAGCCCTCAGACTGGAACTACACCATCAGCTCTCCTGGGTCTGCAGCTTGCCAACTCACTCTGCAGATCTTGGGACTTTGTCAGCCTCCATAATCACATTAGCCAATTCACACACACACACACACACACACACACACACACACGGTTTTGGGGTTTGTTTCTCTGGAGAACCCCAATACAATAGAGAATTGATTAAATAAACTATGATATGCATACTAGGAATAGTACTCAGATATAGAAAAACAAATGGAGATGATCTATATGTGATCTCCAGGACATACTAAGTGAGTAACAGTAATACGCAAAACAAGATATATTATATGCTAACCTTTGCGTGAAAGGAGGGATAAGGATATATATTTGTAATTGTTTATATTGAAAAGAAACACAAAAGTAAATAAATAAAATTATTCTACTGGGGATCAAAGTGAACCAGGATATGCAAATGAGTAGTTTTTCAATCCTTTTGGTTTTTAAATCATGTGAATATACTACTTATCAAAAAAAAAAATTTTAAGTTACAAATTGATAATAGTGTTTCTTTATCATATCACCCTAATTTATTTCTTTTATGGCACTATTATTGTCTGAGGTTTTCTTGTTTAGTTATTGGTTTCCTTATTTCCTTCTCTCTAGAACAGGGTCAGCAAATTATAGCCCAAGGGCCAAATCCAACCCACTTATTATTTTGTAAGTGAAGTTTTAGCAGTAAACAGCCCTGCCCATTCATTTATATATTCATAAGGCTGCTTTTATGGTAGAGCTGCCGGGCTGAATAGCTGTGACTGAGACCACATGACCCATGAAGTCTAAAATATTTACTATCTGGCCCTTTACAAAAAACATTTACTGACCCTTGTTCTAGAATGTGAACTCCTTCCAAATCAAATGTAAAGGCAGAAAGCTTATTCAGTCTTCACTGTATCCTTCAGAACACTGTCTAGAGCCTAGTAGGTGCTCATCAATTCTGTCACAGGTTGGGTTTCCAGGGAAATGAACTCTGAGAGGGAGATAGCAGGTGGGAGGTTTCTTAGGGAGTGTTCCTGGGATTTACCTGAGGAATGGGAAGGAGCAGGGCTGGGCAGAGGGAGAAGTCAAGCCTTGGTGCAGTCTCAATGGAATGCCTCCCCTGAACTGGCAGGGAGTTCTGAAAACAGGGTGATCCTTCAGAGCTCTCCAAATGAGTTGAGAGAGCTGGGCCTTTATACTCCCACTTGGATCTGTCATTGGATGGGGGCCAAGCCAGGAAGGAGGTGTGACCTTGAGGGAAGCAGCTATCTTCAGCCAACACTAATCCTGGAGCAGCACCACCAGTAAGGGCTGTCTTCCAGCAGCATTCCCAAAAGCTGGGGTAATAAGTCTCTAATGGGGGGTGGGGAGAGTGGGGACCCACAACATAGCATCCATCACAAGGACTAACTAAATACATGTGTTTGTATGCATCTGCTCCAGTGATCATTCCACCTCGCAATACCATTCAGATTTCATTGTCATAATCTTTCTTTGGGCTTTTCAGTATGTCTTAGTTTGCACACTCTCAGAAGCAGACTCCGAGACAACCATAGGGGTGTAAGTAGTTTTTTTGTGAGATGCAGGAAACACCAGTAGAAGAATGGAGACATCAGACAGGGAAGGTAAGGTGGTTAATCCACCGCCCATGGCAATGTACACAAGTGCTGCTCAAAGTGGGATTCCCAGAAGAGTGCCCATCCGGGAACTGTTTGCCACTGAGTTTACAAAGGACGGTTGTTCTCAATTCCATTTCATCCTCATCCTTGGTTTCTGAGCAGAATTGGGTAGAATTGTTTTTCTGCTCACTCAAAATCATTATCTTAACTTAAAGTGAAGAGCCAATGCCTGGATGCAAAAGTTATGCAGGTGCCTAAATGCTATAGAGCAGCTTGGTATAAAAATCCCTCCCCTTTGTTTCCTTCTCTCATAAGGGAACCTAAACACCAGTTTAGACATTATCAAACGCAAGGTGCAGGTTTGCTTTTTCTAACAACTTCTCCACTCTAGGAGTGGCTGACCTGCAGTTTGTTTCATTTCCCTTACTCTCCTATCATCACCATCAACACAAGGAAAACTGAAAGAGAAATACCCACCTAGAACATTTCACCCATTCAGGAGATTGCAACCACACGACCATGCTTTTCAATAAGAGGACAGTAATTTTCACATTTTTCCAGGAAGGGTAAAATATTTCCCAACACAAACTTAAGTTTTCTAGCCTTTGAATCTAGAGATTCTGGATTAAAACAACAGTTCCTATGGGAACAAAGTATCAGTTTCTCTTAGCAACCACTGCAGCTTTTATAACATTGATAAACTTGGTTTCAACATGTAACTACTTTCACTGAGAGTTAAATGTTACTGTAAAACCAAGCCTACCACAGTGTGATTAAAAAAATACATTTTAAGCAGGATACAGAATTATATACAAATAGTGATAAGTATGTACAAAATAACATGTACAAAACACAAAAAGATGTCAAAGAAATAAACTAAAATACTAAATTTTTTTCCTCATGTCCATACTTTCTAAATTTTTGCTTTGTGCACAAAACAACTCTAGTGCCAAAAAAAAAAAAAAAAAAGTAACTCTAAACACAACATAATTGGATTTTAAATTAGAGATACAGAATGGAAGTATTATATGGAACTCTAAGCTGGCCGGCGTCAGACTGTTCTCTTCTCGTTCTGGCTTCATGACTACATCACTGGATGGCAAAGCCCACGTCACTTCACCACTGGCCTGCATGCTCTTCCCATGAAAAATGATGTCTAAGCTTCTTTTGAACCCTAAAATTTAATGATTTTATAATTTTCCTTTCCTGCAATAATATTATGTTGGGGGATGACCCAATATTGGAGCAGTTCATAGACTTCGGAGAGCATGAAAACCATCAGGAAATAAAAAATAAGAAGCATAGGTGAGGATGTGGAGCAAAGGGAACCCTCCCGCACTGGCGGTGGGAACGTAAATTGGTGCAAGCACAGTGAAAAGCAGTATGAAGCTTCCTCAAAAAAATTAAAAATAGAAGTATCATATAATCCAGTAATTCTGCTTGTGGGTATGTATCTGAAGGAAATAAAATCTGGACGAGATAGCTGCCCCTCCATGTCCATTGTAGCATCATTTACTCTAGCCAAGATCTGGAAACAACCTGAGTGCCCGCTGGCGAATGAATGGATAAAGAAAATGTGATATATATACACAGTTAACCCTTGAATAACACAGGCTTGAGCTGTGTGTCACTTATATGTGGATTTTTTTTATAGTACAATACTGGAAATGTATTTTCTCTTCCTTATGATTTTCTTAATAACATTTTCTTTTCTCTAGCTTACTTTAGTGTAAAAATACAGTACAGAATACACACAACATACAAAACATGTATTAACTGTTTATGTCATCTATAAGGCTTCTGGTCAACAGTAGCCTCAGTACCTACAACAATATCAACAGATGATATATATATCTCAGCTTTTACTGGGAACTTTCTTCTCCCATGAATATGAAACTAGGACCCACTGATAAGCAAAAAAGAAAAGGCCTCATAGAGGAGTTGCTTCTTGAAGATAAGGAAATTTTTTAAAAATTCAAAACAGAAATGTTTTTACTAGCTGTTTATTATAAAAAGACAGGGTTTGATTTAATAACCAGAAGAAAACAGTTCAAGGGTTGTATGGTGCTAGAGTTTTGATGCAGGGTTGGAGTGGGGGAGGTGTTCCTATCTTGGTGCTTATATTGTTCGACATGGGTTCTCTTTAAATGCATCATAGGTTTAAGGAAATACAAGGTATGAAATTCAGAATGCGTAAAACATAAAGTGGGGCATAATGAAACACATTTCAAGTGCATTCCTACCTTTACAAAAAGATTATGTACATAAACTTTGAAATAGGAATGTTCCCTTCAGCATTTAAGATATCATTAGTTTGGTAATAATATATTTCTTGATATGGGTGCTGCTTCTATGGGTGTGTTCACTTTGTGAAAATTCGTTGAGGTGTGAACTTATGATTTGTGCCCTTTACAACAAGTATGTTATAATTTAGTAAAAACGTTACCTCAAAATTCATTCATTACAAATAATCCAATGTGCATACAGAGATGTAAGTCTGCTATACCTTTCGTAGATGGCATGCTAGAAAACTGAGTGAGGGGGAAAAGGACAGGATAGAACCAGTTTCTATGAGTTCAAATGAGGCCACGGGAGGTAAGAAGGAAGACTAAGTCAAGGGAAAGTGTAACTGAATGTTAACAAAATGGCATGGCCATGTAAGATGGCCGTTTTAGGGTTAAGTCAAATGTCAGAGCAGACCATTTTTCTTAGTCTCCCTTTTTAAAGAAGACTAATAAAGATACAGATTTGGGCCATGAAGGTTAAAGTAAAAGCGATGTAATTTCCCCTGCCACAAGATTGGAACTCCATTTCCAAGAGAAGTAGTGTGAAATCATGGAAGTCAGGATTTGAATACTGAGCTTGCCACTTGCTAGCTGCTTGACGCTGGGCATATTTAACCCCTCTGAGTTTATTCGTCTATAGAAAAGAAATAATGAAGCCTACTTTATGGGGTTTTGTGAAGATTAAGCAAATAATAAATATGAAGTACTGGTCTGGTGTTTACCTCAAATAACAGTAATTATTATTGTTCCTACCCCAAGATGAGAAATTCTGAGGAAAAATTGTGTTTCCATTTGGAATTATTTAAATTTTTTAAAGGCAAAACTGAATGTCTTGGTCAAAAACCACTTTATTTTCCCATGGTAGCCCTAAAAACATTTTCAGGACCAATATATGATTTCTACATGCTGAAAGAGTGTGATTTGGCATTTTTCCCTTCTAGTTTTTGAGAATGATGTGGAACACGTAGGCTTCAAAGTAGGTACTGACTGTTGGCGCTTAAGCTCTTGGCAGTTAATATAAACCCCGGATTTACATGGCCTTCAATTTCCTTTACAACAGTTGCCTAAGTAGGATTTATCACCCTTGTCCTAGCGCACACAGGAGGATAGACAAGGTGAAAAGAACAATCAAGCTGGTTAGCCTGTCTTAATGTTAAAATGCTTTTGAGCGGGGACTAGTTTTAATTTTTACACCCAAATCAAAATATGAGGATCTGTGTGTGGACAGGTTTCGTCACAGATCTTAATTTTACTTGTGTATACTTAAATAAATATCTAAGAATTTGGGGTGGGTTTTTTTTTTTCCTGTAAATTACCTCTATGGCAATCATACGCTTTCTGGTTAGCATCAAATAGGTCTATATCTATACAAACTTTGTTAACATAAGCAGAAATCTCTGAACATAAAAACCCTTTAAAATCACACTGGAGTCCAGATTACCCGCAAATGTAAGGAGGTTCAAGGGTTGAGCGACACCGTCTCCTTCATTTGCCCTGTTGCTGTGATGGTTGAGACTCGGTGAACCGGAACAAAATTGACAAGGGGCAAACTTGCCATTTCAAGTCTCCCAGATTAAATTGAAGTCTTGTTTTTAATTTCATTTCCTTTTTTATTTAAAAAAAGAACTTGTTATTCACATTTTGAAATTACACTAAAATATAAGTTAACCGTCCCAGCACTGCCTCTCTGCCTGATTGCTCACTGGATAAAACACAAGTGTATATTCAAAAATAGCCTCGGTGTAGGCAGCTCAACACAGCCAGTAACGTTGGCTGAGAAGGGCTCTAAGGAACGAAATAACCAGAATCTGGGAATCCCCTACCCAGTGCTATACAAAAAAATCACCCAAATTTTTATGCTCAAGTCCACTGCAGGTACTGGAAAACAGTGGCAGGAGTTTAATCTCTATTTTAAGAGGAAAGTATTGGAGAGATGGAATTAGTCTTTGATCTGAGCAAAGATTCAAAGCTAATAGTTCTCTGGCTGCTAACCTTGACTCTATTAAGGAGTCTCTGCCATTCTCAGCAAGTCTTTGGGACTCAATTTCGCCATCTAATACTACAAGCATTCTTTAATAATCTTCTGTAATTGCAGTACCCTTGAAAACTTGTGTGAACTGAATTGTGGAAAATAAAATTAGAAGCTTTGAATATATTAGAAAAAAATCAGTATTTTAAGAAACCTTGAGATGGATCCTTCAGTCAAGTAAAGAATCCTTTTATACCCTATTTTTTTAAAATAAATTCAATTTTTAGCTTCATAGTCTTTAAAACTAGAGCACATTTTAAAAAGGCAAGTATGTGATTTTTACCGCATTATGTAATGGGTTGGGCCTAAGGGTTCCCTACCCCTTAGCCGCTAAGGAGGTTTCTGAATGTTCACCTTGCTCCAACTCAGCTCCTCAGCTGCAGTACCAGGTGGGAGAGCGGGGTGGCCATGGAGGGCTGTGTTGTTCAAATATGACTCTTCAGGCAATAAAAAAACCCCTCTGTGTTCTTGGGAGGATTAAGGGAGTGGGAAGAGACAAGCTGAGAGATGGAAGGTAAGGAGAAGAGGTAGGACTAGGGCTGGTGAAGGAGTTTAGAACAGAACTGGTAGAAAGCTTGACATGTTTGAGAAACAAAAAGATGAGCACGATGGAAAGGTGGCGAATGAAGGGGAGAATGATAGCAAGTTGGGGAGAGGGGCAAGGGCAGGTTATACCAGGTGCTGTAGACCATGACATGACATTGAATTGTACTCTCACCTCAGCGGGAAGCCATGAAGGGGTTTTGAACAGCAGGGTAACATGATACAATCACACTGAAGAAAATCATCTTACTGCCATGGGAAGATAGACTGGAAGCAGGCACCAGTGGGAGCAAAGAGAATGTTTAGGAGCCATTGTACTTGCAGAGCTCAGGCGGGAGAGTCCACAGCCTGAACCAAGGTGGACAGAGTGCAAATGCAGACAAGCACAGATCCAAAATATATTTTGAAGACCGATTGTCAAATGTGACTGGAAGAGAGAATACAGGGAAGTGAGGGGGAGGGAGGGATCAGGAACGACTCTGGAACTCTCCAGGTCTCTGGAACGAATGACCGAGTGTCATTTGCTGTCCCCTTATTTTTCCACAGTCTTTTGGATATAATCTCCTTATTCCTCTTACTTCAGCTGTAACTGTATTCATGATTCTCTCTCTCACTCTCTCTGCAGCTCTAACCCCTGTCCTGAATCCCAGATCCACATTTCCAATACCTGCTGTACGTCGAATGCAAATCTCCTTCCTCTCCACTCTCAATTCCCAAACTCGGGAAATAACATTGTTTTTAAATTTCATCTCCCTCTCTGTTGCTACCCAGTGCCAAATCAATTTCCAAGAACTGAGAGTTTGCCTCCCAAACTACCATTAGTTCTATACCCTTCTCTTTTCCCGTCTTCATTCAGGCCCCTCCCCTCCTGCCTAGACTATCTCATCCCCTGGCCAGCTGCTCCTCTTCAGTGCCTTTCACAAAAACTGAGCTCCTATCAGAATTAGACACATCCCAGCTCAAGAAAAGCACCCCAATGAAACTGTGGTGGACACTGGCTCTTTTTGTCTGCCCAGTACCCCTCTTTCTTTCAAGATGGGAATGTGCCAATCATGGTTTTTATCTCCCTTTCCTAAATGATGGGTCCATAGCATGGGCACATGACCAAGGGGCTATGTTTTAAAAAAAAGGCTCGATATATGGACCCTAGAAGAGAAAGTGTTGTTACCCCTGCCAAGAAATGCCAAACAGTAAGGACCGTGTGAGCCTGAAGCTGTTGGTGACCACCTTTCCCTTCACAGAGAGAGCACTTGCTTGAGGATGAGAACAACAAAGAGACCAGTGGAGCTGCGAGAGAGCCCGAGACCATATCATCAGAGTCTGGGGCTAGCAGTGCCCTTTCCAGTTACACAAGCCAAATGGATATTATAAGAATGGTGGCAAAGAAGGGAAATGTAAATCATTCCAACCCACTGTCCTTATTGTAGTGAGTCAATGTTTCATTTTACCTAATCCTGTCCTTTGCCTTTGTGGTTGCCCTCTTCCAATGCCATCCGCTCCAGCCCTGTGCCTCTATTCAAGCTGAGAGGGGGCTGTGTTTTTCCTATACCTCCCAGCCCGCAGGGGAACATCTGTGTAAGCAGCCGTCATGGACCCTCTCTGCCCAGCCCAAGCATACCAAACGAACTGGAGTTTGGGGAAGTTCATGCACTTACTTTGCTGACTTCACCCTCTCAATCATCAAACTGCCACCCACTTGGTGTTCCCCAGTGGATTATTTCAACCCTAAATAGAACTAATTAACTATAAAACATATTGAGCCTTGTGCAATACAAAATATGGCACTACTATACCACAGAGTTGGTTACAAAATGTAGCCTCATTTATCTGAGATCAAAAGCAAGAGCATTATCACACACACACACACCACTCCACAAAACTTTGAGTGAGTAAGGTTTTGATTATCTGGTATCTTTTACAACGGAATACAGAGTGTGTCTATTCAGCTAAAGAACAGCAACTGCTTTGATATGTTCATGATTTTGAATAAACCAATAACAGAACAATTTTATTGCATTTGATGATACATTTGGGGCCAGATTCTCTCTGTACCTTCCTCTTTGGGTGAACATAGGATACCTTTGGATCAGCAATGACTCAGACCATGACAGCTACTGTTTTGGAATACTAAAGATGACATCAGTGGCCCCATGGCATTAATGCACCTACCAAAATGGCCCATTTTTCTCTTTGGAAGTAATTTCAGCAGTGATGGGCTACAACTGAGTAATTTCTGATAAGCAATTAGCACATATCAACTCAAGGCTTGTTATTCAAGGTTTTATACTGTTAGTAGAGCTATAGCAGAGGTTACCTATTAAAAAGCATCTGTGAAAAACTTCTGCTATTATTGTGGAAGCGGTGTGCAATATTCAAATGGAGGCAATTCAACCATTTAAATAAATGTGTTTTTAATCATAAAATGTCACTGTTCTACAGGCCTGTTTTTCCTATTAATGTGTTGGAGATAATGTTAATGAGATTTAGTTAGTGTTTAAGAGCAGTTGAAGTCTTCTGAAGCTGTGAATCATTATTTATCTGTGTGAAATTTTATGGCACTGAAATCTACATGGGGATCATCTAAGTGACAAAAACACAGACTTAGATAACAACACAGGATGTCCCCCTAAAACTCTTCTCCTCTGCATTACTTTTCATATCCTGAGAAGAAGAAAGAAGAAGAAGAAGAAAGAAGAAAGAAGAAAGAAGAATGAAGAAGAAGAAAAAGAAGAAGAAGAAGAAACACACCAGAGTTGAAAGTTTTAATGTATGTAGGGGAGGGGGGAGCTGGGTCCCAAGTTGATATCTCAAAGAAGAGCTCATTTAAAAAATATGAATGTATTTGAGATATTGATCACTGTGTTTACCCACCAAGAGCACCTATAAAGAGAGAATGATCTACACACATAGGTTGCTGGAGGGTAAAGGCCCTGGTGACCAGGATTTGTTCCTTATGACATCTTTCCCTTCTCTCCATCCACCCTCCCCACCAACTTGGTAGGCCCCTGGCACATCCAAGGCAGCCAATCTGTTGCCAGGCCATCAACCTGTGCTAAAAGATAAGTCAGGCCAATTGGATTTCTTCTCTCACAAATTTGAGCTAAGAAAGACCTTGCACATAAGAAAATAGACAATAGGAGCTTAAGCTGAAAAGATGCGCATAAAGGTGTCCTGAGGAAGAGTCAGAACCTTGAAAAGGGCAACATTTACTCCTGCAATTATTAGGCAACAGAAATTATGAGCCTACGGGGGTATCTTGGCTGGGCTCCAAGCTGAGACTCAGATAGGCATGTGTGTGAAGTAGGAGGAGCCTCAGAGATCCTCTGCCTGTTCACAGAATGTGTGAGGACCCTCAGTAAGCATCTGACAACATCCCCTGGTTTTGCTGGGGTTGCACATGCTCAAGCATGTCTGACCAGCCAAGGAAGGACAGATGGAGAATAACGGAGGCTACATTGCAGGCAGCGATCTCAGAATCTGAGTGGAAAAAAAAACAACTCATAAGCAATGGAGAAATCCAGTTGGGTGGGCTGGAAAAAGACATCAGAGTTTGGGTACTGGGAAAAAAGGAGTGGTTTTAGGTCCAGTGTGAGGCTCTCCTTCACAATCTCCCTTCCCCCCTCTGGAGGGGTATACATAATACAAAGGAAATAGCTGCATTGTTTGCCATGGTACACACCCATCTCCGAATTGCCTAGACCAGAGGAGGCTAGAAGAAGAAGGCATTTCACTAGGAGAGAGCAGCACACAAATGAGTAAGTAGATGTCTTGGGGGACACAGGGGTTGAGGCTGGTCAGCTCCGCTGTGGAGCAGCTTGGGCATGCCACTGCAATGTTTCAGGGAGGGCTAAAGTGGCAGCCAGAGGGCAGAGCCGAGAAGTTGTGATGGTCAATTTTATGTGTCAACTTAATTGGGCCCAGGGATGCCCAGGTAGCTGGTTAAAACATCATTTCTGGGTGTGTCTGAGAGGATGTTTCTGGAAGAGGTTAGAATTTGAATCAGTAGACTGAGTAAAGAAGATCGGCCTTCCCAGTGTGCGTGGATACTATCCAGGCCCTTGAGGGCCTGGATAGAACAAAAAGGTGGAGGAAGGAGGAAGTTGCTGTATCTCCCCCTGGAGCTGGGACAGCCATCTTTCCTGCCCCTGGCCATCAGAGCTCCTGGTTCTTGGACCTTCATATGCTAACTGAATTATACCACAGGCTTGCCCAGTTTTCCAACTCACAGACAATAGATTGTAGAACCTCTCAGCGTCCATAACCAGGTGAGCCAATTCCTAGAATAAATCTCTCTCTCTCTCTCTCTCAATATCTCCTATTGGTCCAGTTTTGCTGGAGAACCCTAACTAAAACAGGAACTAAATAAGCCACACATACCCTGAGAAGGGACAGAGCTGAGATTTTGCCGCTTGACAAGTGGTAACTATTAACACAATGAATCCAGGACAAATTACTCAAGGAAACTCCTGCTTGTAGGGGTGAGAGGACATCAGGATTTCCTGAGTTAGCAGAGAAAGCTGGTCAGTAGTGAGGAGACTGGAGCAGGACACTCAGAGAAAAGCAGAGCCCTTGAGAGACTGACCCTAAGACTATTGACAGCTTCGAAATTCTAGTTTCAAATTGAGTCCATATGTTTCTTAAAGTAACTTCTCCCACCCCTTTCTTGCACTGCCTTGAATGGGTCTCTATTTCTTGCAAGTGAAAAAAATATAATTAAGCAACAAAATTAAAAGATTCAAGGAAGAACTAACTCCATCTCTACTTCGACCTCCAGGAAATCACCAAGTTGCTGGTGTTTGCATGTGTGACTGGTGCTCTTTTTTTTTTTTTTTGTCCTGTGTCCCTTCCTTCCCTATCTTTGGGCCTGTCCTGATAACTGGTTCACGCTCTGCTTCAGCTGGCATGTGCCATCCTGCTCACTTTTGATCTGAATCAAGTTTTACATGGGCCCCAGAGCCGAGAAAAGTATATCTAATCAAGCACTCTTAATGCTCAAGACGCTTTGCTGGTTGCTGTCATACTTGTCATCTCATTGAATCTTTTGTGACTACCCAAGTAGAGTTACAATCATAGTTTTATCAACGAAGAAACAGGATCATCAAAGTTAAATGAGGTGTTTAGGAAGTTACAGAGCAGAAGTTAGAACACAGGACTTCAGGATGCCACAGCTGGTGCTGGTTGTACCAGAGAGAGAGTCTCAATGTAATTTCAGGAGTGAGAGGATCTAGGTTGACCACGGAGCACTTACACCTACATGCTGTGGACTGCATGTTGCATTACCAAGGTGGTGCTCCTGGGAGTGGGAGAGGGGAGGAGAAAAAAGAGGTAAAAATGCTGCAGAGAAGAACTGCACAGGAAGTGGAAGAACAGGAGAAGCAAAGAAGCAAAAGAAGACTAGCGGATAAGGTGGCAGCTAAGTGGGCAAGGTTCCATAGAGATGACAGCGGAAGTGGAGGATATGGAAGCCCTTTAAAGAGAATGACAATCTCATTTTCCACCTCCCCACCGTAAAGCTACCTGCCAACAATGCTGATCTGGTCCCTATTCCCTACTCTCACCGAAATAAAAGGCACAACCAAAATGAGAACAAAGTAAGGCATCAAATCTAAGAGCTGGTTGAGTCTCGAAAGCATTCTTTGGCATTTTGTCAGCAATAGAGTATGAGTTTCCATTTTTAATTTTGGGAAATTTCACATTGCACAATTTACTATTTCCCCCACAGCTGCGAGTACTATTTGCCATCCATTTGGTATCTGGACCAAACCCAAGCATTTACTGGCAGAAGCTGCTTTTACTGGTTCAGGCAGCATTGTATATTGGTTAGGAGAACAGGCCCTGGAGTCAGTCTTCATGAGTTCAAATCCTGCCTCTGATACTCGATGGGGATGCAACTTTAGGAAAGCACTCCTCTCCTCTGTGCCAAGTTTCCCACTTCACAGGGTGGTTGTGAAGATAAAATATAGTAACCAAGGCTCTTGGTTTGCCCAGGACTGAAGAGCTTTCCCAGGATGCTCCATTTTCAGTGCCAAAACTGGGAAGGTCCTAGGCATACTGGAATGAGTTGGTCACCCAAGGATAAAATAAAATATTGCAGGCAAAGCACTAAGAACAGTGGGTGCTCAACAAATGTTAGCCACTGATTTGTAAGCCCACTGAGAATGTGACTATTGTAACGGTCACTGTTTCCCCTGGGGGTCTGGGACTAGGGTCCCAGTTTTTTCTGAAAGGCAAAACCACTTCTATTTCTCCAAAACCCTGGAATCACTGGGAACAGGGCAAAGATGAGGATCGTGTGCCTGTGACGCCAGTGAAGTCTGTGCAGAGGGAGGAAGAGCCAGACTCCGGCTTCCTCGTTGGTCATGGAATCATGCCAGAAGTCCCCCTTCCTTTCCCTAAAGACCTCCCCACTCTAGGATGGGTCCACCTGAGCCATGCTGGCCATCTGGCTGGTCTGCACTGTAGGTCTCTAGACAGAGCTTGATCACTGAGAGAAGACTTCTGATCTTTGGAGTCAGATTTCCCTTCAGGACACCCTGAGTCTCTCCAGGAGTTCCAACTGCATTTCTGAAGGATGAAAGGGCCAACCCTGCACACTCTGATCTGGCATCCTGGGAGGTTCCATTTCTTGCAAATTCCTTAAGCATTTTATCCCTCAGGGGCTTATGACTTTCCTCGCTGCCTGGTCTCAGATATAGGGGAGAACGGTGTACGTAGGAGGCACTTTAGTGCGGAGCTTAAGGAATTAAGTGATTCTAGACTGCCTAGGTGTGATCATGGGCAGCTTATCCTCTTTAAACCTCAGCTCCTACATTTGCAAAGTTGAGATAATGATTGCTAGGATGTAGTAAGCACTTACTATGTGCTAAGCAACTGACATAAAATATCTTTTTTTTTTTAAGATTTATTAATTTATTTTAGAGGGCAAGAGTGAGCATGAGGGGTAGGGACAGAGGGAGAGGAGAGAGAGTCTCAGGCAGAATCTGCACTGAGTGTGGAGCCCTACATGGGGCTCAATCTCAGGACCCTGAGATCACAACCTGAGCTGAAACCAAGAGTCTGATGCTTAACTGACTACCCCACCCAGGTGGCCCTATGATATTTTAATGAATGCGTATGACAAACCAAAGAAGTATGCATCTTAGGGATCCCATATTATAGGAATCAGGCACACACAGATGAGGTAACTTGTTCAAAGTCATACAGCTTGCAAGTGGCAGAATCAGATTCAAAAGAAGTCTACTCCAGAACTTAG
Source organism: Neomonachus schauinslandi (assembly GCF_002201575.2). Taxonomy (NCBI): domain Eukaryota; kingdom Metazoa; phylum Chordata; class Mammalia; order Carnivora; family Phocidae; genus Neomonachus; species Neomonachus schauinslandi. The sequence goes on from NC_058410.1 coordinate 68,868,636, forward strand.
ACTTTCAACAAAGTATATTCTGCCCACCTCACTGAATTGCTATGAGAAATAAAGTAACATATACAAAGATATAGCATATAGTAAGCAGTAAGTAAATATTAGGTAATTTTTTTAAAGGGAGGAGGGCTCAAAAGACAGTCAAGGAGGGCTCAAAAGTCAGTATACTCTTTATTCACATATAAAAATAGACAGTAAGTCTACCAAACCAGCCTGACACTATTAAAAAAAGTTAACAAGTATTTATTTAACATGTACTTAGTGACTACTGATACACAAAGGCCTTGGGGGTACAGCTGTGGGCAAAACCTGACACTGTTCCTATACTCCTGAAGCTTCTAGCCCACAGAGAGATAAAAATTGAACAAATCATTCCACTCCAAATAGAAAAAATAAATGAACAATCAAAAAAATAAATAAAGAAAATAATTCTATTTAGGGGCACCTGGGTGGCTCAGTTGGTTAAGCGACTGCCTTCGGCTCAGGTCATAATCCTGGAGTCCCGGGATCAAGTCCCGCATCAGGCTCCCTGCTCAGCAGGGAGTCTGCTTCTCCCTCTGACCCTCCCCCCTCTCATGTGCTCTCTCTCTCTCTCATTCTCGCTCTCTCAAATAAATAAATAAATAAATAAATAAATAAATAAATCTTTAAAAAAAAGAAAATAATTCTATTTAGAATATCATCAAAAGAATAAAATACTTAGGAATAAACTTAACCAAGGAGGCAAAGACTTGTACACTTGAAAACTATAAAATATTGCTGAAAGAAATTAAAGAGGACACAAATAAGTGGAAAGGCATTCTGTGTTCATGGACTGAAAGACTTAATGTTGTTAAGATGTCAATACTACTTAAAGTGATAGCAGATTTAATGCAATTCCTATCAAAATCCCAATGGTAGTTTTTGCAGAAATAGAAAAATCCATCCTAAAATTCATAAGGAATCTCAAGGAACCTCGAAGAGCCAAAACAATCTTGAAAAAGAAGAACAAAGTTGGAGGTCTTACCCTTCCTGATTTTAAAACTTACTACAGGGCGCCTGGGTGGCTCAGTTGGTTAGGCGACTGCCTTTGGCTCGGGTCATGATCCCAGGGTCCTGGGATCGAGTCCCACATCGGGCTCCCGGCTCAGTGGTGAGCCTGCTTCTCCCTCTGACCCTCTCCCATCTCATGCTGTTTCTCTCCTGCTCACTCTCTAATAAATAAATAATTAAAAAAAAAAAAAAACTTACTACAAAGCCACAGTAACCAAAACAATGTTGTACTATCATGAATACAGACATATACACCAACGGAATAAAATAGAGAGCCCAGAAATGAATCCTTGTGCATATGGTTAAATGATTTTTGACAATGATGCCAACACAATTCAATGGGGAAAGGACAGTATTTTTAATAATGTTGGGAAAACTGGATATCCACATGCAAAAGAATGAACTTGAATCCTTACCTTACACCATATATAAAAATTAATTCAAAATGGATCAAAGACCTAAACATAAGAGCTAAAACTATAAAACTCTTAGAAGAAAACATAAGGGAAAGCTTGTTGACACTGAACTTGGCAATGATTTCCTGGATATGACACCAGCAGCACAGCCAACAAAAGTTTTAAAAAACAGACAAATTGGGCTACCTCAAAATTTAAAACTTTTGTGCCTCAAGGGACGTAATCAACGGAGTGAAAAAGCAACCTACAGAATAGGAGAAAATATTTGCGAATTATGCATGTGATAGGAAGTTAATATCCAGAATATATGAAGAACTCCTACAACTCAACAACAAAAAACCCCAAATAACCTGATCAAAAAAAAAAAAATGGGCAAAGGACTTGAATAGACATTTCTCCACAAAAGATATACTAATGCCAACAAGTACATGAAAAAAGTGCTCAACATAACTAATCATTAGGGAAATGCAAATCAAAACCACAATGAGTTACCACGTCACACCCATTAGCATGGCTACTATCAAAACACAGAAACAAAAATAAATGTTGGTGAGGATGTGGAAAAACTGGTACCTAGAATAGTCAAATTCATAGAGACAGAAAGTAGAAGAGTGGCTGCCAGGGGCTGAATGTAGGGGACATTGGGGAGCTGCTGTTTAATGGGTCTAGAGTTTCCATTTTACGGGATGAAAAGAGTTCTGGAGATTGGTCGCACAACAATGTGAATGTACGTAACACTACTGTACATTTAAAAATGATTAAGATGGTAAATTTTATGTTATATGTGTTGTACTATAATCTTTAAAATAAATTTAAAAAGGAAAGGGGAATATAATTGTAATTGTAATGAATGCTGCAAAGGATGAAGGTCCAAGGTTCATACAGAGTGGATCTGACCTGGGGAGTGGTGAGGGAACTTTCACTTAGTTGATAGCAAGATGAGTAAGAATTTTCTGGGGAAGAGGCAAAGAAAACAGTATATACAAAGTCCTTGTGAGGTGAGACACTTTCATTTACTTGGGATGCTTCTGTTAATTATCAACTAAGTACAAACACTTGTTTTTACCTGGTTATTTCTCTTTCTCTTTTTTAAAAAATATAACCTACAAAGATCGCACAAATCCTTAATGAATCCTCAGTATGTTGAGCACCAACACTTTGAGTCAAGTAACAGTCAAGAGAGGTATTTTCATGCTTCCTTTACCCCTTTCTCCCTTTCCCTGAAGCCACTGCTGGGGCTGAGGGCTGAGGAGACGTCAGCAGGGAGCTGCCCCACATGGAAGGAGATTGAAGAGATAGGACAACTACGTGTAACCTGTAATCCTGAACCAGATCTTGGGCCAGAAAGCAAAAAGAGATATTGTTGGGACCGTTGGTGAAATTTGAATAGGGTCTCCGGATCAGATGGCAGTGTCATGTCGATGCTAACTTCCTGATTTGACTGTTATATATATTGTGGTTACATAGAACAGTGTCATTGCCTTTTGAAAATATGTTCTGAAGTATTTAGGGGTTGGTGGACATCCCGTTGAAAACTTTCTTTAAATATTCAGAATAAGAATAATGACGACCGTGTATGTAGATAGAGAAGAAAGGGAGTACACAAATGTGTTACAATATTAACAACTGGGGTATCTGGGTGAAGGTGATATGGGAGTTCTGTGTATTACTCTGGCAACTTTTCCAAAAGTTTGAAATTATTTCAAGATAAGTCATTTTTCGGGCGCCTGGGTGGCTCAGTTGGTTAAGCGACTGCCTTCGGCTCAGGTCATGATCCTGGAGTCCCGGGATCGAGTCCCGCATCGGGCTCTCTGCTCGGCAGGGAGTCTGCTTCTCCCTCTGATCCTCCTCCCTCTCATGCTGTCTCTCATTCTCTCTCTCTCAAAAAAATAAATAAAATCTTTTAAAAAAAAAAAAAAGATAAGTCATTTTTCAAATCCATTGTCTATGATTGAAACGAGCCCACAGGCGAGGCAGTAAGTAACAGAGGTGAGATCAGAAATGAAGACACACATTTAATCTATCACTGAATCTGAAAAAGAAAAGTTTGAGAGAAAAGAATTTTTGGTGTTCATTTAGCTCTCTCCAGAATGAAGTATGCTATCCTGCCATAACCCACTAGTGGTTATAATAAATTAATAATTAAGCATTCTGATTCAGCATCCACTTTGGGTAGCATGAATTGGTCATCAAGTCTGGGAATACAGGTCCTTTCTCTGAATCATGGCCTTGCACCAATCCCGAGACACATTATATACCAACCCACCTCCCTGACACCGCTCTTCTCGGCTTTAGAAAGTTGAGGATGGAGGAAACCTACCAATAGGATCTTGCTTGCGATGACGACAGACCTGGGCAAAGCTGTAAATCTAGAGGGTGCTGAAGTGAAACTGGAACAAACAGTACGCCTTCATGTTTTCATCCAACTGCAAGATCACCAAAGGCCTGATTCAAGTCCGGGCACGAGTCACTGGGTTTCCGCAAGCACCTACCACCTGAAACACATTGAACTCAGCTTCTCGGTGTGTGGTGCTGTGGAAGATCTATGTGGGAAACATCTTGGACAAATGAAGACAGATGAGGCCCAAATCTCCGCCATTCACACAGGCACTGTGGCTGCTGTATACACGTGGGGACAGGACAGCTGTGCTGACCAACACATAGCTGTTACCAGTGTTCAGGTTGGATGCCCTTGTGTAATTCTATCACATAAACAGGTTTTTTTTTTTTTTTTAATAGATTAGAAACTGTAAATAGAGTCATATATTTTAGGAAGAAATTGCTATAGAGTTAGTGAACTCAGTTCTGTGCCCCTCAAAGAATCATTAGCTGGGTTGAGAAAAACAATTCCGTTTCAACGACATTTTTGTTAGAATAACATCATCAAGACTCTCTTTTCACGTCGTTTGAAAATTGTCAGATTATTTCTGTCTCCAGCCGAACTTTTTCAAGTTTCTTTGAGCAAAGATGTGTTGAATGTCCAGCCACCTTTTCTCCTCCCTGAATCCTTCCCAGCCTTGACATTTGACTCAAATTTGCCTTCTCTGTGAAACCTTTCCTGGCTGCTCGAGCCCTCATAAATTTTTTTCCCCTCTTAACACCTACAACACTTAAGTTCTTATTAGAATTTAATTACACATGTCTTGAATTTTATAACTTTTATTGGCTTTCTTTATTAGAGAAATAATACATTTATATTAGAGAAAAAAATTTAAAAACCAGGTAGGCACAAAGAAAAACCACTCATAAGCTCTTCATCTTGAGAGAACCACTTTAACACTGAATATCCTTCCAGACTTTTTTCTATTCATGCTTAGACAGTTTTTCCACTTCTGGGATCATACTGTGTCACAAATTGTTTTTAAAAAGTACTAATAAAACATTAAAATGCCAATATACATACTTCCTCAACATAATTTTTGATGAATCTGCGGTACTCCATTTTATGGATGAACCACAATCTGGCCAGTTTTCTGCTGTAAGGCATTTACATTTTCCATTTTGTTTTTGCTATCATACATTAAAAAAATCTTTCTGGGGGTGCCTGGGTGGCTCAGTCGTTAGGTGTCTGCCTTCGCCTCGGGTCATGATCCCAGGGTCCTGGGATTGAGCCCCACATCAGGCTCCCTGCTCAGCAGGAAGCCTGCTTCTCCCTCTCCCACTCCCCCTGCTTATGTTTCCTCTCTTGCTGTGTCTCTCTCTGTCAAATAAATAAATAAAATCTTAAAAATAAAAAATAAAAATCTTTCTGTATATTCTTAATATTTACATTAATATAAATTCCAATAAGTAGAATTTCTATGTAACTATTTTTAAGTATTATTGATTAAACACTTTAAATAATAAAAAATAATAAAATTAATTAACTATAAAAATCATAGCAGTATGTCAATTGTTTCATTGACTACCTGCCTAGATTTTTTTAAGTTCATTGAGGATAAGATCCAATGTTTTCCAATTTCTCATCTCTCATCAGCACAACTGACACTCAGTTGTGCATGTTAGAGAATTATTTTATTTCACTTAAATTTTTAGATAAGAGTGGCATCAGTGCTTTATTGTAGAAGCAGCTCTTGGGCTAGTCACTACAGATAGTGATGTAAGCACATCCCCTCCTCTCAAGGACTATTTCCAAAGTCCTTCTTAAGAACTGAGGTGATTTTAGGGGGGAGATAAAGATAAGAGGAATGGTTCATTACAAAGAAAAAAGGTTGCCAGCCAAATTTGACAATAGCTAGAGTAAAATTTTTGCATGATCCTAGTTACTCTGGAAAATTACAATGCTCTCCAGTTTGGAACACACTGATTATTTTTCAAAACTTGTGTGAGATTTTATACAATGAGAAATAACTCTTCTTGACAGTGGCATGTCCACCCAGGCTCGAGTGGTGACCCTCAGATTTCCTCTGTGTTACATCACCTTGTGCTAGACCACACCTTTCCTCTCTCCTCCCCCTTCTACACTTTTCCCTCCTCCACCATCAGTTGATCATCTGGCTTCAGAATCACTCACACAGGGACAGCTCACATTTCCCACCACCACAGTCCAGCCTCCCCACACCCCACAACCTGAGCTGCCGTCTCTCCCATTGATAGGGATGAACAGGCCCTACCCAACTCAAGAACCCTACCAACTTCCCTCCAGAAGTTATCCCCTCTCTCTGTGCATCAACAGTTTCCCCTCTAGCCTGGATTATTCTCTCCAATGAGCTCTCATTTCTCCCATTGCCTGCCGCTCACTTCCCCATCTTCACTTTCCCAGCACAGCGAGGGAGTGGTCCATACCCACCGCCTCTACTTCCTCTCCTCCCACGCTTTCTCCAATCCACTCCAGCCAGGGGTGGTCCTTACCACTCCCCTCTATCAAAGACACCGATACCCTCCAGGTGACCAAGTTGAAAAGTCAGCAGCCTTGGCATAACTGAAGACTCCCTGATTCTCAAAACATTCTCTTTCACTTGGCTCCAATTCTTTCTCTCCTTTCCCTCATTGGCTGCTATTTCTCAGTCACTTTGGCCAGATCTCCTTCATCTTCTTCATCCGCTGAACTCTAAATGTTGGGAGTGCCCCAGGTCTCAATCCTCAGACCTCTTCTCTTCTTTTCTCTTCTCTACTCATGTTTCCAGATTCTCTAAGCTGATTGACACACAGATTTCTGTCTCTAGTCCAGACCTCTCTCCTGAAGGCTAGGTTCTCATGTCTCATTGCCTACTCAACTTTTCCACTTAGATGTCTGGTGGGCATCTAAAATTTACTACATCCAAACCCAAATACTTGAGCTTTCCTTCCATACCTGCTCCTCCTATAGCCTTCCCTGTCTTACTAAATGGAGTATCCATTAATCAACTGTTCATGCCCAAATCCAGAATTCCCTTTGACTCCTCTTTACCTCACATCCCACAACTGAAAAATCAGTAAATCCTGTCTGGTTTAATTTGAATATACATCTAGATTCCATTTATAGTCATCATTGTAGTCCAAATTACCATCACCTCTCTCTTAGCCTATCTCAATAACCTCAATAGCCTCCTAATAGTCTGTGCTTCCATACTCGTCCTCCCCTTCCACTTCACAAACAGAATGATCTCTTAGGAGTCAGGGCCAGTCATGCCCTTTCTCTGCAGAAATCCCTAAAAATGTCTTCTCGTTTTACCAAACTATAACCCTACTGGCTATCCCTCTGGCCTCATCTCTTGTTACTCTCCTTCCTATTCTTCTGTATCAGGCATAGTAGCTTCTTTGCTATCCCTGGAGCATGCCAAGTCCTCTCTACCTCAGGGCCTTTGCACTTGCTCTTCTCCATATCTGAAAAGCTTTTCCTCAAGATAGCTTCAGAACTTGCCCCTCACTTCATTCATATGTCTGCTCAGGTATTCTCATCAGGGACTCCTTCCTTGCTCCCACCACCCTATTTAAGAATGGCTCCACCCCTATCACTTCTGAGCTCCTTTACATACTCTATTTTCTTTTACAACACTCTTCACCCCCAGATATTATAACATACAACTTGATATTATATAATATTAACTATATAAATATTATTGTATATAGTTATATGTATATTTATATATTACACACACACACAGACACACACACACAGGTTCATTGTCTGTCTCCCTCTCCCACCCCCATCTCATCACTAGAATAAGAATTCAACATCCCAGCTTGTAGAACAGTGCCTACCACATAATAGGTAGCTCCAAAATTGTTGAACAAATTGCCAAAGTTATTCAAATTTCATCAGTTCTCCCAAGTGTCACCTGTGCAGTGTTGAGCTGGAGTTTTATGGTTTAGATACACTTTGAAACATCAGATTTTGAAATAATAAACCCTACTCACAATTCTGAGGAATTTGCCCAATGAGTAGAACTCAGTTTCTTCTTAACAGAACTTCCTTTAATACATTTGTTCCTCCTGGTTTTGGCATTCTCCCTCTCTAAACATCTCACTCTGTTCTCTCTCACTGGACATTAACTTTGTCTTGCTATATCTTGTTCAAGGTACCACATTTAAAATTCTGCCTACTGTTCTGCCTAAGGGAAACTATTATATCTTCTCAACATCATCAGATCCTCTAATTGGGTGCTGGAGAGCAAGAAAATCAAGGACTTGTGAACTGCTCATTTCTTCTGTCTTCCTTTGCTCATTTTTTGTTTCCTGAATAATTCTCCCTATCTTATTTTACAAAATCAAGGAGATTTATAGAAATAATGTTTACTGACTTCAACGCTATGGTTCAAAGTTATTATCCCTGGAAATCATATCCTGCTTAGAAATGTATCACAGATGAACCCATATTCTGGATCAGTGCACACATGTAATTATATAGAAAAAAAAGTATGTCAGAAAAGGTTGAACGTTGCAGACATGGGAAATCAACTGACCTCTACTTAAGTTACTGCCATGAATACACAGAGAGAAGACCCTGCAACTGTTTCACATTGTAAATGCCTGAAGTGTCCAGAGCAGCACCATAAACCCAGGGAGTGGCCAGCAAATACTCACTATAAGGGTGCTAAGGCCGTCCATAGCCTAACCTCTGAGGTAGTACTGTTAAGAGTGTCCGGTACTAATTTCATATAATTCTGAATATGTTTTTATAGGCTTTAAATCAAGTAACCTACTTCTAACCACTGAAAAGGAAATAACTAACTCCTTACTAGGCTTCAAGCTCCTCAAAGGCAACGGTTTTGTCTTATTCACAGCCACAGAGCCACATGATTGCAGTACTGGACAGGACTTTAGAGGTCAACTAGTTCTAATCCAACCACCTTGAATGACTAGATAATACAACCTATCACAGTTCTGTTTGGTTTTTTCATCTCTAATCACTGTCCCATCTCATACATGAGAATTTCAAACGAAGCAAACTGCAGTCTGAGTCTTTGGCAAGTAGACTAATTGAAATGACCTAATAGCCTTTGTTGGACCCATCTGGGACCAGAAGCAAGGTGGCAGTACCGTCCCTCTCCTCCCCCCTCCGCATCCCACACCGATGTGCCCAACTCCTCACAGCTGGGCAATCATGGCTGGCTTGTAAAGAAACGAATTTGCATGGCCCTCACAGGGATCTTCTCAAGCCTGGCTCTAGGAAAACATCGACTGGTGCTATTAAAACGCACAAAGTTATCACACTGGCGCTCATGTACTTACAGGAATGAGGAATGCAGAAACATCACCATCCACAAGACTAAGAACTGGCCCTTCCAGGGCAGACCGGAGATCAGTCTTCTCGGTCCTGGCCAGGGCACCAGACGGGAACCTCAGAAGCAGGGTGTTTTGTCAACAACAACGGCACCAGACCCAAAGTCAGGAGACTGAGACCTGCTCCAAGCTCTGAGGCTTCTCTTCATCTGAAAACCGTAAAAGTTAGCAGACAGAAACTCTCCATGTGGTTCCAGACCTACACGAGAGGCCCTGTAATGCTGTTAGGAAAATCAGCTTGGCCCCTTCAGCTTCCTTTCGTCCATCTCTTAGCTTTCCGCACAGACGGTCAAAATGGGGCCTTTTAAAACTCTGCCTCAAAAGAAGGTGGTTCAGAGTAACACTTTGGCTGATATCACAAGACTCCCAGGGCAATGCTTCACTGCTTCCTCAGCATATGCCAGTGCCCATTTTACAGGGGGGATTTATGATCCTTCTCTCAGTAGAGCGAGCCAAAGTTTTAAAATATTCATTAAAAATCAGCACCACATGTAATAATATGGAACACTGCCGGGACACAAGGGGGCCAAGTTATAGGTGTTCAGGGAACGTGGCAGAATGTCTTGGCCTTGGCAAGGGTAAAGTTGCAGGCACTAGCACTGCACCAACACAACCGTCTTTTATTGCAATGTTCGTTCAGTCCAAGTCCTAATTACTTTCTGTGAAATCCTCACCACCATCAAGCTTTCTTCTGACAGGGCAGCCACACGATGGCCTTCAAGTACAGCAGCAACACCCGGGCAGCCTCCAGAGTAAGAGGCAGGGGAGAGCCTGGAACACAGTAGGAGTTGGGGCTGAAGCTGAGAGCGAGGCTCTTCATTTACACTTCGCAACTGCTCTCAACCCTTCTAAAACAAGTCGTGAGGGCTCACGGACTCGCTCAGAGCGACGGGCCGAGGCCCTCGGGTGAAGGATTCAGACGTCAACACAGCTGGTGGGTCGGAAGCTACTCTTCCTCTCCCCACCCCCACTCATGGGAGACCCGGTTAGCTTTGTGGGGGCCCGTGGAGCATCTTTTCCCGCCCCTCCTGGGAAACGCTAGACAACCCAGGAAACCCAGGTCTCGACATCTGGCTCCTCTTCCTGGGGGGGTAGGGCCCTGGGCTCTGCACCCCTCCCCACGTGCCACACCAGCCCTCACCACTCCCCCCTCCACACCACAAGCCCCCAACCCTTGCCTTTTATGGCCCTTGCGAGTCCCGAACAAGGCCGGACCCAGCCAGGCGGTCAGCCGGGCCGGGAGCAGGGGGATCTCCCCGCCGCGCGGCTGCACAAAGCGGGGAGTGCAGCGGCAGCTGAGGCGCGCCCCCTCCCGCGAGCCGGCCGAGCGCGCGCGCCCGCCCCCGCCCCCCGCCCCCCACCCCAGCCCCCGGAGCGCCATTCGCGGAGCGGCTTACGCTAGTCGCCAGGCGTACGGCGCCCCAGCGGCCGGGGAGGTGCGCTGCCCGGCTCCCGTAAAGTTATTGTGAATGGGGAGCGGGTGACGTCAGCGCCGAATGTCAACAATGTAGCGATTGAGAGTGTGGGCGTTCCGGGGAGAGCGCGAGCCGCGCGGCGCGGAGCAAACGGCGCCGAGCCGCCGCCGCCTCAGCAGCAGCAGCAGCGACCGTGCACACCCGGGCTGCGGTCTCAGCAGCGCTAACGTGAGCGCCCGCCGCCGCCCTCGCCACCCCGCCCGCCTACTCCCGCTGCCGCCGGGCTCTCGCTTTCTCTCCGGCCTCCCCTCGACCCTTCCCCTCCCCCTACCCGGCACACACGGGGGGCTGGGAGCGAGCTGCCATGTGATGCGCGTCCTCTCGGTGAGCTTTTGGTGACCCCCCGAACCGCCCACCGCGCCGGCTCCCTGGAGGGGGCTGCAGGCTGGGAAGACGCTGGGAAGAGGAGGCGGAAAAGGACGCAAAGTTCTCTGGCGAGGTGAGTCCCCGACCCCGGGTTCCGGGCCCCGGCGCCGGGCGGGGCGGCGGGGCAAGTTTGCGGGGGGCGCGGGAGCGCGGGGCAGGCGGGGAGGCGTGGGGAAGCGGCGCGGGAAGGGAGCTGCGGCCGCCCGGCGCGCAGCCGCCCGTCGAGCGCCCGGCCCGCTTTTATGGCATTTTCTAGGAACGGGAAGGGGGTGGGAGCCGAGCCGGCGGACGCGCCACGGCGAATATGCGCTCTTTCGCCAGGCTGTTTTCGCCAGGCTGTTTACGGCAGGCATTGTATTTTGCTCGCGTCGACGGCTGTTTTGGAACAGCAGGGGGAGGAGGAGCAGAGGGTAATAAGTCAGGCGTGGGGAGGGCAGGCTGGAGGGAGGCGCGCGTCCGCGCGAGCCGGAGCAGCTGTCAGACCCACGGCCCTGTTCCCGGCCCCCAGCCCGCGATCCCAGCGCCAGGCCCGGCGGCCTCCTCCTTGCCCGCGGCGTCCGCGCCTGGGGCTGTTCCGCAGGGACTGCGGCCGCCGAGCCTTCGCGCTCAGCTGTCAGTCGCCGCTGGGTGGCTAGGACCTCCGCGACTGGCGCGGCATCAAAGCCCAAGTTTAGGGTCCTGGGAAGAGGCAAGCTGGGGGCCTCGCAGCGCAGACCGCGGGAAGCGCGCTGGGTGGAATCCCTACTAGAGAATGACCGCGTTATCGGAATGCGTCCCTGGGAGCTCGAACCGCGGGGCTCGTGCCTTCCGACTGGGAAACCTTGCACCTTCCTCCCCCCAAGATTCTACATGAAATCAAAGTGCAACACACACACACACACACACACACACACACCCTTTTTCCTCCTCACACTTCAGTCTCCAAGCTCCACCTAGGAGAGGAGTTTATCGAGGAGACGCCTCTCCACCTCCCCGCGCCAAGGCTCCCTGTGATCGCTCCGTACTCCTCTCACGGGTGGGTGTGCTCAGTAGCCCAGTGCGGTTGGAGAGGGCGGCGGGCGGCGCTCATGGACTACCCCAGCTGCCCGCGAGAGGGGACTCGAGTGAGCATCTCGTCCACCTCAGTCTGGCCGAGGATTTGCAGGAACTCTAACCGTGGGAGGAAGCTGGCAGGGCCGAGTGTATGCCTGTGAAAGGGGCCGCGTACCCTTGGCTTCGGGGGTTGCGGACGTGCCGGGTATTCCCGGCACCTTCTCGCGTGTAGGCGAGTTTGACAACTAGGGGGAAGTTCCGGTGTAGGCGCTGTTCCGATGGTTTTGTCTGTGGCCGGAGAAGGCGCACCTCTCAGCTCTCGCGCCCGGTCACCGCAGTCGCTGCGACCAGTGGCCCCCGAGAAAGGGGAAGGACGAGGGCGCCCCACCCCCTACTGAGCCGCAGACTCCCGGCGGGCCCGCGGGTAGCCAGACGCGGCGTTCCTCAGTTTTCACCTTCACTGTCTAGGGCTGCAGTCGCACTCTGTGTGTAAATTTCATCTGTTGAGCGTATTTAACTAAAAAGGGTAATTACTTCAGATAAAAATCCCTGTCTGCCTAGTGGGAACCTTGGCGGAGATGATGCCTAATGAGATATTTTGCTTTTGTCTGTTTAGAGTAAAATTAGAGATGTTAACTCTGATTTTCTCAGATCATTAAAATGTAACATGTAGGAAAGGCATGTCAAGCCGCGAAGCTCTAGCTGACGTGAAAGAAGCTGCGCGTGAAAGGCTGCCACTCTCACCGCGGAGAGGGCTATTTTGGTAAGGCAGCGGGCGTCTTGCTGAAAATGTGAGATGGCCCCACCCTGGTTCTCTGGCAGCTTCCGAGTAAATGGCATTTTTCATTCTTGCAGGTAGTAATAAACGTGAGTCAAAGTGACATCTTGTTAGAATTAGTCTTTAGTCTGTAAGAGAGATTGCTAAATTACAGTGTTGCGTTCAAACTGCTCCAGTGAAAGGTCTGTCAGCATTTCCATTATAAATTCAGGTTTTCAGGAGTTTATAATTTCACCACAAAACCTGTGGTGGCTGAAGTGTTTTTCCCTTCCAGTGTTTTGGTTTAGACAATACACTGATTGCCCAATTCTGCCCTATTTGCTGTTCCTGAAACTTGGAATGTCATACACGGGGGGGGGGGGGAGTCCCAAAATGGAATACAGGACCATGAAATGAAGTACTTTTGTTAGAACACACTTTATTTATGCAGAGCAATATTTTCATTTTGGATTTTGGCAGGCTTTAGGTTTGACATTTAGTAATCTTAAGTGTGTTGAGTTAATTCCTCTGGTATCTGTTGATTCTGCAGGTGGATCGAAATATCAGTTCGTATTGTATATGCCAGGATTACACGGAAAAGCATTCTCTTCATACATGTGTATGTCTGAACTCTCAGCTAAATTATGAATACCCGTTTCAGTTACTTTTCTGTTCTTTGTAGATTGAATGTGAGGATCTGCCATAGAGAAAGGAGTAAGGCAGAAAGGGAGGGAGGGAATCAGAACAACCCACTCTCCCCCTCCCCAATTCACCTTTCAGTATCACTAATGCCTGGGAGGAAACCATTTATTCTCTTTCTATTGAATCATGCCTTTGACTCAGTGTCTTCAGGCAAGTCCCTTCCAGTGGCTCAACCTCTGGCTGCTGTATGAGGGGCTTAATTATTTGCAAACTGCCTTGAAATCCCTGGATGAAAGGCACTGCATAAGTGCAAAGTATTGTTATTCAGATATGGAATTTAATGATCCATTACAGTTCATCAGGAAATGCACTTTGCAGTGATGGTAGGAAACGTTTCCACCTGATAGAGGGTAATAATAACTGCTTAAAAGTAGGTTCAGATTACAGATGAGACAATTAACTCTAGCCATGTGCTCTTCAATTTGTTGCAATTCATTTTGTGATCAAAGTGAGTCGCAGAGAGCCAGATGGTCAGGTTCATGTTCAAATCTCTCCTCGGCCAGCCCTTCACTTCTGGGCCCACTGTCTGCACGCCGTCGGGACTTATTCATTAGCGCTTGTGAGCTGTTCTGCAGAATGTATGATCGGGGACTCCTGTGATGCCAACAAAAGGGCTCAGGCCTATCTATATTGTTGGGAGCAGTTTAATTTTACTTGGATTAACTCACGCTTAGTGTCTCTGGTATGGATCCAGCCTTAACAAGGGAGGAAAGGGATCCTAGAGGCTCTCTAGCTCAGCTGTGTGGCGCTTTCACTCCCCTACCTTTTGTACCTCAGATTTCAGGCGGTATGGTATCTGGCTTGTTGCAAATGCTGGCTTCGTTGCTGAATGAATGACAGAATACTTAGAGAAATAAATACCCTTCCTGTTTTGCAGAGGGGGTGTGGTGTACGACCAGCTTTGTGGGCATGTGCTTGCTCTGTTGCATCCTCCTCCCCTGCTCAGAAGGATCTCACACTTGGTTGAATCTTCTGTTGTTAATCGTCTTGAAATCCTTAATAATTCTTGAATTCAGAGCCCTTCATTTTCATTTTTCACTCTCCTGGTGAGGAGGGGGGCGTAGCACGAAGGGGCAGGCGACCACTACTTTGTCTCGGCTTCTTGTCATGGACTGTTGCCAGGTAGGAATGGGTGGGAATACTGGCTTTGTGTTACCATGTCATCTGATTTATCCAAGAGGAGCTGTTTATCTGGACTTTTACATGGAATTCTTAATTTTTAAATATTAGCTCAAAAATTTTTAAACGTTGGATGAAATACACAGTTGCTAGACCTGGCCTGCAGGCAGCCTGTCTTCTACCACTGAACCGGCTAAAACACCTTACTGTTTAATTTTTCTGTATATGGCTATTTTCTGAGTGCCTAGCACATAGTAGATGATCTATGAGTCTCCACCAAATAAATGGTTTTAGCCATCCAAAAAGTTGCAAGATGCAAGAAAAACAGAACTTGAAATCCACACTGAGTCCCACTCAGGGATTGATAACTTTCTTTTTGAGAGAGAATGCAACATGAAAGGCGAGAGACTTAATACCATGGGCACCATGTAATCCTCTGCAGGTACATAATCCCATTGCTTTTGAATAACCTTGTTCTCTATGTAGTTGTTATTGACCAGATGGGGTAACTTGGCTATTTATTGCCTGAGGACCTACATGAGAAATTGACATTTGAAAACACCCACTAAAATAATAGCTATGATTTGTTAAATGCTCCTTATGTGCCAGAAACAGTGTTAACTAATTTACCTGTACATATCTCATTGACTCCTCAAAGCAACCCTGTGAAGTAGGCATCGTGCCCATTCTACAGAAGAGGAATTTTCTCATTTTATGTTGCAAAGAATTTCATCTGGATGCAGTGTGTGTTTTCTTGACTGCCTAAAGGTTTTTCCCCATCCTGTATACACAATACAGCCCTGAGTCAGTGACTAGGTGTGAGGTGGGGACCATAGTAAACAGAGGACATGGTTCCTACTGTCCTGTACAGGGAACAGAAAACAATACTAGATGCAACATCTTTGTCAAAACCTACGTTTATACAGCAAACACTGCATCTGCCTCCCTGTTCCTCCCCTTTTCCTAACTGGATGTTAAGGAAGCTCCAGTGACATAGGACCCTACCAGAGGCACTGGAGGATTGGAAGCCAGGGCTGGTTGTAAAAATTTGCATTTTGGGGGAAAAGAAGATAAACTTCTGGCTCCACTGGAGCCACGTTAGGCAAAGCAGCAGCAAGTCCTTGGGAATGACAGAAAATCACTCCTGTTTTGTCAGTGACAGCATATGACCTAGTCCTGGCCCATCTTTAAATTTTATGTAAATATTTACAAATTGTTGGAATCCAAACTGAAACCTGCTGTGAACTAAATATTCTGTAAATTCAGATAGATTGCCCACAATATTTTTTTTTTTTTTTTTTTTTGGTCTAAGACAGTTCATAGAAAAGTAGTTTTCTTTGCCAATTCAGCCTTTTTTTCTTTTATTTTTTCCCCTTTTCTTTTCTCTTTCTTTTTAATTTCAGATGTCAGTCTACCTAAAACTGAAACCTAATCTTACCATCAGCATGCTGCTCAGCTTCCCTAATGCTGGAAGTATCCTCAGAATCACTTCTCTGTCCTTTTCAAGGACCATTTCTTTTCTAAAGAATATGGAAATTGAACCTTGTCCGACTAGTGGCACTACTTCACAAATCAGGCAGGAATTTTGCCTTTGTTTTTCCTTTTTTCCAAAATAATAAATCTCCCCGATCTGAAAGCATTTCACGTACTCGTTCATTGTAGTCATTGGAATTACAGCCAAAATGTCTCTCAGTCTTCCCCAGTGACTTCATAATCGTCATTTCTCCAGCATATTCCCCTGGTTAACTTCTCTTTTGTTCCTTAGCCTGATAATAAATTGTCCTTTGGTTCTGAGATGTGTCATTTTCCTCCCTGACCTTTTGTGTGTCTCCTGAAGGCTGTAGGACACACTGCAGATGCCCCTGAGAGCTGGCGCTTGGTTGCGAGCGAGCTCCTGTCTTTGTGTCAGCTTTCATCTTTTCCTTCCCCAAGCATTTAAATCTCCACTGTCCAGTGCTCCCAGGCTTCTCGTAATTGTTTTCATTTGTTCCTGAGCCTGCAGCTAGCATGTGACAAACTCCAGGTTCATTTCAGAAGAAATCTTTTTGAGTTTCCTGGTCCTCCATCAATTGTAGTCTTGCATATCCTTCTCTTCTCTCTCCCCGGTCACTTTCCGCAGATGCTTCTGGAGTTTCCTCGGGACTCTCCATGAGTCTCGCTCAGAAGGCTTGGACTTTCACTTTGGAGTTTAAAGTTGGGAGAGGCCCAGGGTGGTTATTCCCATTCTATAAGTATGAAAACAAGGGGAAGGTGCATACTCAGCAAGTTTCCTTAGGATCCCAGTATCCACACACTATTAGCAGTTTTTATTTTCTTCCCATTCTGTATTTTCCTAAGCAAAAAACCACGTGGATGCAACTAAGTGGGCCCAAGTGTTCAGAAGTGCCAGTCTTTAGAGATAGATGCCTCATTCATTCCATAAATAAACATATACTGAGCATCTCTTATGTGGCAGGCATGGTGTTAGGTGATCATAGTGTTCATGGGGAGCAAACCCAGTCCTGGTCCCTGTCCTAGTGAAGAACGACATCAAGTAGGAGAGATGACAGGGCACCCGGGTGGCTCAGTCAGTTAAGCATCTAACTCTTCTCTGGTCATGATCTCAGGGTGGTGAGGTCAGCCTGAATCAGGCTCCGTGCTCAGCGGGGAGACAGAGCTTGCTTGAGATCCTCTCCCTCTCCTTCGGCCCCTCCCCCTGCTCGTGCTCTCTCTCAAATAAATAAATAAATCTTAAAAAAAAAAAGTAGAGATGACATTAATTAGGTAGTGACAGATCACCCACTACATGTTCTGTGAAGGAAGGTATTCCATGCAGCAGAGGGCATAATGGGGGGATTCCACCAGGTTGGGAAGTTGGGGTAGCCCTCCCTGAGAAATTAATGGAGTGAGCTGCCATCAGGGCCTATCTGAAATTTGGGGCTTGCGGTTTCCTCATAGCCTCCTAATCCTATTAATTCACTACTATCTTTGGCCCTTTGGAGTATTGCATAAACCATGATATAACCCTTGGGGCCATTTTGGCAAATAATGGTTCCTGTATACAGAGTCCAGAATTGATTTATTTACCTGTGTCTTTAGAACCTGATAAAAACAGAATTGTTAATTGCCAAGAATACTGTTCATTTTCATACTTGGAAAGAAATTCAAGGTAGCATTTTTATTTTGAACCTATTTAGGGTCATTTTGACATTTAAATGATTAGGAGTTACACAGACATCCTTCCCAGTTGGCAGGTATGTGTGTGACCTAGGCAAGGATCGTTAGTGAAAATGTGAGTCCAGCTTCTGTATGAAACCCCTGCTTAGCTCAGAGCAGGAAGGTTTCCAGCCTCTGAAGACCAAGAAGGATTATTTAGACTATTCTTAGCACAATTTAGGAGTTTTGACAGTATTTATTTTATTTTAAGGCATTTTTTAAAAAGATTTATTTATTTATTTTAGAGAGAGAGAGAATGAGCAGGGGGAGGGGCAGAGTCAGAGGGAGAGAGAGAATCCACAAGCAGATTCCCCGCTGAGCACAGAGTCTGACTTGGGCCTTGATCCGAGGGCCCTGAGATCATGACCTGAGCCAAAACCAAGAGTTGGTGGCTCAGTCCGTTGAGTATCTATTTAAAACAAACTGACAGTATCTATTTAAAACAAACTACTATATTGTATGCTAAAACTCTTTTTCTTTGATAATAGCTAACCTATGTTGGGAGCTTCCTCTGTGTGTTATTCATATTAACTCATTTAATCCTTGTAACAACCCAGAACTAGGTGTGATCATTAGAAGCTAAAGCACAGATGTCACCCAGCTAATGAGGGGTAGAGCTGGGATTGGAAACTAGGTGTCTGATGCTAGAGCCTCTTCCCTTAACCACCATGCTTTTCTGTGCCCCCACCCACTCTCCCCTCCCCCTGCTTTTCCTTTTTGCTCTCTAGCAGTTCTCAGAAGTGGAAATATAGGCCAACTCACTCAGCAATATTGGATTATTTTGTTGATGTCTATCTGAAAGATAAAATTGAAAAATAATGTGCCAGTGAACTCGAATGAATGTATCTTCTGTCTCTCATATGATTCATTTTCTAATAATTTTATTCCTCAGGTTTAATTGTCCATTTGGGGATCAGAGAACAGAAGTGGTGACATAAAGACCAAAGAAGAGCTAGATAAAGAACATGAATCCCATGGCTCTGTCCCCAGGATTTTCTTGTAGTTCAAGCTTCTACCTTTTGTTAAGTAAAGACTTTGTTTTTAGCTTTTTTTTTTTTTTTTAAATGAGGTAGGAAAGGTGAAAGAAACCATTCCTATACTAGGTAGATTATTCTACTGAGGTGGAAGAATTTCATGCGGAACCAATTCCATTAGAGCTCCTAATTAGAAATATTATCTACTAGTAACAGATAAAAGCAGGTAACCTTTGCTCTCATTCTGGTCAATTTCAGGAAGAGATTATCTTGCCAGATTAGCATGTTGCAACTCTCAACTGGGGATTTGAATGGTTTTAAAGGACTCAGCGAGGCAGTTGGTTTGGCAGTGACCCTGATTATCTCAGGTTTGCAGGGTCATTGTTGAGAATGCTGACTCAGCTCTGCCCTGGGACAGACATCCAAGTTGTCTTCCTTAGTCAAGAGGCATTATTCTTGGGAGCTGCTAGAACATCAAGCATACATTTGAAGCCCAATTTGGAAAATGATCTAGTATATGAATGTATTGTGCTTATTTTTCAGTATTTAGTTCAAATTTTGGAGATGGCTAAATGAGGAGATGCTTAGTGTGTCACTGTTGGAGGTTTTAAGTGATTAAAAAAATCAAGCAGATGAGTGCATAAAGATTTCTATGCAAACAATGATGAGCTTAAATTAAAGCTGCTGATTTCGTGTGAGAATTACTTGCATTGATTTGCAGAATATATGGGTTCAAGATTCCATATTATGCAAATGAATGAGCCCTGAAGAGTCAAACTGAAAAAAAAAAATGAAATTAACTATAAAGATATTATTACCCATTCAGCAAGAAGAAAATGTAGACATACTTAGAGTTAACCCTTACTTCTCATCCATCTCCTTGGGAAGATCAGTGTCAAGGATGATGATCCTTTCTGCAGTTGTAAAGCTAGGCAAGGTTTGCTATCAGTTCTTCACTATCTGCTTTCCCATTCTTCTGCACTCTGCGGCCTTTCCGCCACCAGTGCCCTTAACTAGTCCCCTGGTTCCCTTTCAAAACCAATCTCAGAAAGGGATTTTATGAAACCAATTTTACTAGGATGTAAACAACAGCATTTCTAGTATCATTACTTCTTTCTGAAGCATCAGCATATTAATAGGAGACAAAGCCAAAGAAGTGAAATTCTGTAGATGGAAATGTTAAGATTTCACACACTCGTAAACCGGTTGTTGGAGGACATTTCTGAGTGAAGGGAGGGCTGTTTATAAATCCAACCCTGGTTAGAGGATATACATAAGCAGAGGATAAAAACCACTGTAATATTAAAAATGAAAAGGGCCGATGATTTTTAATGTTATAATAAATATATTTGTCAGTGAATACCACCTTCCTTCTGCGAAACACTGGATCTGATCACACAAACCTGTGTGACAAGATGGTGTGTTATTTGACATTTCAACAGAGCTTCAAGGAAAAGCCACTTGGTTTATAATTAGGAATTTTTGTTATTTTAGTAGCAGTGAACCCAAAATACTCTGTTATCCTTAAGTGTTCAATTTTAGGAGGAAAAAAAAGCAGTGGACCCCACTCAACTGCCTCCCTACCCTATTTTGTTACTAAAACTTGAGTTGATACATTTACAAATCGACATGCCCTAAGCTATTAGCATGGTGCTGACATCTGGATGTTTGGAGAAGTTGACTCACTAATGAAGCCGTGTTTATTTTAGATAGACATGCTGCCTGCTAAGAACCCAGTTGTGGAGTCTCAACTGCCTTGCCTAGCACCCCTTCCCCAAGGCAAACTACTCCAGCAACCATGCTATGTTGAGTTGATGGCGCCATCTAGTGCCTATCTGTGGAACTGTCCTGCTGGACATTCTTCCTTTGCTGTATAGGTCGGATCACTGAGCAGCTGGGTGGAAGAGGACCCTTTTCTGGGAGTTCACCGTCTAGTGGGGGACCTTTCTCTAATTCCTACCTCTCCTCTGTCTTCGTTGTTTAGTTATACCTCCGTGCCTTCTTTTCTCCCTGAGTCCATTTCCTTCTGTTCCTCAATCACTAGTATCCCCTTTTTGTAGCCATTCTCCCTTCTATTTTTCTCTTCCAATTCTTGGTCATTTTTTTTTTTTTTTAAGCAAAAAAAAAAAAAGTCAGTGCTCACAACTGATAAATATAAAGATTTTTTAAATGTTACATTATGCCAAAATAAGAGAATGCCTTGCATTTTAAAGTGAAATTAATCATTTAAACCATGTTAAAAGAACCAGAGTGAAACCAAAGACCAAATCCAAAAGTCTTATTTAGAAGGCTGTCCCCTTATCTTCCTCTAATTGATGCTTCCTCAAACACAGTCAATCAGGAGGCTTTTTTCGTTTTTAATTGGTTTTGGAACTATTGTTATAGTACTATTTTCTCTTTTTAAGTTGCAAATTTAACCTTTCACTTGTATTTTACCTTCGAGACAGTTTCATGGACTGTCCTGGAACAATGTCTCACTAGCATGGTATAGTCTCTATGGGAAAATGCATTCTGAGTTCCAGAAAACCAGTTTTCCTGTAGATTTTTGGGTCCTGTATTAGATGAGAGACCAGAGATGAAAGACGTGTAGGACAAACGTGAGATGTAATTATAACATTGTGGGATCTGAATTAGTGTACAGGTTTAAGTCTCCCACATCAAACAGTGAATTTTAAATTTCCACTATTTTGTTAAGCATCTTGATATTGTGGGTATGAAAGTAAGTCCCCTCTGAAAAACAGGAACTGTGCTGGTCTGTTACCAGTTTTTGTGGTCGGTAGGGCAACTATTTTGATTTTTCAGAAGGCAGGAAAAGCAGTTAAATCCAGTTAAAATTAAAACCAGTTAAAAGTAACTGGCTTGTAAGATTTAAATGCAGCTGTTCCACACATCACAACACTGAGAGTGAGCTGTTTGTTTATCACCACTATTCATTATTATGATCGTTGCTCCTTTTGGAGCAGTGGCGTATAGACTATTTGTATTTTTGGTCTAACCTTGGAAAATAGAAGGGTCAAGAGGTTCCTGTTTGCTAATTTGCATGTACCTTGTTTTGATTTTTGCTGGGTAGGTGTGTGCACCTTATGTATGCAAGAGTAATTTAGCATGTCAGCAGTTTCCTACCAGAATCGCTTGCTGACTCACGAAGCTGATGCGGCACTCAGCTGGCCGCACTGTAAACTGCCCACAGTACCATGCTGCCCTTGCAGAGCACCCTGGCGGGTGAACGACAGGCAGGCTGTTTTCAGATCTGCAGTCACTGCTGAGCTGGGTTCCCTTCTTCCAGCAGCCAGTCAGAGCCTTCCGGTTGCAGGGTAGAATATTGGGCATCTTTCTACCTTTGCAGAGACTGCGTAAGAACCATGGCACTTCTGGGACTCTCTCAGGAGAATGGATTTTTTGCTTCATTTAAATTTTCTGGGGATCTTTAAGGAGAGAAGGGTAAGGGGATGATATTAAGGGGAAAGGTATATGCTGTTATTTCTTCCTTAGCACTAAAAGGAACTCTCATAAACCTTTAACATAGGTTTTCTTGGTGTAACTGAAACCTGACCTAGTTCTCCCTCCGGGAAAGAGCATGTGCCTTGAGTGGGGAAGTAGGGGAGTGGGTGCTCAGTGGCTAGCCTGACATGGTTTTGTGTGGTTCGAGCCCTTAAGTGATGACAGAGTTTGTATATATCTGTTGCATGTTATTAAGGTTATAAAACAAAACAAAACAAAAAAACAACAACCTGACCTCAGGTCATTTTAAATCTGGTGTGTGTTTTCAAAGATGGTTTCACTGTTTGTTTTTGGAGTTCAGTTCTGCTTATTTTCATCGGAAAGTGTGAAATGTTACTTTTTTGAGGTTTCTAAATAAACTTCCTTTTATAGATACAAGTTGATCAAATCATCCTAACCTGTCTTGAGAAGGATGAATAACTTGAGATCAGCTGGGGAAGGGAAGCTTTGCACATCCTTGAGTTCTCCTTTTTTTTCTCTTTCTTTCTTTCTTTCTTTCTTTCTTTCTTTCTTTCTTTCTTTCTTTCTCTTTCTTTTCTTTTCTTTTCTTTTCTTTTCTTTTCTTCTCTTTTTTTTCTTTTCTTTTCTTTTCTTCTCTTTTCTTTTCTTTTCTTTTTAGCTTCAGTAAGCATTCTGAAGCAGCTTTGACCAGTAATAAAGAAAAAGCCAAGCCACAGTGACTGTGTGTAACATGATGTTGATGGAAGTTCTTGGTTTCCGCCGATACAAATGACTCATCAGTATCAATAGAATTGTGACTTCTAATAATAACACAGTGCAAGACCTTCACAACATGTGGTTTTAGCCCTAGCTGTTAGTGAAAGGTTGGAAAATATTAGTTTGAGCTTTTTTTTTTTTCCTGATCTCATGATTTCACCCAAGTATAAAGTTGTTTTTTGTAGGTGTGATGATCACACTATTGTTTTTTCATCTTAGTGTTTTTAGTTTCATTATGACCAAGTAGCCAAAGTCAGATCATTTCATCGTTTAGAAATCTGTGTAGTAAGCATCTCCTGTCAGGGGCTGTGTTTTGAGGGAAATGTGGCTGAAAAGCAAATCCTCTCTGAACAGAGAAAGGAAAAAACCAGTACCGACTACAGTCCACAGAGCTGCTTGCCTCCTACACAGCGTCTACTATGGAGGGCTGTGGTATTGCTGACTAGCCCCATTGCCCTGTGAGTCATTGTCAAAGGATTCCAAGAGGAAGGTTAACAGAAAATGCGAGTCAGAGGAAACAGCCAAGTGGAGAAGGGGCACTTATCTCAGGAGGAAGGGCCTTGCCTCATTTCCATGGCCAGGGGGCTGCCTGGGAGACCCTGAACATCATGGGGAGGTCCCGGGTGTGTTCACACAGTGCAGCCTATTGACTTGCATCTGTGTATGTGAGCGTTCTTGTTTTCCTGTTTAGTTTTGCTTTGTTTCGCCTGTAGTTTGGCCAGACCATTCAGGATCATTATCTTGACCACAGCAGTCTGACCCAAGAGCCTTTCCTTTTTGCATTTTGTAATGCAGGCAGCTGAATTTCTAAAATTTCTAGTTTTTTCTTTCTAAACATCATCTTTAGGAATGTTCCGTCGTTTGTTTCCTAGTTATTTTTGCTGTGTTAGCCTTGATCTGGGAAATAAACGCTTAAGAAGCAGCACACCGGTAGAATTTTATTAGCTCGAATTTTGTGTCCGTCTTGCCTCTTTCATACTTCATTTTAGACAGATTTTTTTTTTTTTTTGTCTCCTGCCATCTTCTCAGCATTTGGGGATTTTAATACTAATACCTCCCTGTTAACGCTTTTACCCTTGTGTCTTGATATCCTGTGGAGTTTCCTTTTGGGCCTCTTTTACTTTCCCTCTTGGCAAATATTTGCCTTTCTTTCTCTCTGTGAGCACTCACCTCTTCTCACTTGTTCTCTTAGATTCCATTTGCTCCTGCCTGATGCCCACGCTCCTTTCTCACACCGTTCTTGTACAGACCCTGGCATGCACACACACATGAAATGCATAATTACATACTTACATGCACGCCCACGTGTGCACACATGCACCTACACGCTCCTCCTCTCTGACCCTGGTCTCTTGCTTGCAGAGACCCCTGCAAGTGGCCTCAGCTGCTGCTGTTGTCCTTCCTTGCCAGCAGCCTGTTTCTGGAAAGGGATGTTCAGGTGGGAAGGAAATCAGCAGGGGAGCCAGAACTGGCTTCCTCCCTGCTACTGAGAATGCATCCTGGGAAGGAGGCTGGATTTTGAGGAACCAGGAAGAGGCCCAAGGGAGGCCCCAGGTTTAGAAGCCAGGCCGGAGATAGGCTAGGCTCAGGGAAATGGGCAAAAGAAGATGAGAGGTTGAGATGGCTCTGCCACCCAACCATAATTTTGAGAATCCCGATGGTGTCGGAAATGCCTCTGGATGGGGTGGGGTAGCTGAGAGAATTAAGGGGAGGAAGAGGCCCAGAACCCAGAGTGTGAAAGAGGACTGGAATATTGGAATTGCCGTCTGGCTGTTAATATGCTTGTACGGCCTGGTCGGTCTGTGGGAACAGGCAGGAGAGTGAGTGGGACCCACAGTAAGGAGTAGCTCTCCCTCTGCAGCCTCGGGCTCTCTCCCATCCCTGAAGGGAGGCCTTCCCTCACACCCGGTGAAGCGCAGGGACCGCCTTCCTTCTCAGGTGCCTCACCCCTTTCCTTTCCTTCCTTTTCTCCAAAGATTTTATCACCTTCTGACATCCTATATGTGTGGCTTGCTTGTTTATTGTCTCTCTCCCTCACTATGACATAAGCTCAGGGGTTATTGTTTCCTGGGGTCACTGTGGTAGTCTCAGTACCTGGGAAAGTGTCTGGCACTCGGGGTGTTCAATAAATATGTATTTGTTGAATGAATGAATGAATGAATGAATGAACTCATTGACTTCCCCTCTTTAAAAATCATCTATGCTTCTTGCTGCCTCCTTGGCAGAACATTTAAAGCTTCTCATAACCATCCCCACCGCCCACTTCAGGTGTCTTTTTTTTTTTTTTTTTTTACCAGTGTTTCCTTTGTGTGGAACTTCAGTTAAATGCCTCTTAAGCCAACTTATGTTTTTATTTTGTACAGTTTCCTAATGTATGAGTTATGTATGTTGACTCAAGTTTTTAAAAATTTTCCTAAAATTACTTCTTAGACAAATCAGTACTTATTGAGAACTTGCTCTTTGTGGAGAATCTGTTAGGCACAGGATATGATTTGTGGGGTTCGATATCAGTATAAAATATGGTCCCTGTCTATAGGGAAGTTGTTTTATCTTGGAAATGACACATATAAACATGAAGCATTTGAAGTACAGTGCATGGTAATATGTGATCAAGGGCCGGAATGAATAATAGAGGTAAGTGTGGTAGGAGTTGGAGAAAAGAGTCAGCAAGGATTGGAGGACTGGGAAACTTTAAAAGGAGGAGCTGGATCTGTATATGTCCTGAAAATATTTGGGAATTTGCTGAAATGGTCTTTAACTCCCTAGTTGGTACCTTCAGGATTTTATAGATGTCAGGTTTATGAGCTTTATTGTCCATATCGATATCCCTTTCTTTAAAGATTTTTTATTTATTTATTTATTTGACACACAGAGAGAGATAGTGAGAGCAGGAACACAAGCAGGGGGAGTGGCAGAGGGAGAAGCAGGCTCACCGCTGAGCAGGGAGCCCGATGCAGGGCTCGATCCCAGGACCCTGGGATCATGACCCGAGCAGAAGGCAGGCGCTTAACGACTGAGCCACTCAGGCACCCCTCGATATCCCTTTCTTGACCATTCTTAAGATGTAATGAATGGGGGTGCCTGGGTGGCTCAGTCGGTTAAGTATCTGACTCTTGGTTTCAGCTCAGGTCGTGATCTCATGGGTTGTGAGTTTGAGCCCTGCATCAGACTCTGAGCTCAGCAGGGAGTCTGTTTGAAGATTCTCTTCTCTTCCCCTCCCCCATTCATGTACATGCATGCTCTCTCTCTCTCTCTCTAAAATAAATCAGTAAATCTTTTTTTAAAAAGATGTAATGAAGGGAGAAATATGAAGGATTCTAAATGCAAACATGCAAAATTCTCATATAATAGTACAAGAAGTTTAAAATGTATGAGGAGTCCGTACCTTTCACTGTTTGAAAAAAATGTGCATAGAACTTCTGTTCGCTAACACAGACCTTTTGGGAAAGGTGGGAGAATAGAATCCTGAGCTTACCTTGTCTCACAGACACACTGAGGCAACAACTACATTATGCAGCTAACTCTGAAAACAACCTGAAGACTGGCAGAATGTATCTTCCACAACTAACTGTAGAGAAGAGGCCACATCAAAAAGGGTAGGAGGGGTAGAAATGTGGTTAGGAACCAAACCCTTGGCACAACTAACTACAAACAGGAGGGATGACATAAGCAAGGGGGATCAGACTTCATACTGGCCACCCCTGGCCCAGGACCTGCACTGGACAGATAAGTCCCTCATAACATCTAGCTTCAAAAATCAGCAGGCTTAACTCTGGGAGCTTTTTTTTTTTTTTTTAAAGATTTTATTTATTTATTTGACAGAGAGAGACACAGCGAGAAAGGGAACACAAGCAGGGGGAGTGGGAGAGAGAGAAGCAGGCTCCCCACTGAGCAGGGAGCCCGATGCGGAGCTTGATCCCAGGACCCCAGGATCATGACCTGAGCCGAAGGCAGATGCTTAAGGACTGAGCCACCCAGGCACCCTCTGAGAGCTTTTAAAAATCAGCAGGCTTAACTCCGGGAGAACCGAAGGCTGATAGGAAACGGAGTCCCTGCCCTTCAAGAGCCAGAATGTTAAATAACTCAGCCTGAGACATAGCACAGAAGTAGCAGTTTGAAAGCCCCAGCGATATACTTGAAGGAGGTTTATTGATTAATCTCAGAATGTGTGCCAGAGGGGCAGGGATCTGCAGGAGATTTCTCTGGAAACAAAAGTGCTAGCAGGCACCATTTTTCTAGCCCTTCTTCAGCCTAGGTAACCAGACACTTGTAGGAGCCAACCAGTTCTAACACTGTCCATCTACCCTGCTAGCACCGTGAGCCCCACCCTGGCATTCTCCTGCAGACCTGCCCCATCCAACCTATCTACTTCAGCAGGCATCCCTCCAAAGTGGCTACTGCTTCATCACACCTGGTAGGCAGCCCCAGCTGAGACTGATGCCTTTCCAAAGTGACTGCTGCCTTGGGAAGGAGGGAGATAACCCCACACCCCAGCAGGCCCATAGTTCCTGCAGCCAAGCCTCTTAGCTGGCTGTGCAGGGAGCAAGCCCTGCCCTTCAGTGTGCCTGCAGCTGTAGCAGAGAGGCTAACTGCATACAGGCTGAGTGCCAGCTCTGTCCACCAGTGAGCCCACAGCCGCCACAGCCAAGCCTCTTAACAGTCAGGGAGAAAACCCTGTGCAGTGTACCCACGGTGGGAAAAGCAAGTCATTACAGCCAGCTGGGCTGAAAGCAGCTCAACCTCAACAGGAGGGAACATTCAGTCCACACAGGGGCCACTTTTAGAGCACCTCGTTCTGATGACGGGGCGGGGGGGATTTGCTACAGGGCACCATAGGACCTCTTTTAGACAAGGAGAGTAGTTGACCTACCTAATACATAGAAACAAATGCAGAGAGTTAGACGAAATGAGACAAAGGAATATGTCCCAAATGAAAGAACAAGACAAAGTCACAGTACAAGAGCTGAATGAAACAGAGATAAGCATTATGCCTCATAAAGAGTTCAAAGTAATTGTCATAAAGATAGTCCCTGGATTGAGAAAAGATTGGGTGAACTCAGAACTTCAACACAGAGATAGAAAATATAAAAAAGAATCAATCAGAGCTGAAGAATTCAATAACTGAAATGAGAAATTACTCTAGAGGAAATTAATAACAGATTAGAGGATGCAGGAAAACAAATCAGCAATCTGGAAGAAGGGTAATGGAAAGCAACCCAGCTGAACAGCAAAAAGAAAAAGGAATAATAAAAAATGAGAAAAGGTTAAGGGAACTCTCTAACATCATCAAGTGTAATAGCATTCACATTATAGGGATTCCAGAAGAAGAAGAGAGAGAGAAGGGGACAGAAAACTTATTTGAAGAAATAAGAGCTGAAAACTTTCCTAAGTTTCCTAAGAAGGAAACAGACATCCAGGTCCAGGAAGCACAGATATTCCCTAATGAGATGAATTCAAGGAGGTCCACACCAAGACACATAATAATTAAAATGGTTAAAAGTAATGATAAGGAGAGAATCTTAAAAGCACCAAGAGAAAAGAAAAGTTACATTCAAGAGAAACCCTATAGTGCTCTTGGCTGATTTTTCAACACAAGCTTTAAAGGCCAGAAGAGAGTGGTATGACATATATTCAAAGTCCTGAAAGGAAAAAAACCTACAACCAAGAATACTCTACTTGGTAAGGCTATCATTCAGAATTGAAGGAGTGATAGTTTCCCATACAAACAAAAGAGTTCATTACCACTGAACCAGTCTGATAAGAATGTTAAAGGGAATTCTTTAAGTGGAAAGAAAAGGCCATAACTAGAAGTAAGAAAATTAACTTACTATCAATAAGGAAATATATCAGAAAGGAAATATATAGTAAAGGTGGTGGATTAATTACTTATAAAGTCAGTATGGAGATTAAAACATAAAATTAGTAAAATCAATTATATCTACAAAAATTAGTCAGGGAATATGCAAATTAAAAAGATGTAAAATATGACATATACATAAAACATGGAGGAGGAGGAAAAAATGTAGTGCTTTAGAATGTGTTTGAACTTAAATGATCATCAGATTAATATAGACTGCTGTACACATAGGATGTTATATGTGAACCCAATGGTAACCACAAATCAAAAACCTATAATAAATGCACAAAAAATAAAGAGAAAGGAATCCAAGCATAACGCTAAAGATGGCCATCAAACCACAAGGGAAGAGAGCAAGAGAAGAAGAAACAGAAAAGAACTACAAAATCAGCCAGAAGGGGTGCCTGGGTGGCTCAGTCGTTAAGCATCTGCCTTTGGCTCAGGTCATGATCCCGGGGTCCTGGGATCAAGCCCCGCATCGGGCTCCCTGCTAGGCGGAAGCCTGCTTCTCCCTCTCTCACTCCCCCCCCCCCGCTTGTGTTCCCACTCTTGCTGTGTCTCTCTCTGTCAAATAAATAAAATAAAATCTTAAAAAGAAAACCAAAAAGCAGCCAGAAAACAATGAACAAAATGACAGTAAGTACATACCTATCAGTAATTACTTTAAATGTAAATGGACTAAGTGCTCCAATCAGAAGAGTGGATGACTGAATGGTTAAAAAACAAAACAACAACAACAAAAAAGACCCATCTATATGCTGTCTACAAGAGACTCACTTCAGACCTAAAGACAGACTAAAAGTAAAGGGCTGGGAAGAGTTAGTCCGTGCAAATAGAAGAAAAAAAAAGCCAAGGTAGCAGTAAGACAAAATAGACTTTAAAATAAAAACTGTAGCAAGAGACAAGAAGGGTATTATATAATGATAAAGGGATCCATCCAACAAGAGGATGTAACAATTGTAAATAACTATGTATCCAACAAAGGAGCACCTAAATATATAAGGCAAATATTAACAGACATGAAGGGAGAAACTGACAGTAATAGAATAATAGTAGGGGATTTTAACACCCCAGTGGAGAGATCATCATCAGTGGACAGTTCATTCAGACAGAAAAGCAATAAAGAAACAATGGCTTTGAATGACACATTAGATGGACTTAACAGATATATTCAGAACATTCAAGTGCCCTGGAACATTCTCCAAGATAGATCACATGTTAGGCCACAAAATAAGTCTCAATAAATTTAAGAAGACTGAAATCATACCAAGCATCTTTTCTGACCACAATGGTATGAAACTAGAAAGCAATTACAAGAAAAAAATCTGAAAAAAACACAAACATGGGAGGCTAAACAACATGCTATTAAACAACAAATGGATCAATGAAGAAATCAAAGAGGAAATAAAAAAATATCAAAAACTAATGATGTACTATATGTTGGCTAACTGAATTCAAATTAAAAAAAAAAAATACATGGAGACAAATGAAAGTGAAAGCACAATAGTCCAAAATCTTTGGGATGCAGCAAAAGCAGTTCTAAGATGGAAGTTTATAATGATACAAACCTACCTCAGGAAACAGGAAAAATCTCAAATGAGCAATCTACCTTATAACTAAAGGAACTAGAAAAAGAACAAACAAAGCTCAAGATTAGTAGAAGGAAGGAAATAATAAAGATCAGAGCAGAAATAAATGAAATAGAAACTAAAAAAAAAAAATAGAAAAGATAATGAAACCGAGAGCTGGTTCTGTGAAAAGATAAGCAAAATTGATAAACCTTTAGCCAAACTCATCAAAAAAAAAAGAGAGAGGACTCAAATAAGTAAAATCAGAAATGAAGGAGGAAAAATAACAACTGACACCACAGAAATACAAAGAATTATGAGAGAATACTATAAGAAATTTTATGCCAACAACTTGTACAACCTAAAAGAAATGAATAAATTCCTAGAAACCTCCAATCTTCCAAAACTAAATCAGGAAGAAATAGAAAATATGAACAGACCAATTACTAGTAACAAAGCTGAACTGGTATTAAAAAAAACTCCTAACAAATAAGACTCCAGGACCAGGTGGCTTCACAGGTGAATTCTACCAAACATTTAAAGAAGAGTTCATGTCTGTTTTTCTCAAACTATTCCAAAAAACAGAAGAGGAAAGGAAATTTCCAGATTCATTCTACAAAGCATTACCCTGATACCAAAACCAAAGACATGACAAAAAAGGAAAATTACACATCAGTATCCCTGATGAACATAGATGCAAAATTCCTCACCAAAACATTGGCAAATTGAATTTAAAAAATACAGTAAAAGGATCATTCACTGTGATCAAGTGGAATTTATTCCTGGGATACAAAGGTTGTTAAATATTCACAAGTCAGTCAACGTGATACATCGCATTAACAAGAGGAAGGCTAAAAACCATATGATTATCACAGAAGATGCAGAAAAAAGCATTTGATTAAATTCAACATTTGTTCATGATAAAACCTCTAAACAAAATGGGCTTAGGGGAACATACTTTGACACAATAAAGACCATATATGAAAAATCCATAGCTAACAGCATATTTAATGGTGAAAAACTGAAAGTATTTCCTTTAAGACCAAGAACAAGACAATGATATCCACTCTTACCACTTTTATCCAACACAGTGCTATAAGTCCTAGCTGCAACAGTCAGACAAGAAGAAGAAATAAAAGGTATCCAGATTGGTGAGGAAGAAGTAAAACTCATCATTTGCAGATGATATGATACCATAGATAGAAAAGACTAAAGACTCCACCCAAAAACCCCAAAACTGTTAGAACTAATAAGTGAATTTAATAAAGTTGCAGGAATAAAAATATACAGAAATCTGTTGTGTTTCTGTACACTGATAATAAAGTAGCAGAGAGGGAAATTAAGAAAACAATCCCATTACAGTTGCACCAAAACAAACAAACAAACAAACAAACTTAGGAATAAATTTAACCAAGGAAGTGAAAGACCTATCCCCTGAAAACTATAAACATTGATGAAAAAACTCGAAGACAACACAAACAAATGGAAAGGCATGCCATGCTCATCAACTGGAAGAATTAATATTGTTAAAATGTCCATACTGCCCAAAGCAATCTACAGATTTAATGCAATCCCTACCAAAATACCAATAGCATTTTCCATAGAACTAGAACAATTAATCCTAAAATTCATATGGAACCACAAAAAATTGTGAGTAGCTAATGCAATCTTTTTTTTTTTTTTTTTAAGATTTTTTGTTTATTTTTTAACAGAGAGAGAGACAGCGAGAGAGGGAACACAAGCAGGGAGAGTGGGAGAGGGAGAACCAGGCTTCCCGCCAAGCAGGGAGCCCGGTGTGGGACTCGATCCCAGGACCCTGGGATCATGACCTG
This sequence comes from Neomonachus schauinslandi, assembly GCF_002201575.2. NCBI lineage: Eukaryota > Metazoa > Chordata > Mammalia > Carnivora > Phocidae > Neomonachus > Neomonachus schauinslandi. The sequence goes on from NC_058410.1 coordinate 68,900,880, forward strand.
AGCCAAAGGCAGACACTTAATGACTGAGCCACCCAGGCGCCCCAAGCTAATGCAATCTTGAGAAAAAAAGAACAAAGCTAGAGGTATCACAACCCTAGATTTCAAGATACACTGCAAAGCTGTAATAATCGAAACAATATGGAAAGGGCACAAAAATGGACACATAGATCAATGGAACAGGATAAAGAGCCCAGAAAGAACCCACACTTACATAATCAATTAATCTATGATAAAGGGGGCGCCTGGGTGGCTCAGTCGTTAAGCGTCTGCCTTCGGCTCAGGTCATGATCCCAGGGTCCTGGGATCGAGTCCCACATCGGGCTCCCTGCTCTGCGGGAAGCCTGCTTCTCCCTCTCCCACTCCCCCTGCTTGTGTTCCTGCTCTCGCTATCTCTCTCTCTGTCAAATAAATAAATAAAATCTTAAAAAAAAAATCTATGATAAAGGAAGCAAAAATACACAATGTAGGAAAAGACAGTCTCTTCAATAAATGATGCTGGGAAAACTGGACGGCTACATGTAAAAGAATGAAACTGGACCACTTTCTTACACCATACACAAAAGTAAACTAAAAATGGACTAAAGACCTAAATGTGAGACCTAAAACCATAAAACTCCTAGAAGAAAACATAGGCAGTAGACTCTTGGACATCAGCCTTAGCAACATATTAATGGATATTTCTCCTGAAGCAAGGGAAACAAAAGTAAAAATAAACTATTGGGACTAAATCAAAAGAAACAAACAAAAAACTTTTGCACAGCAAAGAACACCACCAACAAAACAAAAAGGCAAACTACTGAATGGGAGAAGATATTTGCAAATGATATATTTGATAAGGGGCTACTATCTAGAACATATAAAGAATTTATACAACTCAACACCAAAAAACAAACAATTCAGTTAAAAAATGGGCAGAGACAGGGGTGCCTGGCTGGCTCAGCCAGAAAGGCATGCGACTCTTGATCTCAGGGTTATGAGTTTGAGCCCCATGTGGGATGTAGAGATTACTTGAATAAACAAAAACTTTAAAGGGTGCCTGGGTGGCTCAGTTGGTTAAGCGTCTGCCTCCAGCTCAGGTCATGATCTCGGGGTCTTGGAATCAAGCCTGAGTCCGGCTCCCTGCTCAGTGGGGAACCTGCTTCTCCCTTTCCCTCTGCCCCTTCCCCCTGCTTGTTCTCTCTCTCTCTCTTTCAAATAAATAAATAAAATCTTTTTTAAAAAATAAAAACTTAAAAAGGGCAGAGGACCTGAGTAGATATTTTTTCCTCAGACATATAGATGTCTAGCAGACACATGAAAAGATGCTCTGCATCACTGATCATCAGGGAACTGCAAATCACAACCATAATGAGATATCACCTCATACCAGCCAGAATGGTTAGTATCAAAAAAACAAGAAATAACAAGTGTTGGCTCGGATGTGGAGAAAAAGGAAAAAGGAACCACTAGTGCTGTTGGTGAGAATGTGAATTGGTGTAACTACTGTGGAATACAGTTTGGAGACTCCTCAAAAAATTAAAAATAGAAATACCATATGATCCAGTCATTTCACTACTAGGTATTTACCCAAAGAAAATGAAAACTCTAATTCAAAAAAATATATGCACCCCTATGTTTAATGTGGCATTATTTAAAATAGCCAAGATTTAAAAGCAACTCAATTGTCTGTCAATAGATGAATGGATAAAGAAGATGTGGTATAGATACACGATGGAATATTATTCAGCCATAAAAAAGAATAAAACCTTGCCATTTGCAATAACATGGATGGACCTTGAGGGTATTATGCAAAGTGAAATTAATTAGAGAAAGACAAATACTGTATGATTTCACTTATGTGTGGAATCTAAAAAGCAAAACAAAAGAATAAACAAAAAACTAAACAGACCCTTAAATACAGAGAACAAACTGGTAGTTGCCAGAGGGGACGTGGGGGAGGGGATGGGTGAAATAGCTGAAGGGCATTAAGAGGTACAAACTTCCAGTTATAAAATAAATAAGACGTAGAGGTGAAAAGTACAACATAGGGAATGAAGTCAGTAATACCGTGATACTGTTCTATTGTGACAGATAGTGACTACACTTACGGTGATGATTGAGTAATGTGCAGAATTGTTGAACCGCTATGCACGCCTGAAACTGATACAATGTATATCAACTATACTTCAATTAAAAAAAATGAAACATGAAAAAATAAGCTCAAACTAGTTGATGATATGTGTGGCACATATATATGGGACTGGTCCAGGATATGTAAAGAACACATGAATCAATGAGAAAAACCCAGATAACCCAATTTAAAAAATACTGTACATTTATATATTTAAACAAGCATTTTACAAAAGAAACCCAAATGGTTAGTTTAATAATCAAACACATGTAAATTAAAATTATAATAACATACTGTACACATTCTTTGGATTGGCAGAAATTTAAAAGTCTGACAATACCATGTGCTAACAAGGATGTGGATGAATGGGAGATCTTGTATATAGCTGATAGGAGTATAATTTGATACAATTACATTGGAAAACAGCTTATTACCTAACCAGCTCAATCTGCTAATAACTTATAACCCAGCAGTCTTAGTCCTAGGTATACATTTAGGAAAAACTCTTAGTCCTAGGTATACATTTAGGAAAAACTCTTAAAAAAAATACTTAGGAACAGTATCACGGTATTACTGACTTCATTCCCTATGTTGTACTTTTCACCTCTACTTGTGCTTCAAGAAACACAAGACAAGAATGTTGAAAGAAGGGGCGCCTGGGTGGCTCAGTTGGTTAAGCGACTGCCTTCGTCTCAGGTCATGATCCTGGAGTCCCGGGATCGAGTCCCGCATCGGGCTCCCTGCTCGGCAGGGAGTCTGCTTCTCCCTCTGACCCTCCTCCCTCTCGTGCTCTCTCTCTCTCTCATTCTCTCTGTCTCAAATAAATAAATAAAATCTTTAAAAAAAAAATGTTGAAAGAAGCATTGTTTATAGAAGGAAAAACTGGCAACAACCCAAGTGCCCATCAACATTGGATTGAATCCACTCATTTTGCTATATATATAGGCACTCGGATACTATTTGGCAGTGAGAAATGAGCTAATAACACCACATAGAGGAGAGCGTGTAGAGAGGCCTTCCTTGGTGGTTCAAGTCAAGGATTCTGCCGGTTTCAAAAGCAGTTTTGGCCACTTAAGATTTTGTGATCTTGGGCAGGTTTTCTTAAGCTCAGTTTCTTCATCTGTACATTGGGGAAAATGATAGTGTCTATCTGATGGGGTTGTTAGGAGGATTAAATGAGTTAATATTTGTGGCATGCTTAGGAAAATGATTGGCATGTCCTAAGTTCTGTGTATTTGTTAAACAAATAAGAAATGCATGTATCACTATGGATGAGTCTTACAAACATAATGTTGAATAAAATAAGTGAGACACAAGAATATGTACAGTATGATTCCATTTTTGTAAAGTTCAAAAGCATGTAAAACTAAATACATCATTTAGGGATGCATATATAGATGGTGAAACTATGAAGAAAATTAAGGGAATGATTGTCACAAAAACCATCAATATAGCCATTACCTACAGAGATGAAGGAGTGGGCCATGATGGGGAAGGGCTCATTAGGGGCTTCCAAGGCCCTGGCAATGTTTTATTTTCCAAACTCAATAGTGGTCCCAAGGATGTTCTTTTTTATAATAAATTCTTTAAACTGTATGTATTTTTTGTATATGTGTATATGTATGACATATTAGTAAATTTTAAAAAGAATTTTGTGAGTTGTTATTTTTTGAAAATATTTTTTATTTGATCTGTTATTTTAAAATTACCTCAGAGAATGCAAAACCCAAAGCAGCATAATGATCTTTTACAGGAATAAATGCAAATTCCTATATCTGGTTTAAAAAAAAATAAGTTGTTCAGGTACAGAATTCGTACACCTGCTCAGTACCAGTTTCTCCACAAGATTGTGAGCTGCCAGTGCAGTATGGTTCTTTGGTTCTTACGGAAGATGACATCACTTTAGAACCACATTAAGAGAGCTGTCCTGTTTAATTGGGCAATGTTGCGGTTCTGCTCAACTGTTCTTAGTCCTGGTTGTCCTATAGAATACTGTGCCTGAGCCTGGGTGGCTCAGCCGTTAAGCGTCTGCCTTCAGCTCAGGTCATGATCTCAGGGTCCTGGGATCGAGCCCCGCATCGGGCTCCCTGCTCTGCGGGAAGCCTGCTTCTCCCTCTCCCGCTCCCCTTGCGTGTGTTCCCTCTCTCGCTGTGTCTCTCTCTGTCAAATAAATAAAATCTTAAAAAAAAAAAAAAGAATACTATGCCTGATCCAAGGGATTAATTTGAGGAAGATATTGACCATAGTGGGAGTGTCCTCTGTAATCAAGATGTTTAAGGCTTCAGAACGTGGCCAGTTCTAAGAGTGGCTAAGAAAGTGGGGATGGGGATGCTTGGGTGGCTCAGTTGGTTAAGCAACTGCCTTCAGCTCAGGTTATCATCCCAGGATCCTGGGATCGAGCCCCATGTCTGTCGGGCTCTCTGCTCAGCGGGGAGTCTGCTTCTCCCTCTCCTTCTAGCTGCCGCTCTGCCTGCTTGTGCTTTCTCTCTCTGTCAAATAAATAAATAAAATCTTTTAAAAAATAAAAAATATATTTAAAAAAAGAAAGTGGGGATGTTTAACATGGAAAAGAGGAGATGGAGGGAGAAAAAGGGTGTCTTTCATCATTAGGAGAGGAAGCAGACCTTCTCCATTGCTCTCTCCACAAGGCACATTCCTGAAGTGTCTACTGTGGAAGCAAATTTCAGCTTCTGGTCACGGGAGAGGCCCAAGCAGAGTCTGTAGGAACTTCCATAGGTTTCATTAGAGCCTGGCTACCTGACACGCGGTCCCGGGACCAGCAGCAGCAGTACCAACTGGAACTTGTTAGAATGCAGAGTCTCCTGCTCACACCTACTGAATCACAGTCTGTGTGTCACATACACATTAAAGTTTGAGAGGCACTAGGCTAAGTGTTTCTAAGACCCCTCTTCATAATTCTTAAGATTCAGTGATTTTATTTAGTAAACTGCCTACTCAACTAAAAATTACCACTTTATATGTGACATTGTTTATATGTGACATTTATATGTCACATTTATATGTGACAATGCCTGGCTATAGTTAATAATACTCTATTATATATTTGAACGTTGCTAAGAGAGTAGATCTTAAAAGTTCTCATCACAAGGGGCACCTGAGTGGCTCAGTCGGTTAAGCATCCAACTCCTGATTTTGGCTCAGGTCATGATCTCGGGGTTGTGAGATTGAGTCCTGCGTGGAGCCTGCTTGAGATTCTCTCTCACCCTTCCTCTGCTCCTCCCACCCCTGCTCGCTCACACACACCCTCTCTCTCTCTAAGTTCTCATCACAAGAAAAAGCAAAATCCATGGTGATGGATATTAACCAGACTTATTGTTGTGATCATTTCACAATATATACAAAAATCGAGGGCGCCTGGGTGGCTCAGTCGGTTGGGCGACTGCCTTCGGCTCAGGTCACGATCCTGGAGTCCCGGGATCGAGTCCCGCGTCGGGCTCCCTGCTCGGCGGGGGGTCTGCTTCTCCCTCTGCCCCTCCCCCCTCTCATGCTCTCTGTCTCTCATTCTCTCTGAGATTAAAAAAAAAAAAAAAAAAAAATCGAGCCAGTATGTTATACACCTGAAACTAATGTTATATGTTGATTACATCTTAATTTTTAAATGTTTTAAAAAAATAAAATACCTGAATATTATAACAAGTATTTGTTGCTGAATTAGTTTGAAATGGGTTTGTCCATTTTTCTCCTAAAGCAAAAGTTAGGTTGCTATGTTTTGGGGCAGCTTATAACAATTAAAACATAAGTGTTTTTTCTTTTTAATATATAGGATTAGATTCTTGCTTTAAAAATTGTTTCTTCAAGTTTTTCTTCTATATTCATTAAAGATGTCCAGATTAGGTTAAGGTTCTGAATACCTGTTAAGAATACTCAAAAGAGACATTTAAATAATAAAACATCTCATAATACATTGATTTTATACCTATTTTTGCTTGTGCGTAATATTCCACATTTTGACCTTATGGGAACTTTTGAAGTCTGAATATTTTATAGTGATTCTCCACAGTACCTCTTATCTTTGAGAATCTAGATCTGAGATTAGGCAAGTAAAATACTTTTACCTTTTTTACCTCAAAAGACCATGACTAACTGAAGCTACCTCTTTTTTTCCTTAAATATTTTGCTACTTACCCTTTTAACTGCTGAAGTTCAAGTGGAATCCGTGATTCATTTCATCTTTTCCCCTTTATGTCATTAGTCATATATTCTTTTGATGTCCATAGTAAAACTAACACTTAACATGATAGTCATAAAATTCCAAAATAAAGTTCTTAAATGACTTACAATCAGATATAAAGTGTGCTACACTGTATGGCACAAATGAATGGGAAAACATTCTCATGAGTACAAGATGTTCTTTAAGGCCGTGGAACCATGAGTTATTTGGTTTAAGCACATATTTCCACATCTATTTTCTTTTGGCATTTAGGAGAAGGAAACTATACTTTGATAGCTGGGTTAGATATTTGGTGTATGTATGGTATCTACATAATGTATGACAAATGGCTCCAAAATGATAAAATACTATAGACATTTTAATAACTTTTGTTATTAAACAAAAGTTTTTGTTTAATATGTTTAATAAAAGTTTTGTGTTTTAATTTTTGTTTACCAAGGTTTCCCCTCCTTTTATAGGACTGGCCGTTGAAAAAAAAATTGGAATTCCACCTTGGTGAGATTCTTCAAGTTTTGATTTCTTTTTTTTTAATTTTTTTTTTTAAGATTTTATTTATTTGCGAGAGAGAGAATGAGAGACAGAGAGCATGAGAGGGAAGAGGGTCAGAGGGAGAAGCAGACTCCCTGCTGAGCAGGGAGCCCGATGTGGGACTCGATCCCGGGACTCCAGGATCATGACCTGAGCCGAAGGCAGTCGCTTAACCAACTGAGCCACCCAGGCGCCCTCAAGTTTTGATTTCTTAATCCATAAATGAATGAGAACAGATGTCACCATGTCTCCACCATATTTGTAACTGGATATGAGGTGGAAGGCTGGACTTTTTTCTACCAGCTTGCTTGCTTGCTTATTTTGTTCATTTACTCATTCACCGTGAATATATACTGAACACTTCCTCTGTGCAAAGCTCAGGGCTGAGTACTCTGAATAACAAAGTTCCAGTGTCCAAAATGTTATAATTTAAAAATGTATTTTTAATAATCAAAGCACCTTACTGAATTTTTGATGATTAGATCACCATTTTAAATATTGAGTAGATATGGATTGATGTTGAACTTCATAGCTTAAAATAAAATTGCTTAAAGTATATTCTTCAGTTTTTAAGAGCAAGGTTTAGGAAGACTATTACATATCTCTCTATGGTTTACCTGATCTTAGTTTTTTTCAGAACGGTTCAAAATTGTATATTCTAGCTTGTGCTGTCTAATACAGTAGTCACTAGCTACATGTGGCTTTTAAACACTTGAAATGGGGCTAGTCCAAATTAAGATGTGCTGTGAGTATAAAATATATATCAGAATTCAAAGAAGAAGTATACAAAAAGGGACAAAATCCCTCCCTAATAATTTCTTATGCTGGTTACATGTTGAAATGATAATATTTTGTATATATAAGATTAAGTAAAAATATTAATTTTACCTGTTTCTTTTTACTTTTCTTTTTTTAATGTAGCTCCTAGAAAATTTTTAATTACCTATGTGGCTCACATTATATTTCTATTCAAAAGTACTGGTCTAGACACTAGATTGAAAACTCTCAGAGAAAAGAAGATCAGAGCTTCGCAGAGAGTTTTAAAGATTTTATTTTATTTATTTATTGGAGAGAGAGAGCACATGAGAGGGGGGAGGGTCAGAGGGAGAAGCAGACTCCCTGCTGAGCAGGGAGGCCGATGCGGGACTCGATCCAGGGACTCGATCCAGGGACTCCAGGATCATGACCTGAGCCGAAGGCAGTCACTCAACCAGATGAGCCACCCAGGCGCCCCAGAGAGTTTTAGAGATGAGATGCCACTGACAGAACCCACTTACTCTTAAGAAGAAATCCCAGGCTGCACCTTTGCCCTATTTTCAGAAATGCCTGCTTTCCTGACCCCACAAAAAGAGCATTGGTGTAGCACGCATTTATTTAGTATCTACAATGTACAGAGCATTGAGGGGGATTAAAATAAATATCACACAGGTTTCTGCCTTTAGGAAAAAATATAGCCTACTGGGGAGGCAACATGAACATGTGACTTGTTAAATCATGGTATGAGAGATAAATAGCTGTTGAGTGCTCTTATCTAAGAACTGTCACAAACGGATGGTAGAGGCACTAAATGGAAAAAGGAAGAAAGGTGACCATGGCCTAGAGGGGTGTCCTACAGGAGTTGTGATTTAACTGAAGGATGGGTAGGATCCCAATAGGCAGAGGGAACGCGGCATGGCCAGTTAGGAAGGAGGGGGTAGAATGGAAATAAAAGGGTAAAGATAGGAAAGCACAAGACAGTTAAGAGGTCATTGAGAAGAAGAGGTAAGCCCGATAGAGGACTTAGGAGGGTAAGGTGTAAGTAGAATAAATGTTCTATATCTTTAATTGTTAGGAAGTTCTTTAAATAGCAAAATTGGTGATACTATATTACCAGTTACATTTACTGACATTTGTATACAATCTTATCACATAAAAGAATTCTTGGATAAGTATAATACAATTTAATATTCAGGCAACAGTAATAAACATTTGTATATCTTTCTTGCTAAAAATGCACTGTTATGTCATTTGACATTTGCTGTTCATTTTATAGAAGTGAAAGCTAGAGAGGACGAGATGGCATAATTAATAGTAATATCTTGAATTTGAATCCCAACTTTTTAGCTCCATTTTACTATGCTGAGCTACTCTAATTTTCACACCTGTAGATCTATTTCTTGAGAGAAGAAGCTAGTTTTATTTTATTTAATTTTAAATTCAATTATACATTGAGAAAAGTGCACATATTATGTACACTCATTATACTGATGAATTTTCATAGTGAACATTGATAGAATCAGCTCCCAGGTTAAGATACAGAACATTATAAATACTTCCCCAGAAATCTCTTATATTCCCTTTTGGTGACTACCCTACCTGTGGTGACCACTGCTCTGACTTTTATTTAAAAAAAATTTTTTTAAAGATTTATTTATTTTAGAGAGAGAGAGTACACACAGGGGGAGGAGCAGAGGGGGAGAGAGAGAAAGAATCTCAAGTAGGGCTCCATGCTCAGCAGGACTCAGGGCTCGAGCTCACAACCCTGAGATCATGATCTGAGCTGAAATAAGAGTTGGACGCTTAACCAACTGAGCCACCCAGGTGCCCCCACTACTCTAACGTTTAAAAGCATAGATTTGCTTTGACTGCTTTTGAACTTCGTATAAATGAAGTCATATGGCATGTACTGTTTTGTGTCTGCCTTCTTTCATTCAATAATAGGTTTGTGAAATACATTCATATTGTTGTGTATAAGGGCCAATTTTTGATTCTCAGTGCTGTATAATATTCCATTGTGTGAATGTGCCACTATTTATTCATTTGTGTGGTTCTTAGGTTTTTTTTGCCATTATGAATAGCACTGCCATTGAACATTCCAGAACATGTCTGTGGATGAACACACATTTGCACTTCTGTTGGGCATATATGTAAGAGTAGAATCACAAAGGCAGCTTAATTATTGTCTTGTAGATGAGGCTGAAATTTGGCTTTGGGCTACTCTTTTGAAGAGAAGTAAAAACTTCAGACTTTGATACTCAAATATTACATAAAAATAAATAAGAAGGCAGCCATTACAGAAGGATCCAAGGTAGAGGAATGTTACTGCCTTAACATTTTTGGAAGGGGGAATGAAGAGAAGATAGTAAACTCTTTCATCTAGATAGAGTTTGAAAGGGTTAAGATACTGAAATACTGAATTTGTATCACTTCAGGTTTCTCATAGGGTTTAATTTTTTTCTCCAAGAGATATTCTGGCAGATGATGGTAGAAAATTAAGATGAGATTGTTTGTAGGACACCATTATCCTAGGATATAATAAGGGATGAATAACTGGTGTTGTATTTATTGGGGGATGAGGAAATGAAGATGGGGATAAATGATAGGAAATTATATCCCAAAATCCATAATGATAGCTATAGATCTCAACATTTTACTGAGCTTTCCTCCACCCTTCTTTCTTTTGTTTAGGGTAATCTGCTGGCAGTCAAATTTGCATTCTTGCAAAGAAGGCAATTGCAGCTTTCACTAACCTGTTTTTAGAAAAAAATGTTAAGGCAGACATTTACCCAGAAGCATCCTGTGTGAAGGAAGTGTAGTTCTAGGATTTGCCAACACAGAAGACTTCAGTGTCTACCTCCGCAGCTTATTAGCATTGATGACCCTGGGATCATGACCTGAGCCGAAGGGAGATGCCTAACCAACTGAGCCACTCAGGCATCTCTAAACTTATTTTAGAATGGAGAATATGGAATTAACTTAGGAGATACCTCTTAGAGACTTAAAGCTCTCTGCAGGTATTGCTATGGTGGGCATCTTTGCTATTATATAAAACCCCTCCTTGTTATCGTGATGTCAATGAAGTGTGATTACTCCCACCTTCAAATACTGGGCATATTTTTGGATTATGGGTATGTTTAAAAGTGACACTTTTCTTTAATGCCCGTGATGATTTCTTTAGGATTTCTAAGTTATTGGTCAGAATTTGAGCCTATTCAGTTTTTCTTCTCACTTTTCAAATTACATATAAAATGAGAGCATGGGGGAATCACATTATTTTCAAATCATATGTGAAGAGCAGGTGTGTTCTCTCATGATTTACAGTGCAGGTGCCTTTTAAGTTAACTGCTTAAAATGGCGATTAAAAATTATTCAAGTGGAACAAAGCAAAGTTTTAAAAATGACTTACAAACAGTTGCTCTTATTTTTTTTTCCTGTTTTCTCTCCACCTGACTTAAGTAATATGATTTCTGAACCAGGCCCCTCAAAGAACACTGCTCCAAACCTATGAATTACATTCTCTCAATAAAATCCAGCCCTTCATTTGTAGGACAATGTGGGGTCACAGGGCTGTCGGTCTTCTCCTCGTCTAGCCCAATTCTAAGGCAGGAAACAGTCCTCCTTCCTTTTGGACCCAGTGACATATTTCCATTTGTCATTGAACACTAGGGGGAGGAGAATTACATCCCCAAAGTACCCCCACTGAACCTCTACCCTCTACCAGAGGATTTGCTGCTTCAGCCTTTTAAATGCCTCAAGTATTTGATATTAAGATTGTGCACTTGTGTAGCCAGTTATCAGGGTTGTGTGGGTGTGTGGAGAGGGGTCTCCCCTTAGCTCAGCTTCAGGTCTTGGTGACAGAATCTAAATAACGCAGGTTACTTATCACGAGTTGAAGATTTTCCCCCGTCACATTGATGCTTTTGATATAATTTTATACGTTGGCTGATTATGTGTGCGTACTTTGTGGCTGCCAAGATGCAGCTGGAAAGTATGTGGGGGTTGTCTGCTTCCTCTGAGGCTGCTACAGGTGGTCAGGTGGGGGCGGCCTTGATAAAGGTACAGCACCCACTTCCGGCAGCTTGTCTTATGAGTGCTGTAACCCACTGCGTGAACCCAAGTCGCACTTCAGCCCCGTTCTCTCCTTGGGACTTCATCTTTCACTGCTTCTCATTTGCCTGCTGAAGGTTTATGACTAAGGTTGTGGTTAAAAATTCCCTTTTTAGGTATGAAAAATCTTTCAAATTACTTAGTGTTGCAATTCCTTTTTTTCTTTCACTGTGGACTTTCTGGATTTTGTAAATGAGTCCTTAAAAAAAAAATCTCAATATCCTATAAGGGAGAAAGGTTAAGCGGATAATGTATTCCCTCATTAGAGCAAAAATAAAATCAGTTTATGTTCTTGGCAGATTGAGTATGTTAAAATGCGTTTTATGATGGAAGCACTGCCAGTTATTTAGAGCAGATACGGAAAAGTCCATTTCAGAATACTGTCAGAATCATTAGACTTGGAAGGGGTTCATTTATTTGGCCTGCCATTTACCTACTTGCCTTTTTAATTTCTGCATAGCACTGTCCTTGGAGCTGGGAGAAATGAGAGCTGCCCTTGGGCGGTGTATAGTCTCACTGGAAGGGAAAAAGCATTTATTAAGATGCCCAATGAGGTGATAGGAGCTTTACATGATCTTATTCCATCTTTGAGAAAACCTTATAAATGAGGTTATACTATAGCTTTTTCAGAGATAGAAGCTGACCATCAGAGACATTAATCACTGACTTAGGGGGACCCATAGTAAAGGGTCAGGCCTCTAGCACCAACACCAGTGCTGTCTCCAGTGTGTGGGCTGTCTCTCACACTTGGTAATTTAGAGAACAACTTGATTTAGAGATATCCAATAAATATTGTAGAATCCAGAGGCCGGAACGAGGGGGTGTAGCTGGAGTAATCAGAGAAGACCCACCAGCTGGGTGGGAGTTAGATCTGAGCCTTGACAGTAGGTAGAATTTGTATAGAACGGCCAGGTGGAGAAGGGGTCGCTCATGCAGTATCAGCTGGATGAGGGCAGGGGTGATAATGAAGAGAGAACGGGCACATACTGTGGAGGCCAGTCTACCTGGGAGCCATCAAAATTTGACAGTAAATGAGCACTTTCTGTGCTAGGCACTATTCCACGTTCTTCACGTCTTTAATCCTATCTTCACAGCAACCCTCTGAGGGAGATATTATTACCAACTCTATTTTTGGGATGAGGAGACTGAGGCACACAGCCATTAAGTGGTAGCACTGGCGTTCAAAGCCCAGCCATCAGTCCCCAGAGCCTGAGCTCTTGGTGACTCTGCTCTACTTACGCTTCGTTACTAGAGAGGCAGGTGGTTTTATGGGGTGATGGTGAGGGTTCTTGAATTGCTGGGGACAGTGATGGGAAGATCAAAATGGTGGCAGCATTTCCAATTTGGAAAGAGAAGACACTGAGAAAGAAGAGGAGATGCAGTTACTCTGAGATGAGCAGGGTCTGGTCAGGGCAAGTGGGTATCAAGAGACAGAGGTGAGATTTAAAAAATCAACGGGCTTTGGATGATTGGAATTGAAGAAGAGGAAGACTCTTAATATTTGGAGCCTGGGTGGCTGGGAAGACAATTCTGCTGCTGAAGAAATGAATGAGGTCAAGACAGAAGCTCTTTTGTCCAGGGAATAGCAAAAGGGGAAGAAACGAAGATTTGTGAATGGGTTGAATATGCAGTAGAGGCCCCACATGCTAAAAAAATGATTCGATGGAGAGTTGAAAATAAGGGAGAGGAGTCCAAGGGAAAGTCTAGGGAGTTATCTACAGGAAGAGAGAGTTGATGCGTGGGGGATAGATGATTTCTCAAAGAGAAAGAAACCCAGGGCCTTGAAAAGGGCTCTTAGTCAAACAGGAAGGAGAAGGAGGAGCAGGGAAACATGAAGGAAACAAAAGAAGCAGCTAACCAGGAGAGAGTGGATTGTTAAAAGAGAAAATAAAAAGTTGCTGAACAGTGTCAGATGCTGCAAAGAGGTGAAGAGGAACAAAGAGTGAAAAGGGGGCCTAAAATCTGACACCTAAAATCTGGGACTAAAGAGGAAGACCTTTAGTACCCTGTACAGTAGACGTGGTGAAATGGGCTGGTGAAATCCAATTGGACTAACAACTTCGGTATTGCTGAGTTCTTCCTCAGAGGACCCTTTCTAAGCACTAAATTTACAGGTAGTTCAGTGCCAAGCAGAGTGGGAGCTTTGTAAAAATGCCACTTGGTTGCCTGATACTGCATTTTATTATACTAATCTGTGTGATCTAACACACTTCGTCTTTAGTACATTCATTCACGTAGCTCTGTTTCTGACTGTGGAGATATTCAATCAGTCAGCACCTACTGAAGGCATCGTTTTGGGGCCAAGTTGGTGAACCCTTGAAGCAGAACACGTGAAACAGAAGACCATCAGCTTGGAATCACACTTAAAAGTTCACACAGCTTCCCCACCCCCCACATGCCGCACTGGTTGGAGTGGTGGGCTTCGTTATCTCTAAGGCTCTTTTGAATACACAGGGGGTTACAAGGGATCCAAACAGTATTCTAGCCCTGCCATCTACATACAGCGCTTCTCTTCGTTTTAGGGCTCCTTTGTCATGTAAAGTCCAACTGACGTGAAAATAACCTAAATTTTTTCCCCAACTTCTCAGAAATCCTCAAAGTACCAAAATGTGTCACAGATCTTCCAATGCCTGCTCACCTTTTGGCAAGAATCCAGGATTGCCTTATTTCAGCCCCGCAGCTGTGAGTGGTAAAGCATTTTATCCACCACAGTGGTACTCTGTGTTATTTACGTTGAAGCTGCCAGATTTGGAAATGCACCTCACTTGATCACTCGTTTGAAAACTTTAGAGAGAAGAAATTTGCATTGACAGATCATCGTATTTTTTTATTTTAGCTTTTGGCTACAAGCCCATTTGGTTCTTTATTCTTCTAGCCAGGTTTTCTTGGTGACTATAACTTGGTGCACTCTGATTTTAAAAAATATGGCTCTGGGGCGCCTGGGTGTCTCAGTCGTTGAGCGTCTGCCTTCGGCTCAGGTCATGATCCCACGGTCCTGGGATCGAGTCCCGCATCGGGCTCCCTGCTCCATGGGAAGCCTGCTTCTCCCTCTCCCGCTCCCCCTGCTTGTGTTCCCTCTCTCGCTGCGTCTCTCTCTGTCAAATAAATAAAATCTTAAAAAAAAAAAAAAAAAATATGGCTCTGTCAGGAAAACTCAGAAGACATGGTTTCTAGTTGGTGGTAAGTTCTTTTCTCTCCCCCTAGCATAGAGTATTGGTAAGTGAAACTTAAAATAGTGTCAGCTCAGGAAAGTCAGACCCCCCACTTCCCACCTCCTTGGGCCCCTGGCTTCTCTTTCTTACTACTTGTCTTTTCTCATCTGTAGATGCATCTTGACTCAGAAGTATGAGAGGTGAGAAAAATGAAAGTCAAGTTAACTTTGTTTTTTTAATCTATAGCTTTGGCAAAAGATAAAGTGTCTTTGGTTGAACTCTTGTCAGTTGGTTTCTAAAGTTGTCTGGGGTTTCATTTACTCTCCACTTCTCTTCGTCTTCACTTATAAATACAATCTAGACTTCATTGTTCTCACAAGAGAACCAGCTTGGTCATTTACTTAACATACTTAAAAATCTGTTCGGATTACCAGAAGGTTTTCTCCTAATGTATTTGGGATCATAGTATAAGAGTTTGAATGTATTAACATCGTCCAAACATGTTTAACACAATTTAATCTTTCATTATCAAAGTTCCTAAATATATTACTATGTTTTATCATTTTGAACATTGACTTTCATTGTTTAAAATTGTGCGTCTGGGTGTTATGCACAAACAATGAATCATGGAACACTACATCTAAAACTAATGATGTAATGTATGGGGATTAACATAAGAATAAAAATAAATAAATAAATAGATAAAATTGTGCGTCTCTGCTTTGTTAGAATCACGGACTGATGATTATATAAAATACAATAAAATTCATTATTAGAAAAATGAAATTAAAAAGACATAAAAACATTTGCCTGATTAATTTTTTAAATTATTATGGTCAATGGACATAAAATCACTCTGGCAAAAAGCTAGAAAAGTTTCTGTGCCGGGACTGGGGCTGATATATAGATCCCAATGTGAGTTGCATTTTCTGGAGAGAATATAGACCATTCAGGAGGCCAAAGGTGAATCTCTGCTAACTTCAGTACATACCCTTGAAGTAGGTTTTTGGGGAACTGTCACCTTCATATTCTTGCATATATGTTTATCACTCATAAAAGCCAAATACAGAAAAAAATCTTGTTCATTTAAACTTTTCTGCTTTTAGAAATATCACAGGACAATACATGATTGCTATAATACTTCAAACAATATAAAGGTGAATATGGAAAAAGTTCATTGTCTTTTTCCACATTTCTCAGATGTTTCTTTACTCTCTATATAATATATAGAGGAATTCACACACACACACACACACAAGGTATTTTCCCCTCCTATAAAAATGGAATCATAAGCAGTTCTCTGCAATTTATTTTTTTACTTTATATTTTCTCATATTTTTCCTTATCAACAATTATAAATCTAATACCTCTTTTTAAAAAAGATTTATATATTTTGGGGGGAGCAGGGGCAGAGGGAGAGAGAATCTCAAGCAGACTCGCTGCTGAACGAGGAGCATGACACAGGGCTCCATCTCATGACCCTGAGATTACGACCTGAGCTGACACCAAGAGTCAGACACTTAACTGACTGCCCCCTAAGACCTCTTTTTGATATAAATCTAATGCCTCCTACAGTTACAGCTGTACCATAGTTTATTCAATTATTCCTCAGTTGATGGGCATTCAGGAGCATTCTGGGTTTTTATCATTCCTAACATCACTGCAGTTAAAACTTATGTACATATATTCTTTTTTTTTTTTAAAGATTTTATTTATTTATTTGACAGAGAGACATAGCGAGAGAGGGAACACAAGCAGGGGGGTAGTGGGAGAGGGAGAAGCAGGCTTCCCACTGAGCAGGGAGCCCGTTGCGGGGCTTGATCCCAGGACTCTGAGACCATGACCCGAGCCGAAGGCAGATGCTCAATGACTGAGCCACCCAGGCTCCCCCATATATTCTTATGTATCTACTTTGATATTTGAAGGATAGATTCCTAAAAGCTGAGTCAAAGATAATGCCAGGTGACATTCCAAAAAAGTTGCCTCACTGTGGATTCCCACCAGCAAAATATAAAGTACCTGGTTGCCTCACAGCAGCTAGATATTGGGAATCTTTTAAAATTTTCCCACTCTGATGGATGAAAAGTGACCCCTAGTTGTAATATCCCTGATAACCAGAGAGATTGCCTCTTTTCATATGTTTAAGGACCTGCTGGATCTTTCTATTTGATTTTGAAGGAACAAACCACAGTAGATTTAATTTGTTTAGGTCTTTTAAGTACCATTTTTTCCATATGTGGTATACTCAATGATTGGGGTTTCTGTTTTAGTGGGATGGAGAAGAAAGGAAGATGACAAGGTTGTAGTGTTGCGTTTTGTTTTTTTTAAGATGGCTCAGTTCTCATTTTCTTTCTCTGACATTTTTTTCTTCAAGATCAACTTACAGGAAATCCGTCTCTATTTGCGTGTAATGTAAAAAGAGCCCAGGGTGGGGCATCTTTATGGCTTGACATACTGTATATCATTATTCAGGACTGCCCCAGAAATGTGTGTTCACATATGTACATTTTTTGGTTGAGGTAAATTCACATTACATGAGACTAATCCTCTTAAAGTATATAGTTAAATGTGCAACCATCACTTCTATTTAATTGCAAAACATTTCCATTACCCTAAAGGAAACCCTGTACCCATTAAGGAGTCACTCTCCATTTCCCTCATTTCTCACCCTGGAAACCACTAATCTGCTTTTTACTCCTATGGATTTACCTTTTCTGAATATTTCATATAAGTGGAATCATACGTGACTTTTTGTGTCTGGGATCTTTCATTTAGCATAATGTTTTTGAAGCTCATCCATATTATAGCATGTACATGTACTTCAGTCCTTCATATGACTGGATAATATTCCATTTTATGCCACAAATAAACCACAATTTGTTTACCTGTTCATCAGTTCATAAACATTTTGGTAGTTTCCACCTTTTGGCTATTGTGAATAATCACACATGTAAATTTAGGCTTTAAGTTAGTCATACAGGGTGAGGTATGAAGGACAAGAAGGGCAGCTGAGAAGAGCCTTCTAGCGGGTCTTCTAGAGCTTTCCTCTCTCTTGGTGATTGGTCTTTAGAAGGCTGGGTCAGTTTTGGGGTCAGATTGGGAATTTGTGTTCATTTAGCTTTAAGAGCTGGATTAAATTGGAACACAAAGCCCCCCTCCCCCACTCACATGCTCTGGATTTTAAAAGGAACTTAACTTCCTATTCAAGGGCATGGTTGCTTAGTTTTCCCCCTTGGGGCTCTGCATCCCTCTGTCCTTAGAGGGTACAGTGACTAGGAGGCAATATTCATAGCTCTTCCTTCTGTGGTGCTTACCTCTGTCTCCAGCATCTGGCTTAGAGCCGTGGAATGTGACCAGAGGGAGGAATTGTGCCTATGTTTTACTTGGTATAAGTGGATTCAGTTCCCAGGTCAGCAATCTTGATTGAGTTATGTACCTCCCAGCTTTCTCCCCTGTAAAATCAGGTTACTGATACTTACATCATAGGGTTGTAGAGAGAGTGAAGCAGGGTAATACCTAAAGAGCAGTGTTACATTGCTACATGGTAGTGTTTGATAAGTGTTCATTTCCCCCTCTCAGAGATTCTTTGTCCTTTCCTGTCCGGTGCCCATAACATGACCTACTCCACAGTGCTGTGGTAAGAATAAAATGAGGTAATAATAATAAGCACAGCAAGATTACTAGCACCATGCCTGCCATGTAAGTAAATACTCAGTATAGGTAGACAGAAAGGTTGTCTTACCTTGCAATTAGTAGTTCTCATTTAGAAAATGCCAGCTAGTTGATTACTATGCTGTAAGTGGTAAAGATTTCACCTGAGTATATTGAGTTCTGAAGCTTTGTGTTTATTACCATAAACATATCAGGCTAATTAAAAGACAATCATGTTCAGGATAGATAGACTGTAGCTAAGATTCTGATGTATGAGTTAGGAATTTAACATCATATTAGCACAAGTATATTTTAAAAAGTTATGTTCATATCACATTGTTGCATCCCAGAGAAAATATGTGGACAGTGTAAAATCTCTCTTTTGGAATCTGACCCAAGATTTTAGGGCAAATGGGAAGTGATTTTAGAAAAAAACAGTTGAAGAAGAAACTCCTTCACCATCCTACTCTCAACTGTGTTAACAAGCATACTCAGTGAGGACAAAGTAGATCACCCCAACATGCCTGATGCAAGGAAATGTTTAAAATGTTTTCTTGTCATAGGTGCCAGTATAATTGCAGGAGGGAAACAGTTCATGTTTTATCAGAAATGAAGCACACCTTTAGTTAGTCTTTTGTTTTTCTGACTGAATCTATACTGACTATAATAGCAAATCTCTTGTGTAAGATTTGCACATAAATATTTGAAAAAGCATTTTAGACTCAGCTACAATTTTGGAAGCCTTTAAGAATATTTAAGACACTTATATTTTTAAATTAACAGGTCTAACATGCAGAATCTACTTGCAAACTCTCATTGATCTCCCAGGTATTTCCAGGAGTCACTGGTGGGTGCTTGGGAGAAGGTAAGCAAAGCAGGATCTCACTGGGAAGTAGAGACCAGGAGACCCTAGGGGGCTAGCTTTTGGGGACTTCTGGAGGGAAATGCTTGGATTGTGGATTGTTCAGTATGCCTCTCCACCTCCATCCCAGATTCAAATCACAGCCACTTCCGGGATGTGCAAACAGATAATCAGATGTGTCTTTTGTTAGTCCTTATTACAGTCTTTATTGCAAGGTCCCTTAAGTTTTAGACTTGTGATGCTAAAATATTGCGTTTACAATTCAAAAAGCTGGAACTCATTAAGTAAAGTTATTCTTTTAAAACTTTTTTCTTTTTCTTTTGAAAAGTTCAAACCTAGAGGGAAGATGACAGAATAATATAAGGAACATTTCCATACCCTAAGTTTGCATTCACCAGTTGTTAACATTTGTTGTTTTTTCTCCTTGTATGTAGTTTTATGTATGTGTGTTGGGGAAAGGGGTTCACTTTTTCAGAACCATTTGAAAGTAAGTTGCAGACCTCATGACATACTTCAACATCATCTCTGAACTTAAGAACATTTTCCAAGGGGCGCCTGGTGGCTCAGTCAGTTAAGTGTCCAACTCTTGGTTTCGGCCCAGGTCATGGTCCTCGGGGTCGTGGGATCGAGCCCTGCGTCAGGCTCTGTGCTCAGCACAGAGTCTGCTTGTCCCTCTCCCTCTGCTCCTCCCCCTGCTCATGCTCTCTGTCTCAAATAAATAAATAAAATCTTGGGGCGCCTGGATGGCTCAGTCGTTAAGTGTCTGCCTTCTGCTCAGGTCATGGTCCCAGGGTCCTGGGATCGAGCCCCGCATCGGGCTCCCTGCTGCGCGGGAAGGCTGCTTCTCCCTCTCCCACTCCCCCTGCTTGTATTCCCTCTCTTGCTGTGTCTCTCTCTGTCAAAAAAAAAAAAAAAACAAACTTAAAAATAAATAAATAAATAAATAAAATCCTTTAAAACAAAAAAGAACATTTTCCAATATAACCCCACTACTATTACAAAGTAATTCTTAATTGAAAGCTAAAAGAGGGCAAAGAGTAAAAAGGACAGAGATTGAACAGTGCTGCGGTTAAACTTGAAAAGTGTAAAAATAAAGGGAGATAATTAGAAATCCTGTTTGTTAAAGGATAAATTTTGTATATAGCAGTGAACCACCCAAATGATGCAGATTTTCCCCAAATATTTATTTAATTCAAGTAGTTTCTCCTGGTGCTCAGAAGTCACTGAGTGCTTTGGCCAGGCTTATAAGCTTTTCAGCCTATAAATGCATTTTTTTTTTAGTGTCATCAATTTAAAACCTGAGAGGTCACATCTACCTAGACTTGTGGTTATGAGCAAATTTTCAAGGGAATTTGCTGGTGTCATTGCATTGAGAACATGTGACCTTCAGTGATTAAGGTCAGAAATGTTTATTAATGGGTAGTTGGAGAAACATGGGAGTGCTTTCCTGACATTTCTTTTAGGTTTGAGTAAAAGTGATATATTAGCATCCATTTTGAGGACGAATTTTACTGGCCTGGCCAAATGTTAAGCTTGATGTCATCACAGACATTTGTAGATTTAGGCCTCAGGAGTCAGCTCCAGGAAAAATGCTACTCTTACAAAGCTGAACAGCAGGGACTGTGTCAAGTAGATGGTATACATAAGCATCACTGGTTTGTGTATTTTGAAACAAAGATACATATTTTCTTGATACCATTAGCTCATAGAACGTTAAATAAATTAAAAGCTTTCTTTGGACTGTTTCCCTGAAAACATCCATCTTTGACAGGATTTAGTATTTTATAAGAATTATGTCTGAGGATTTATTTTTCAAATTTTAAAAAAGCTATTTTACTAAGTTTTGGGATGGGAACCATATTAAGCTGTCTCTCTGAATAAGCACATCATGCATCATCATGTCAAGAAAAAGTGTGTTTCCTTTAACAGCAGGATATGTCACAGAGGTTGTTTGACCCATGATTTTTTATGAAAAGCTCCATTTTCAGTAAACTCTTGTTTACCAAGCTCATTGAATGTGATAGCTGGCCTCAAACTGATCAGGCTGGAGGGAGATGCATTCCAGAGAGTCTGAAACGGTGTATTTTATCTTTCATTTCCTTTTTCCTTTTACTCTTTTAGTACTCAGTGGCCATGGAGATTTCTAATTTTGAATTCTTATTTACATATCAAATTTATAAGCTATGACTTTAAGAATAATTTTTGTGCTGTGTTCTGTAAGCAAATTACAACAGCATTTAATGTAAAATGCATGTGTAGTTTCTTGTGTATCAAAGCCATGCTTTTCCTTTGCCTAGCTAAACCGTCTCCTGTTTCCAATTTGTTAGAAAGTTCTGTGTGAAACGTGAACTCTGGTTTACATAGTTCCCAAGAATGAATGCATGTCCCTTGGGATAATAGCCCTTGAGCTATCTTTGCAGCAGTCTTATGTAGAGTATCTGAATCTTTCTCCTCTAATGCCAAGTACTCACTTTTTACATGTAAATTGAAGATGTCACTACTTGAACTTGGCCACCACTGCGTGCCTGTAATGTTGATTGGCATCATGAGGGTTTTTGGCCACTCTGAAAATTTTGTTTTTAAGAGACAAATTTTATCCAGCCAAAGTCAAGATGGAA
Organism: Neomonachus schauinslandi; assembly: GCF_002201575.2. NCBI lineage: Eukaryota > Metazoa > Chordata > Mammalia > Carnivora > Phocidae > Neomonachus > Neomonachus schauinslandi. The sequence continues at coordinate 68,922,859 of NC_058410.1, forward strand.
GATTAGATTTGTTCATCATTCGTTCTTTCAGTCAGTAAACATTCATTAAGTGCCTATTTTGTGTCAGTGCTGTTCAAAAAGGAACAGGATAAAATTGCTACCCTGGAATCATGTGTTGGGTGCCATGAACAGGTACTACTAACCTTGTAAGAGCCCTTGAATAGTCTGGGATGGAGTTGAGGGATGATAAGGGGCCCCACACAAAGGTGAGTTAGTAAAGACATCACTGAACCAATGAATCCAACACTGATTATTGAAAAATGTATAGAAAATTCCCCTAGTACGACAAGGGTGATGGAAAGCTCCTGCGTTGGGTTCTGGGATACCTTATGCTTAGGTTTTCTTCCTCCCTGAGGAGCTTCCAGAGGGAAGGAGGGATGAGGAGTGTTAAACACTTCAGAGAGGTTGAGAAAAGATTCAGGATTTGTCCATTTGTAGCTTCATGTAATCGTAAGTAAGGGCAATTGATGAGCAATGAAAAATAAAAAATGAGGCAGTCCACTTGCACCTTTCTTGCAAGAAACTTAGATATGAAGGGAAGAAGAACAAGAGGGTCAAGGAATATTTTTTTTTTTATCCTAGTTTTTAAGGTTGAAAATCTTGAGTACATTTACATGGTAGAGGATAGATAGAATCCAGAACAGGCAAAGAAAAGGAGGACACATATCAGCTGGAACACATGGAGAGATTAGCTTTGGACCAGAGAAAGAACAACTCTTCTTAACAGACAGGAGCAGAGGAAAAAAGGCAAGGTATGGATATGGATAAAAAGAAGGAGGAAAAGGAATGTAGGACTTGCAAGTTTGCAGAGTGTGGTATCCGTGAGTATGAACTGCTCACATCTGCAGCTGGGAACAGCAGGGTCCAGCTGCTGCCCCTCTGGAGCCACTTCTCTGTGGGCACTCGGGCCACACTTTGCCCCCTGCCCCCTCCCCGTCAGTGACTGAGCAGAGTTGGGGGCTCCTATTGGAACTCCATTCCTGTGGGATGCAGGCTTTTTCTAGTGGGCCACACTGGCTTGAGAAATCCCATTGTCTGGACCAGACCCTTCTCGAAACTGTGTGGCAGTCTGAGACTTCCTATCCATTCCTCCTTCCTTCTCTCTCTCTCCATCCATAGCTGTGGTCTGAAAGACCTCCCAGATTCTCTTGCTCCCTCCCCTAATAAACCTTTTGTATTTCTAATCCTGTCTTGGTGCCTACTTCTCAGTAGACCCTAACTAATGCAAAAAAAACATGGTCAGAATTTGTGTATTATTAAGGTCATTCTTAGCTCCTGTAAAGATAATCCCTCAACTCTCACTGGTTTAAAACAAGGGAAGTTTCTTCCTTATTGGCATAATGTTCAGAATGGGTGTTAGTGAGCGATAGGTGGTGGCATTCCTCCTGGTAGTCTTTCAGGAAGCCACATTACTTCCATTTTGTACTTTCTCCATTTTCAGTGCACGGCTTCCACAGTTACCGTGCTTGTCTGTGTCACATCAAAAGAGGAGGAAAGAACATGGAGGATCACACACAGAAGGTTTTTATGCATCAGGCCTGGAAATTAGCATAATCACTTTTGCTCACACGTCAGTGGTAGAACTCAGTCATATTTCACCACGGCTGGGAAACGTGCCATGACCTACTTGTGTGCCAGCAAGAGGAGGATAGAAGCTGGGTGGAATACCCTCTGTAGGAAATGGGAGGATGAGCTTAGTAGGGGGACGGGGACCTGGATGTACTAAATCCTGCAATTATGTGATTTTTTTTTTTTCCCCTAGCAACTTCAACACAGCTTCACAATGAATAACTCGTGAAAGAGCGGAGAAAATTGGTGGTTGGGTTAATTCAGAGTTTGGAGGTTCTACTCTTACTTCAAAACAGAATAGTTTTAAAAGGAAGGATAGGGCAAGTTTCCATTGGTAAATGTCTTTTCAGAATTTCCATACATTTTGGATGGATATGAGAAAGTCCTAGTCACAACATATGGTACCCTGTGGATTGCTGGCTTTAGGTCCTGTACCTGGACAACTAGCCAGGATTTGCTTCTTCCTTCCTTCATGTCGGATCCTTCTGAAGCTAAGCACTCAGTCATAGAGTATGACTTACAGAAAAAGGAAGATTATGTTTCAGACCCTGTGAAACTACTGATCCTTCTGATGAACCATTTATCTTCTACCTTTCTCCAGCCTGGATGAAGGAACCCTGCTTTCAGCAAGTAACCTTACCTACCTGCTCTTCTGAGAGTATGCAGTACTTGTTGGAGTTTTTGCCTTTGCAGATTATGCTCATTGTGTCTCCTCTCCTTCAAGGTGACTTTCTTCTCCATCCCTCCTTTCTTCCCTTTTATCTTTGATGGTCAAAATCTTGGCCCTTCTATCCTCTCTGGCCCAGTTCAAATGACACCTCCTTCACTGTTTCTTCATATTTACCACAGCTGAACACCTCTTCTTTACTTAGCCTCCTTGGGTGCTGCTTTCAAAACCGTTCAGGTGTCACTTGGATGCCTTGTAGAAACTTGTATGTGAATCTTTCACCTACTGGATTTAAAACTCATTGATGATAGGACTGTGAATTTCAGAATGATTTGATAATTATCTAGCTGTATTCGAGGGACAAGACAAACTTTAGGTCCCCTTACTCCTCTACCATCTTACCTCCTCAGGACTGTGGATTTCTAGTACCACCTACCCCTAGCCCAGTGTCTTGCATAGAGTAAAATTTTAATAAAGAATTGTTGAAGGGGGGGGAATTGGAGGGGGAGACGAGCCATGAGAGACTATGGGCTCTGAGAAACAAACTGAGGGTTCTAGAGGGGAGGGGGATGGGGGATGGGTTAGCCCGGTGATGGGTATTAAGGAGGGCACGTACTGCATGGAGCACTGGGTGTTATACGCAAACAATGAATCACGGAACACTACATCGAAAAAAATTAATTAATTAATTAATTAATTAATTTAAAAAAAAAGATTACCAGTGGAACTAGCACTGGGCTGTGGCAGAGAGCATCAGCTATCTAGCCTCTGTATCCAACAGTTAGAAAAATATCCCAGTTGAGAGTTTTAGAGGGGAGAAGGGTGGGAGGAGGGATGAGCCTGGTGATGGGTATTAAGGAGGGCACGTATTGCATGGAGCACTGGGTGTTATACGCAAACAATGAATCATGGAACACTACATCAGAAACTAATGATGTAATGTATGGGGATTAACGTAACATAATAATAAAACAAAACAAAACATCATGCTAAATAAAAGAAGCCAAACACACACACACACACACAAATTGTTGAATGAAAATGAATACATTTTGCTGATTGTGGAGAGGCAATAGTAGAAGAATAGTGAGGTTCCATTTGGAAAATCAGTCTTGTGTGGCCACAAATCACATGAGGATTATAAAAGTTTAAAAAAAAACCCAAAAACCTCAGATAATAGAAGGCAGGGAATGCTCTATAGTGATTTCTTTTATCTCTAATGGTATCGTAGGGATATAGTTTATATTATTATGGGGGCTAAAAAGGTAGGCATATTAGGGCTCTGGAGTCTATAAAGGCTATATCCAATCATCTGATGTTGAAAAAGTCAATTGATTGGGAACCCACGATTTTTACAATCAAGTTATTTTGGAGTGTTGGAGGCAAATTGAGATTTCGGTTGACCAGAGGGAGTATATGGTATATTAACACTCAGGAGACTCATTTTGAGTTTGCAACATTGCAATACCTCCTCAGGCCTTTTGGAATATACGTAAAATTACTTGTAAGGGGAAGATAATGAATTGACAGGAGACCTCTTTATACAGCTAGAATATTTCACTGTTACTTTTCTATAAATCCCCTAACAGATTGGTATTTGTTGTCACAGTTGTTTTTTTTTTTTTAATTGTTTTTGCCGTTTGTAGTTGTTTATTATAGGATAAAAGTCCCAGAGGAAATATTTCTTAAATACAAGGTACATATTCTAAATATAGGATATAGATCATTCAGTATAATACTCCTTTTCTGCCCTAGGTCCTTTAATTTTCTTAAAACCAAACATATTGTCAGTTCAAAGAGGTGGAGAACAGTTAATTAAATCTCCCTTCCTCTACTCAGTTTGCAGGGCCTTACACCATTAGGTGATCCAGGGGTTTATACACATGAGATTATGTTATCACGGCTCCCTAGAGCAACAGGTCAGTCCACTTCATTTTATTAGTCTGCTTTAATATATCAGTTTTCTTTATATTTAGTGAATATTTTCAAGTAATTCTGAGAAGATCTAAGACACACACTCAGTTATTTTTTCATGAATAAATTATGCTCTGTACTTAATTGAGTCTGTCTGTAGGGAGCATTTATTTCTATTCACCGACTGTTTGCCACACTCTACGCTAGATATTCAGATAATTGTCTATTGATTTGCTTTTCTGTCTGTTTTTTTCTAAAATGTCTTATCTTTCTGGTTTTATTTCTGGCCCTAGAGTTCTTTTACTTAAACTCTTTTAGCTGGTTGTGATTTGTTGCCAAATCACCTGCATTTGAATTTTTATAAATGGATGTACATATTTTGGAAACTGTTTTTTTAGGATGATAGACAAAAAGAAAGATCTATTGCATTACTGTGTACAGAAGGTCTTTGGAATGAGAAATCTTTGTATATTAAGTGCAACTTGTACCATGATAGCTGTAAGTTTGGCAGTGATGTTTTTATTTATTTCTATATACACATTGTGTTTGACCAGAGAAGTCCTTTATGCTGACCAGGGCTTCTGTGTGGCTGATTTTAGGTCAAATGTGAAATATATGGTGTAACTACTGCTGTGTTTTCTCTTTCCAATAGACGTGGCCTCATCCATGAGATGTATTTAAAATGCTTTGACATCCTTACCTCAGCTTGGGTAGAAAAGAGCTCCACAATATATGATGAAGAAAATTTGTCGATGCAGCCCTCGGCCCATTCTTGGTGCTTGATTTCCTGAAGAGTGTGGCACTTTCCCCCGTGTAATTAGACTGTTAGACTGGGGCAAGACCTTGTACGCCTTCAAGTTCAACACTACCCAGTGCAGATGCTTTGTCCAAGGGATCCTGTGTGGTCAATGAGTCTAATTATCAATTATCAATTCACAGGGCAAATCTTCAGTTATTTAGATAAAGACAGAACAGTGACTTCTTTAAATCTTTAAGTCTTTAAGTCTTCTTTTTCCAAGCTGATTGTGTTCAGTTCCCTTCAGTATTCCTCATAGGATAGTTCCTTCATCATCCTGGTCCCCCTTCTCTTCACACTGTCTGGTTTATGAGAAGGTGCCTTAAAATGTAGTGGGCAAAATTCAAGGCTATTCTCCGTGAATAGTTTGACTGAAGCCAGCTATGGTGAGAGTTGGACATCTCTGGCCTTAAGAACAGTACCTTTATTAATGCAGCTCAAGAGGGCATTTTGGCAGCCCTGTCACATTGTCTTATTGAATCAGGAAGCTGCCAGGCCCTATGGATTGACTGTGCAGAATCTTACACTGAATCCTAGTAAACTTGACCAAATTCATTTGGTCTACTTTTAACCTTGCAAGATTCTTGGAATCCTATTTCTGTTGTTCCTGTTATGGTGTTTTATATCAATATGTTTTCTGGATCTTTGTTTCAGTCACTGATGAAAATGAGCTAAGTACAGACGTCTCTCCAGGATGATAGCCACTTCCTTTTGCTTTAGGTAGAGTCTGACTCTTCTATCATCTGTGACTGGGAAAGTGGAATAGGAAAGCCAGAAGAAAGCATGCTGTCTGTTAGCATTGTCTTATATATTTTAGGAGACCTAAAACTATCAAAGGAAACAAAATGGTGTCCACTGGAGCCTAGTTATAACCTTTCCTCTTGGGACACATAGCTGTGGATTACGGGTGGGTGGTTGTAAGTCTTGGTTTGCCCAGGAGTATGCCAGTTGACTCCTCTGTCCTGGATTAATTGATAATATCCTCTTATGCTCGTGAAGTGTCCCATTTAGACAGTACAGTATGTATTCACCCTAAAGCTCTGCCTTAGCTGAGTCTTTTTATTAATGCGTGGTATTTTTTAACTGCCTCTCTTTGGTTTGTGTCAGAGGCCTTCTCATGTTCCGAGTAATTTTGATTGTATCAGGTAATGTTATAAAGTCTTCATCAAATGAGGGGAAAAAAGCTGCTTGACACCAAATAATATTGATCTTTGTATTATTAAATAAGGATACCTGGTAGTCTTGAAACCTGTGCCTCACCTTAATTTGGGCTTTAAAATACTGTGATGTTTATGTTTGTTTTGTTCAGTTTTGTTACAACGTAGTATTGCTCAGACCGTGGTTGAAAGTTTGATGCCCAAGCACAAAGTACTTGAACATAATAGATTCTAAATAAATTATCTCCTTTCTTCCCTTGTTCCCCTTTCTTCCTTCTCTCTGTCCTTCCAAAATCTATGGATCGTACTTTCTCACATCTGGAAAAACAGGCCAGAGAGTACCTCCTACATCACCACCATCACCGTCCTCTTTCGGGACAGACTTAGACCATGTGTCTTCATATCACTCTGAAAGCCTTCTATAAATTACAGAACAAAACTAACTGCCCATTAAAATGCCAACAATTGTTATAAAGGTCCCCATCTGGGAAAGTTTTTCTCACATGCTGTGAGGTGTGTTGCACTGAGGGGAAAGTTGCGTCTTCATTAGTTACCCATGACTTCGTCCAGGTGTCACCTTCTAACTTAGGAAGAGAGAGGGCCACCTAGCACAAAATATCCTGGTGACACATTTGGTTTTTAAGGGAGAAAAATTCTGAAACCGAAAGGGTTTTCTTTTTTTATATGACTAGCAAAACAGTGTTGATTAAGTCAAGTCAAGCAGGTGCTGGGTATGTGCTAAACTATTTAATGGTTTTCAGAGTACTGAAGGGCTATTTTTAAATGTTTCTATATTATTCTCAGCCAAGCTGCTGGATGAAAAGTACAAAGGGCTAAAAATATTTACAGTTTTAGTAATGTCTCTTTTAAAAGAAACCATCCTGTGTGATTTTTTTTTTCCATTTGTAGGAAAAGAATATCATGGCTTAGAGAGAAGTGGTCGAAAGCAGTTTGTTCAGTGCTTAGGTTTTTAGGAAAAACAGCTATCAAAAGAGCAGGAAGTTGGGTTACAAATCATCAAGATTTTAAAAGCCAAATCAAGAATGAAAACAGGTGATAGCGATTACTTGTACTATTACTGTACTGTTATTACTATTTTTGTACTATGAACTGCAGTTCCAATTAAAAACGGTATTGCTTTTCAACATTTTTATATGGAATTGGGAGACAAGTTACTAGTGTCACATTGCTTGGGTTTGTATCTCAGCTCCATCCCGTGGATATTTGATCTTGGACATGTTGCTTAACCTCTCTGGGCCTCAGTGAATTCTTCTGTAAAATAGAGATAATAATAGTGCCTACCTTCTAAGGTTTTTGTGAAGGTCAATGCAGTTCTGTTCAGGGTAGAACCTAGTACATGGTAAGTACTCAGTACATATTGGCTGTGTTCATTTTTGTCCTTTTAAAATTTAAGGTTAGTTTTTTTGTTGTGAAAAACACATAAAATTTACCCTCTTAACCATTTTTAAGTTCTATGGTGGTAACTATATTTATGTTGTTGTGTAACAGTTCCCTAAATATTTTCATCTTGCAAAACTGAATTGTTTATTATTTTTTATTTTTTAAAAAGATTTATTTATTTGAGAGAGAAAGAGAGAGCGAGAGTGGGGGGGCGGACAGAGGGATAGAAGCAGACTCCTCGCTGAGTGTGGAGCCCTACACAGGGCTCGATCTCACGAACCTGAGATCATGACCTGAACCGAAACCAAGACTCAGCCAGCTGAGCCATCCAGGTGTTCCTGAAATGGTTATTATTTTTTAAAAAGCTGATTTTCCTTCATAGTCAATTCCACTCTAAACTCCTACCCTAATGGTGCGCATTCTCAAGTTATGCTCATACCATCAGGGTAGGAGTTTATTTATTTATTTAATTTTTTAAAAAAGATTTTTATTTTATTTGTTTATTTGTCAGAGAGAGAGAGAGAACACAAGCAGCGGGAGCGGCAGGGCAGAGGGAGAAGCAGGCCCCCCGCTGAGCAAGGAACCCAATGCAGGACTTGATCCCAGGACGCTGGGATCATGACCTGAGCCAAAGGCAGACACTTAACTGACTGAACTACCCAGGTGTCCCAGGGTAGGAGTTTAGACTGTCCTCTTGACTACTGTACCATGAGTGCTGAGAGCCATGCCCAGCCTGTAGCAGGGGCTCCATTAATGTTTTTTGGATGGATGGATGGATGGATGGATGGATGGCTGGATGGGTGGATGGAGAACAGCGAGGCTTCATTTAAAATAGTAGAGGTGTTTTTGAAAAACTATTTTTTAAACACTAAATCCACTTTTAAGTGATCTTAAATATGCATGGAAAACTGACTCTTTTCATAAGGTGAAGCAATTTTTAAAACAACTATTTTCTTAATTATTTGTAAAAATTCTGCTTTTGGCAGGTTCAACTTTTCTTAAACTGGGAAAAACAGTACACTTAGTGTAGACATAGTGAAATGAAAAAAGATATGTTAAAATGATTTTGTCTAAAATTTGAACAGGATTTACTCTACATTTTGTAGCATTTTTATTCTCTCTCAGATCTGGCCACCAGACCTACTTTTTCCTTAGGCATATGTGAGTCATCTTGTTCTTTCATTTAGAAGTCAAAGGTTCGGGTCTAGATCAGTATTTACCAAAATTGGTAGAACACTACCTTTCCACTGAGAGTACGCATCACCTTTTTTTGGGTCTTTTAAAAGAAGGTCAGCCAAACATCATCTAGAAATGGCCCATACTCTGTGGGTGGGGAGAAAGGAAGGAAGAACATGTCTCTCACTTAAAAACCTACCACCTATGAAATAAATTATAGTCTTGCTCTATGCAGTTTTCATTTAAATGATCTATTCTGTTGTAAAATGTAAATTTTTGATAAGGTTTATTTGCTTCTGGATGAAATACTTAGTGTTACTTTTTATTGCTCAACCTTAGATTTTATTTTTATGTCATATTAAAATGTTCCAAAGAATATTCTATTTCATGTGTAAGTATTACCATGAGATAGTAGGTACAAAATGCAGCTTACACAGAGGTTCACTTCCTTCTCCCAAGCAATGGGGACCCTGTATTGCCATGGACTTCACAGTCCTGGGGGGCGGGGGCAGGGAACATGTAGGAGACCATGTCACCTGTCCAGATTTTTATTGGCCTCATTCCCAACACAGAGCCTGGCTGTAACCAAAAGCAAGAGTGCCTCTTTCCTTTCAGCTGATATTTGGCAGTCCTTCACTCTGTTCCCATGGCAGAGACAGCTGTCCCATCTTCCAAAATGTGGCATCTTGAGTCATTTCCATTATGATTCTGGCCTGTCACTTGAAAAGTGATAAAGAAAAAATGATCTTACCTAGTCACTCTTCCCCGTGCCACAAGCAGAGTTTACCTCTGAATCAGAGACCGTAAGTCTTCGGAAAGTTCTCTGTTGTTTCTGAGTTATTAGTATTTTTGTATTCCTTTGATAGCAGGAAAGTGTGTAAAAAGTGTGTAAAATCTTCCCAATTTTTTGGGAAACTCCCTTTCGATTCCATACCTAAAGAGGAACAAAAACCAAATAAAAGGCAGTTCCATGGTCTGGACCCTGAGCACGGTGATAGTGAAGGAGTCAGCTCACGCTACCCCTCATCTGCCCTACCGTGGTTCCAGTCACACACACAATCCAGCCTCCTCCTTGGAGCCCACAGGGTTCTGCTGACCCAGCCCCAGCCAGGCTCATCAGCCACTCTGACCAGAGGGCAGGCTCTTCCTGGTGCTGCTGCTTCTGCCTGAAATGCTCTCCCTCACACTTTTCATTTTGCTAACTTAGCTCATCCTTCAATCTTACCTTAATATCACTTCCTCAGAAGCCTTTCCTGATCTCCACGCTTAATGAGCACCCCCTACTTGTTCCTAGTTTCCTGTCTCCTTTCTTTCCTAGCCCTTATTAGAATTTTAATTACATATTTATCTCTGGGTTTGTTTATTCAATGGTTTTCTCTCTCATTCGACAGTAAGTCCCATCAGGATCATAGCTGTTTTGTCTGCTCTTTGTAAGACCCACTCAGGTAGATGATGGTGAATAGGAAGATTTCAGACTGAAAAGTAGGTAGAGGCTATACTTTAGAGGAATGAAACTTCTTGAAGTTCAGAAAAGACTGATTTTAATTACCTTAATGTAATGATACTAATATTGCTGTCCAGTAGCCCTTAATAATTTAGTACTTGCCTTAAATACATTGCATGCCTGATGCACCATAACAGTCCTCTCCTAATGAGAATTAAAATTTGCATACTTTTAAACAATGTCCATGTTCTTGTCATAATAGGATGCAGGTCAATAATTTATTCATGGTCTTTAGTCTTTATCAAAAAGTAAAAATAGTAGAAACATTTTTTATAGTAACCTGACATTTGAAGTCTTTTCACATTTGTAATATTAAAAACTTGACCTAAATTGACGAATAGGCTTTATATGTGTATTTAAAGGAAACTTTCATAGAACATTAATGTTAGCTTTCTCTTGAATACTTCCATATGCTACATCTAACAATTTCAGTGTAAATTTTCATTTTCCTGGTCAAATTCTATTTAACTGCCACATTGGTGTTCAAGCAAAAGTAGCCTGCTTTATGGAGTATCTGTGTTCCTAAAAAGTCTGTTATGAAATATGATTTTATAAATCAGATTGTACTATGATATACTTGATCATCTTTTACTTAAAATAATCCTTCAGTAAATCCATTTATATCATCTAGTTCATTTTTATAAATATGAATTTTAATAAGTACCCATTTTTCTTGAATTGCAGGGTAACCCTGAAAATAATAAACTAAATAAATGATTTTTATTCAATCTGTATTTTTTAAGAGCATGGGTTACTTTGTTTCAGGTGAACGTGTTAGTTAATATACTGGGGCTGCATCAGCCAATAAGGGGGGATCGGGGGAGGCAGAGGGAACTTGACACTAACGTAACTGGTTTTTTCTTTTGTGTGAAAACTTGTTGAAATCTGTCCTCAAGAATTCTGAGTAGCAATTGAAGGATGAACCTGAGGTTTTCAGATTACTTGCAAGAAACTGTTTTCAGTGGAGACAGTAAAAGTGGGACAATTATATTTACATTGCGTATTTCATTATAACTTTTAGAAATTGATCATCTCCATTGTACACATTATACAAATAAAAGTACAGCGCTTTACTCTGCTTGATACCTATTCTGTGAACTTGTTTAAAGGGCGAGAGCTATATGGTAGAAGCAGAGAAAAACAATAAAACGGAAACCCAGAGTTTATGTACATTCAAGATTAATTGTTAACTTAGTGGTTCCTGGCACGTGTATCATTCTACATTGAGTAAAGGATCAGAGTCTGTTCATTCTATTCCAACAGTAATCACTCAGACTCAGCCTACCAATTTATCACTCCAATTTAACTTCTGTCACCCCCTTCCCACTTCTCTTTCCTTGATGGCTTCTTTAGCTGTCATCTGTTCTACCTCTTTGTGCCTCGTTATTCTCTTACTGCCAGCCTCCTGTCATGGAATGAGAATCTGGGCCTGGAGGCCCTTGAAACAGATTCCTGGAGAGCAAGACTAGAGCCTTTTCTCAATTCTATTTCCACCTCCAAAAAAAATTTTTTTTTAAGCTCTATGCCCGATATGGGGCTTGAGCTCACAACCCCAGGATCAAGAGTTGCATGCTCTACTGACTAAGCCAGCCAGGCACCCCTAAAAAACCTTTTTTAAATCCAAATACTAAAGATTTTTAAAATTTGGGCTTCTCTTATTTCAGATTTAAATTATTTCTAGTCACCTCACAGCTAGGTCTGAAGTTCATCTGCATAGGAATGGAGGTAACTAAACTAGCAAATGATGTAAATGAAGATCTGAAGGATATATTTCCTTAACTTCAGAGGACAAATTACTTTCATCCAGTTCAGAAATGCCCACTTATCTTTAAAAATGAATTATATTTTATGGAGGAGTTTGCAATGCTTAAGCAATTGTTTTTAGCAGTGTATTAAAAAAATCACCGAAACCTATTGTTAAAGCAAAACTTAGATAGTAGTTCCCCCTGATCCATGGTTTTGCTTTCCAGTTTCAGATACCTGGAAGCAGATGATCCTCCTGACATATCCTATCATCAGAAGGTCAGGAGTAGCCTGACGCTACATCACAATGCTTGTGTCATTCACCTCACTTCATCTCCTCATGGAGGCATTTTATCATCTCACATCCTTTCAAGACGGGCCCGCACAAAGGATATTTTGAGAGAAGAGAGAGACCACATTCCCATAATTTTTATTACAGCATATTGTTGTAATTATTCTATTTTATTTTTACTTATTGCTATTAATCTCTTCCTGTACCTAACTTACAAATTGGAATTTATCATAGGTATCATATATATAGGAAAAGACGTAGTATTCGTTCAGTACTATCTGTGGTTTCGGCCATTCACTGGGGGTCTTGGAATGCATCCCCAGAGGATACTGCTTTAGGCTGTATTTATTCTTCATGGTTGTTGCTTGTTTAATTTCAGCAGATTAAGGAAGATTACCTGGAGCTAGAAAGACCTATGAGAGTAGATGAGGGCTTAAGGGGGTTGGAATAGCTTCTCTGGAGGAGTCAAATGCAGCTGGTGAACATGGGATGTGCCAGACAGTGGTCCCCATAACATTTGTGCCCAAAGCACACATACAGGGACATGTTTTTGTGTTTGTGCATGCATGTGTATGTGTGTGTGTTGGGGGGGGCAACTGTATACGACATGGAGACCCCAGAAGCCATTGATATAGTCTGTCCAAGTAGGCAGCAATGTCTGTCCACAAGAATTTTGGACCCAGCCATTATCCAGGGGCTCTGGGTCAGGGCAGCCATTCCTGAGAGGGAGATGGGAGGGATCACAGCAGAGCCCCTGTTTGACTTTCTTGATCTTCAATTTCCGATTCTGTAAAAAGGAAGCAATAATATTAATTACCTTATAGGGTTATTTTGAAAACTAACTGAAAAGATATATATGAAGACCTTAGAATAGCATTTGGTGCATAGTCAGTAAGTATTTAGAAAATGTTAATTTTTACGTGAAAGTAATGAAAGTGTATCTTATTCTATTTACAAGAAAGTAATAAAACAATATTTCTTTTTAAATGTCCTATAACGAATTTTCAGTTATTCAGTCATTTCAGTTATTCCAATTCAATGACATTTTACTACATTTTAGGTAGATGACTTCTAGAGGTGGATTTTTTTGTTTGTTTTGTTTGTGGGGGATGGGGTACTGTAGTAAATGTTTCAATGTGAAGAACTATTTAAATGCTGAGAAAAGGGGCGCCTCGGTGGCTCGGTCAGTTAAGCATCTGCCTTCGGCTCAGTCATGATCTCAGGGTCCTGGTATCGAGCCCCTCATCAGGCTCTCTGCTCAGCAGGGAGTCGTCTTCTCCCTCTTACTCTCCCTCTGCGCTCTCTCTCTCTCTCTCTCAAATAAATAAATAATCTTAAAAAAAAAATAAATGCTGAGAAAAGAAATTTGCTTTCGGGGAACCAATCCTTATTTTTGCTAAATTCATGGAGTTCCCCAGTGGTGCCAAACTTTAAAGTTCATGGGAAAGGGATGCAGTAATTACTCTGTAATAATAGGGTAGGTGTAGAAATAAGAGATGAACGTTATGTAAAGACCATAATACTAATCAGAAAATGTCTCCAATGAAAAGATAATGTTTTCTTCTGTTAACAGGGAAAAATTTGTGTGCTCTAAAACCAAAACAGAAACAAAAACAACAGCTCAACCATCCAAGTGGTTTTTGCCATCTTGATCATTAAACGTTTTCTCCAAAGTCTCAACTACAGTTTATTAATGTTTCATTGAAAATGACACCAACACAAATTAGTTTAAAAGTCAAATGGAATTATTGACATCACAAAAATCATAATTGCCCTCTTAAGAATTGCATAAGATTTAATAACTCTAAGGGATTTTAAAGACAGTCTTCATGACTAGTTAACATTTTTTGAGGCTCTCGAAGTCGAGTAATTTGCCCAAAGTTATTCGCTGGGACTGCTCAATTTTTCAGTCAAATTATCTTAAATGTTCGATCATACTCTGACAGTTAACTGTCCTTCACTTAGATAGGTCACAGGTAATGTTCTGGGACTGTTTCTTAGTCACATTGTATAGATAGAATAAGATACACTTTGGTAGAAGGATTTTTAAATGTTACTGGCAATAGATTGGTTCAGCCACTTTGGGAGACAGTTACATAGGCTTACCATACAGTTCAACAATTGCATTTCTAGTTATTTACCCAAATGAGTAGAAAACTTATGTCCACACAAAAACCTGCACATGAATGTTTATAGCAACTTATTCATAATTGCCAGAAACTAGAAGGACACTGGGAGGTGTCCTTCAGTAGATAAATGGTAAGTTGTGGCACATCCATACAATGGAATATTATTCAGCACTAAAACGAAGACAGGAAGAGCTATCAAGACCTGGAGGAAACTTCAATGCATATTGTTAATGAAAGATTAAAAAGAATAAGAAATAAATTAATTAATTAAAAAAAAAAGCCTGAAAAGGCTACACACTGTATGATTCCAACTACAGGAAAGGCAAAACTATAAAGACAATAAAAAGAGCAGTGGTTTCCATAGGCAGGGTGAGCACAGCGGATTTTTAGGGCAGGGATACTATGTTGTATAATATTGTAATGGTGGATAAATGATATTATGCCTTTATCAACCTGTAGAGCTGTGTAATACAAAGAGTGAATGCTGATGTAAACTGTGCATTTTAGGTAGTAAAAATGTATCAATATTGATTCATTAATTATAACCAGTGTACCATATTAATGCAAGTTGTTAAGAACAGGAGAAACTGACAAGAGGGGATCTTTCTGCTCAGTTTTTCTATAAACCTAAAACTGCTCCAAAAAATAAAGTCTACTAATGAAAATACCAAGTAAATTTTTAAAAGTCTGTAATCAGATACAGCAGAATAACATCCCCAAACACACACACAAAAAAAACCCTGGGTATAACTTCTTCTGTTATATAATCTGCCCCTACCTTGTATCTTTAGTTGTTTTAAAATTTTTTTCATTTATCTTACATGTTATCTCATCAACCTGTAGCTAGTAGGTTGAAAAAATAAAAAGTGAGTTTGGCAATTCTCTGTGGCACATAAATGTTTCAAGCTATGAGGGGCAGGTAGAGAGCAGGAGAGCTGCCCAGCCTGTGAGTGATAGGTTCTCATCTTCCCGCCCACATCCTACCCCCTTTTCCTTTCACCCTAGCTTTAGCTTTAGCTGGGTCTCACCTGGCTTTGGACAGCAGACAAAGAACTGAGGGTGAAGATGGGGCCGGTAACTATTGTGCTTTTAGCATTGTGCTAAATGATTTATTTTCATATATTTTTTTAAGCCTCACAGCAATTCCCTTTTGTAGATGAGACCACTGGAGGAGAGAAGATCCATACCCCACACAGTCTAACTGCAGCTGACCGCTTGAATGTGTATGACTCCCTGTCCCAACCTGCCCCCAGCAACCATCTGGGGGATAGGTGGGAAGGGGAGCCATTTGGAGAAGTTGGTCCCAGTCTAGGTGCCATTTAAGTGATCAAACAGCAGGACTTGGTTGGTTTTAGCTGTGATAGGTAAAACCACCCCATGGACCAGCAGCTGCCACTGAGAAGTGTCTTAGAGAGAAGAGTGATAGGAGTTCAAATGTAATACCTATTTGGCTTTGGAAATAGCATTTTATTACTCTAGTGGGAGTTAGCATATTTAGCTTCTTAATTATGTTTGGCTGGAAGCAATACTAACATTTGGTTGTCTTCTGTAGCCTGCAGATGTTTGTGATGCCGAAGATAGGGCCTTAGTTCCTGGCAGGGTAAAGCTAATGTAGTAGTCCGTGTTCATTCTAGCTAATCCACAGAGCAGATAATCTACATGCTGAGGATTAATAGTTGATTTTGTGCAGACCCTGGTTTTGAAAGTCAACTTGCTTTCTTATTTTGTGGTGAATATGTAAGACTTTTGTACTACATATCCTTTTATTTAATTTGTGATTTTTTTTTTTAAGATTTTATTTATTTATTTGACAGAGAGAGACACAGCGAGAGAGGGAACACAAGCAGGGGAGTGGGAGAGGGAGAAGCAGGCTCCCCACAGAGCAGGGAGCCCGATGCGGGACTCGATCCCAGGACCCTGGGATCATGACCTGAGCTGAAGGCAGTCACTTAACCAACTGAGCCACCCAGGTGCCCTAATTTGTGATTTTTGTAAGGCTCTATTATAGTGTGCAGCGGGGAACCACAATTACTTT
Source organism: Neomonachus schauinslandi (assembly GCF_002201575.2). NCBI lineage: Eukaryota > Metazoa > Chordata > Mammalia > Carnivora > Phocidae > Neomonachus > Neomonachus schauinslandi. The sequence continues at coordinate 68,939,242 of NC_058410.1, forward strand.
TTCTTGTGTTCTTTTTCTTAATATAAGAATTTGTAAGGCCGACAGTAGCAGAGTATTTAAAAAATTCTAACTAAATATTGTGGATTTAATCCTAGACCAAAGGAAAATATTTTCCAAATGTTTGAAAAATTCGTTGTTACATAAATTATATTTAAAATTCATATCATTTAAATTAAAATTTTTGGATGCAGTTAGTTTACCTCCTTGAAGCATAAAACATTCTTCATTGATCTTAGAATTACTTTACAATCTACTTTACATTTTTTATGAAGGTAAAGTAAACTTTTAAAAGGACTAGTGTGTTTTAAACTTTTTAATATTTAATAAAAATTATAGTATTAAAGGGGCACCTGGGTGGCTCAGTCGGTTAAGGATCTGACTATGGCTTATGTCGTGGTCTGGGGTCCTGAGATTGAGGTCCATGTTTAGCCCTATGCTGGGCTCCCTGCTCAGCGGGGAGTCTGTTTCTCCCTCTCCCTCTGCCCCTCCCCCCGATTCGTGTTCTCTCTCACTCTCTCTCTCTCCCTGATAAATAAATAAGATCTTTAAAAAAAACTGTAGTATTAAAAAGCATGATATTTTTTCATTTACTCCAAAATATTTTGAATTAAACTTCTTTCTGGACTAGCACATAACTAGGACAAATAGAACTTTTTAAGGTTAAGACATACTGTGACCTGTAAGATTAATTTTTGTGTCTTTATTTTACTCAGCAAGTTTAAAGTAGTAGTAGAGGTTTGCTCTGGGGTTGATTCATTTATTTCTTTTTCTAGTCATCCCACTATTTTTTTTAAGTAGGCACCACACCCAAGTGGAGCCCAACATGGGGTTTGAACTCATGACCCTGAGATCAAGACCTGAGTTGAAATCAAGAGTCAGATGCTTAACCAACTGAGCCACCCAGGAGCCCCAGTCATCCCACTATTTGACTAATTTTTATATGGTGGGTTTTTTTTTTTTAATTTTTAAATTGTCAGAATATATCTATATCTATCTCTCTGTGTGTGTTTTTTCCATATATTTATAATAGAGAAACAAACATGTCGTTTGATCCTACCAGAGATAAGCATCATCTCTCAGTCATATAAAGATAAGGTCCATCTCTTAGTCATATAGGTAAAATTTATGTCTTAGTCATATTAGATAGAAACATATGCTTATTTCTAGAGATTATTGAAATATGTACATCCATACATATATGTAGTTTTTAAAGCAAAAAGAGAATTATAAATCATTTTCTAGAGTGGCTTTGTCCCTTTAATGTCTCATCAGGACCTTGCTGTAATTCTAGAGCCCAGCACCTGGCCCAGGTTCACTCATGACATTTTCAGTTGATCTTTCTCTTGTTTCCTTTCCTAGTTGACCTTCAAAACAGAAAGTTCATAGCCTCTTCTCAGATGTTAATGTGATTTACTTCTTATGTCTAGAAGTCAGGATTGTTGCAGAATTCATTGTTTTAAAGGGATTGGGGTTCCTGGTTTAATGCCAGGGCTGATGGTCCCTGCTAACAGAAAATTAAGTCCCCAACCCTAATTTTAAAGATTACTGGGTTTGTGATTCATGGACATCTTAGATCCCAGGTCAAGCAGTTGTTAGGCTTGTTCCTGGCATGCCCTATATGTTTTGGGTTGTCTATTGATTATAACCCAAGTATCATTATAGCATTGATCAGCAAACATCCCAGTGGCTTTTAGTCTGAAAAATTTAGGGCAACTACCTTGCTGTTCCTTATGCTTTAAAGACAGTATTTGGAAGGAAGAAAAAATAAAATAAGATGAAAATTGAGAAGCAGGCAAACCATAAGAGATGCTGAATTCTAGGAAACAAATGGAGGAGGGTTGCTGGAGGGGAGGTGGGTGGGGAGAAAGGGATAATTGGGTGATGGGCATTAAGGAGGGCACTTGATATAATGAGCACTGGGTGTTATATGCAACTGATGAATCACTAAGTTCTACCTCTGAAATTAACAAAAAATAAATAAAAAAATTTAAAAAGGCAGTATTTGAGGGCGCCTGGGTGGCTCAGATGGTTAAGCGTCTGCCTTCGGCTCAGGTCATGATCCCAGGGTCCTGGGATCGAGTCCCACATTGGGCTCCCGGCTCAGCGGGGAGCCTGCTTCTCCCTCTGACCCTCTCCCCTCTCATGCTCTTTCTCTCTCGCTCGCTCTCTAAAAAATAAATAAAATCTTTAAAAAAATAAAAATAAAATAAATAAATAAATAAAAAGGCAGTATTTGAGTAAATGGTTGTTATACTTGGCAATCCTGATCTTTATATGACAATGTATATGTTTTCTTAATTTTTAAAATAGGAAGAGCAGTGTGTGCATTATGAGGTTCTAAGGCTCCCAGCAAGTACATAATTAAATATAAATAAAAAGGAGACACCTGGTGAGCTCCACATATGGCAATATCACAACTCTTACTTCCTCAAGGGGGGCACTTACTGTTGTTTCTCACATTATGGGAAAGAGCCATCTTACCGTAGAAAAGTGAGATACAAGTATTAGTTTAATTAAAAGCAATTTACCAGAGTTGTCTAGTTAGTTGGCCTGGAGCACATTAGCACCAATGGTTTGAAAGCCATCATGAGCCTCTCTCAAGGAAGACCAGCCTGGTTTTCTTAGATTCCTGTCTTTATGCCTTTACAAAGCACTCTCACTTCAGCTTCTTCCCAGTATGAAACAGTGGAGAGGCAGAGAAAGGCTTTTAAAAAAATCAGCTTACTAAGAATGATTTTTTTTCTTTATAGATATTAGTAAACTAAAAGTAGAACTAGTTTAATTTTTTAAATATAATTTTAGGTGGACATCAGCAGTTGTACTGTTGTATGTATGTATATGCAAATACTCTACAAAATTAAATATTTTATCAAAAGGCACAACTCCAAACAAGAAACCTACCAACTTGTTTCTATGGTAACCACTACTGAAATGTGTCTAGCCAGTGTGTGTCTTCCCGTAATTTTTCTCTGAGAGTTTCAGGGAGTTCATTAAATATACTTTTCTAACAGATAGGTAGATGTACAAATGCATAGATAGATGGATAGATAGGTAGATAGATAGATATAGAGATACAGATAGTATTTTTTTTCAATGGGGATTTCAGACTGTTGTAAAATTCCTTTAGCTTCATATAGAATATGGCTTCATTCTTATGCATGAATATCTTTGGCTAAGACACAAGTCCATTGTTTTATAAATTTAGTTTCAGCTAATAATGGATCCAGGTAAGTACTGATTTCTAAAAAGTGTATTGATCTTGCTTCCTAAATGTTTTCTGGTATTTATATCTGGAACAGTGGGATTCAGCACATGTTGATTTCTAGAATGACCAGTGTCCCTTTAAAATTAAAATTCATTTGGCTCTCCCTACAAGATCCTGCATGGAATGTTTGAAGTTCTCCTTTGTCCCTTTTGCACCATTGTCTTTGATATCCACCAGGCCATGAGTCTCTGCCCTGGTGGAGTTCTGACCTGGATTTAATAAACCCCCTTTGTGGCTCTACTTTCTTGTCAAAGGTTATATGTGGTAAGTACAATGGAAATCATAACTTATTTATGTAGAGATCTCAGTATTTCCCAACAGGTTCATTCAGAAAAGCTGACTACAGTGTAACCAGTAGTACAGAAGGGATTCCGTTGCATTTTATATTTAATATAAAATAAACAGTTGGTTTGTTGTGAGAATTTCCCCATCTCTCTCAAGGCTTGTACCATCACAAAACAAATAGAAATGGTCAGATATTCTTCTCGTGTTGTAAAATGAATGCTCACTGAAAGTATTAATGTTATGGCAGGGCTTGTGGCATTTGTCTAGTTAAATTCAAAGGGAAAACATTTTAAAGTGGCAGGAAATAGGTGCTAAGGAAATAAAACTACACTGGGGGAATTTCAATTAGCCCGCAAGGATGACAGAGAAGCCAGGATATCTCTGAGCCTATTAAATCATGATTGGTCATCATAACTTCTAATTGTTTAGGGAGGAGGAATGAATATTTAATTTAACGGCCCTTTTCTATATTTTCAAGTTCTCCTAGGCTCCTAAAATGAGGGTGTCGGTGCCCCTGGGTCACGGAGGATGGCTTTACGTAGTTTCACAGATGCCATTCACATAGCGCAGGCACGCATAGTGCACGGATTTAATCTGTAGTCTCTGTTACTTCAAGAAGTAGCTGACCAGTGACAGGCCTCCCATTCTGTCCAGTGGAACTGAAAGGGAATCACTTCACAGAATACAGTCTCTCCCATTTTGTGGAATCCCAGAATCACCCTTTTTTTCCCCCTCCTTTGTTCCTTCTGTATACAGGCTTTACCGTTTCTCTTCCAAGTAAACACAATAACCTCTTCTTTACTGGCTTCCCAGTTCCACATACGGCCCCCTGGTTCATCTGGCCAACCAGGATGATCTTTCTAAAGGCAAAATTGAATCTTGTCATGACTTTACTTAAAGTCTTTCCAAGACTTCTCTTCTTTAGCAGAACACATTCCTTTGCGAAGCATCTAATACCCCAGAGGGTCTAGGACCTGCCTATCTTTCCCACCTCGACTCCCTCTGTGCTCTAGACAAACCTTTGGTTTCTCAAATGCTTTGTGCTGAATGCATGAATTCTTTTTGGGTTTCCCCCTGCAGGCCTGAGCTCTCCTCATGCCTCAGGTACACCTCTGTCCTCGCACACAGTTTTCTGATGGTTAATTGACTCCCCTGCCTCTCTTGACTCTAAACAGCTTGAGGACTGTTTCTTGCTTGTGTTTATTTATCCAGCTTCTAACTAGCACCTGCTCAGTAATAGTTAATGGTATGAATGAATGAATGAATGAGTGCGTGAGTGAGTGAGTGATTACATCACACAGGAAGCACGGGTGAAGGAGAAGCTGCATTTAATTAGTACATAAGATAAGCTTGAATTGAAGTTAATACAGATTTCAACAAGAGTGAGGCTGGCTGGTTGTTCAGGGTGGGCTTCATAAGGACATAGTCATGGGAGATAGCATGGGAACAAAATCAGTTCTATTAGTTATCCTAGAGAGATGTGACTCGCAAGAATTGGCTCATCATTGCATTTGTGGCAAGTTGATTCAGAACCGAGATGTTATTGTCATCTGTGACACCGAGGTAAAGGGAAATCGGGCAGCACAATGGATATGGCTCATTTGCTCAGGCCACATCTTCTTGGTCAGTAAGTCCACTCAGGGGACCAAATATTAGAGCTTGTTAAGTTCGAATATGAGCAATTGAATTCTTTCTAATTGTCCTTGAGGGATTTTCTATCAAGCTGGATTATCGAGAAGAATGATTCTTTTCTTAATGAAGGAAATTCCTCGCCAGATGAGTGACTTTCACACAGTCCTCTGCAACAATCAGAACAGCTCTTTGTAATAATAGTATCATGTACTGAATATTTACGTGTTAGGACCTGTTCTAAATGCTTTCTCTACATAAACTCAATCCTCACGACCCTGTGATGTAGTTACTATTATTAGCCTATTTTTACAGACTACAAAACCGAGAACGAAGATGTTAAGCAGTTCATCTGGAGGGACCGTGTGAAGGGAGCTGGGATTTGAACTCAAGCAGTCGGACTCCAGCGCTCATGCTGACCTGCCTTTCTAGGCAGGCACCCAGCGTTTCTTGTGTTTGATGAATTCTGTTACTTAAAATTTAATTTTCATTGTGCTCTCTCTCTGTCTAAAATAAATCTTTTTAAAAAATTTAATTCTCATTGCGACTCTTGCACGTGGGGTGTATTAACCAAGACTTTTTTGGATTCAAGCAACAGGCTAACTGAAGCAGAGAAGATTTAACCGTGTCCTGTAACTGAGCTGTCTTTGGGTCATGTGACTGGCTACGATGCTTGGCGCCCCAGTTGGTGTGGAGGAGCGGCTCCTCACATAGGAAGGGGAGCCAGTGATGGACAAACAAAAGTCACACGAGGAAGTGGAAGTTTAGAGAGGTTAAGTGACTTGCCCAAGGGCACTCAGCTAATGAATGGCAAAGGCGGAATTTGGAACTCAGCTGCCTGCCCCCGTAACCATTCTGTGTCCGCCTTGATTTGTGTGAACCGGAGGCAGATTGCACATCCTTCTGCCACTTCTTCAGGGGGCTATGGCGTCATTGACCAAGATGTCTCTTTCTTTGCTTCATTTAGTTCTAAGGACACACTGTGGTCACCTTCTGTGCATCTGGCTGTTTCCCAAATGTAGTTTGCACTGCTTTATTTAATCTTAAATGGTTGTTTTGGGATAGTTATGTAAACAGTTAAATTCACTAATACTTTCACTACTTTCCACTTCAGAGAATGAATTTTCCTGACCAGGCCCCAAATTCTAGAGAAATCTTTACTGAAACCCTGTGACCAGACCAGAGCTTTTTCAGGCTAAGGTTTTATGCAAAACATGGGCTTTCATGGAAAATTGGGTTCTTGCTCACTTGGGTCAGTTCATGGAAATGTTCATCAGCTCCAGCAGCAGGTCATAGATGTCACACAGGCACGGAAGGTTAGCTGTGTTCTCCCTGTCACCTTGCAGTCCTACTGTACAGATCCTTAGTAGGGAGAATGGTCTTTGGAAGACGGCCTATACTTTGCCCTTCTGAATCTGTTTATGAGGAAATGACAGTATTTGCAGCATGTGCAATACCACTGACTGAAGCTCTGATCCTTGGTGTGTTTCTTTTCTACGTGTATTCATCTCTACATCAAAAACAGAGAAAGCCACAGGAAATTGTTGCCTGTATTTCCAGGAAATGTGCCTACCTCACCAGCTCCCCAGGCCACACAGCCCAAAAGACCCCAGTGCAGGCATTGGAATCATCGATGAAAGTGGTGATAAGGAACAAGGGAGCGTTCTCATTCTGCAGCTCTGCCAGCAAAAGCCCAAAGAAGACAGGCCTTCAGACTAACAGGAAAACTCCGAATCGGGTCCTTTAAACACTCAATTCCTGAACATGTAAATGCTATGCGTGAAGTGAGGTAGAATCCCAAACCAGACCATTGGCCAGTCCTCGCTCTTTCTGCTCAGCTGTGGCACCTCCTGCCTGGCCCTCAAGGCTGTGGCTGGCACCCTCTCTGATCATTACAGAAATGAAGTCATCCTGCGAAATTTTTCACATTAGCATAATGATGATGATAATAATAATAGCTAATATTTATTGAGTGTTGAGCAGGGCTAGCAACCTGAGTACATAGGCAGATAGAAGCAAACAAGAGCCATCCAACTAGGCTGGAGATTTGTACCCAGAGCAGGCTTTGGTGTATATCTCTTGTGTATATCTCTTCCACTCTTATGTGGGAAAAGGGATTGGATGGTAGTCCAATAAATACTTTACCACAGGGAATGTATGTGTCTTCTGGGTGCTGGCCAGTACCATGAGGGTAAGTCTCCCCACTCTCCCAAAAAAAGGTGGCCTCTTACCTCTCATGGTCCAGCTTCCTAGTATAGCTCTCTTCTCTATTTTAGCTTATCATATTGTATTAAAACAAGTATGAGAAGTTGATGTTCTTTCAACTTCTCAGTGAACTGAAACAAATTTTCATTTAAGCGTGAAATCTTCCATCTCACAGATCAAAGAGATGCTCTGGAAGAAAAGCACCCATAAATATTTGAGGCTTAATGAAGGCTATTTAATAATACCCCACATTATGGCAAAAAAATATAATTTGACTCCAAAGATATACCCTATTAAGGCTGATAACAAAAAGTAGGAAAATGAGGCTAGAAATTAATAAAACATATCAAGAAAACCATTTCTAGACTTGCTAGAAACGGGCCATAAATGTGGTTTTGAACCTTCTGGCAGCTATTATGAAGATGGAAAAAGGAGTATAGTGGAAATTCAGTTTTAAAACCCAAAAGGAGAAAAGTTCTCCTGGAATTTTAGCAGAAAAATAATTTGTCACTCTACACAGGTGTTGGTTGATGTTGCTCTATAGCTCTTGGCATGCAGGCTTCTGTATACTTCTCTACATTCTGCTTATTTTTAGGATTAAAAAAACCCCACATAGTGTGATTTATCATATGTCTACTTCTGGATTATTTCAGGACTCATAATCTGGCTTATGCATTATCTGTATCTTCATTTCTCTTTCCTTCTCAGCCTGCTGTTCATCTCCTGGATATTTCTCATTAGCATTCTGATAAATGATAAGCAGGGGAAAATAAAGATAAACAACTCTAGCAATCAGTTTTGCTATTTACAGAGGTGATGTTAATGCTTTTTTAGCTGGTGGGAATTTCAGGAGAGATCTGTCTGCATCAACCTACTAACAGAACTCCTGACTGTCTTAGAGTTCAGCCTGACCCACCCTGTGGGTGCTTAGGGAGCCCCTTTTGGGCCACAAGGTGAGGGCCAACAGGCAGAGACACCTGCAGAGGTAAGTTTGACTTCATTCTACTCAAGATGGAGGGCACTCCTGGGGAATTGATATAGAATGTGAAAATAGTGGAACTTGTATTTGTTTGCTGGGGCTGCCATAACAAAGTCCCACAGACAGTGTGGCTTAAACAACAAAAATTTATTTTTTTCGGCAGTTCTTGGCGGCTCTTCCGAGGGCCTCTCTCCTTGGCTTGTTGATGGCTAAAGATCACATGATTTTCCCTTTGTGTGTGTCTATGTTAATCTCCTCTTCTTTAAAAAAAAAAATTAAGGATTTATTTTTTTACTTGAGAAAGAGAGAGAGTGGGAGGGGTAGGGGGAGAGGGAGAGAGAATCTCCAACAGACTCCCCACTGAGCACAGAGCCCAATGTGGGGCTCAGTCTGAGGTCATGACCTGAGCTGAAACCAAGAGTTGGACACTCAACTGACTAAACCACTCAGGTGCCTCTAATCTCCTCTTTTTATAAGACTACTCATCATCCTGGATTAGGGCCTACCCGAGTGACCTCATTTAACTTGAAATATCTCTTTAAAGTCTCTGTCTCCAAATACAGACACATTCTGAAGTATGGAGGGTTAGGATTTCAACATACAAATTTGGGGGGGACACAATTGAGCCCATAACAAAACTGTTGATTAAAACAAGATGTTTGAATTACCTGGATTTCAATGATAAGTATTTCTTTTTTCTCCAGTTATAAGGAATTGAAAGTCTTGCAAGGCACCCTTGTTGTATATTTATGGCCTTGAAAGGCTTGGATCACAGGATGTGTGTGCGTGCACGTGCGCGTGTGTGTGTGTCTTTTGGATCAAATATACAATGTCTATTGAAAATTTGAAGATCAGTGTGTTTCCTCCTGTTCAGAAATAATAATGCATAGCTTTCACTAGAGTTCTTTTCATTTCCAAGGCTCTCTTAAATATTGACTAATTAAGTAAAAATAGAGGAAGCCTGGCTAAATAGCCTCTCTTTGAGGACCAGCCCAATGGACTTAGAATACACAGTGATTTTCTGTACCTTTGAAAACAGAAGCAACTAGAAATCTTTTATTATTGGTTATAATAGCAAATGACATCCCTTATTATGCTTGGCAGCTGACATACCCAATTGCTTTTTAGTTGGTTGTTATACATGAAATAGTAGGATATGAATCGACTAAAAATGAGAATTTACAGCCCTGGGACATGGGATATCTGACATCTAGGGGTTGCCATGACAACTCATCAGGATGTTGCTTTGTAATCTTTTGGATTAAGTTCTAGCCCAGGGTCACTGGATTGGAATTGGAAGGGGGATTGGTGACAGGATGTGAATGTTGTACCTTTCCTAAACGGTATTCAATTTGCAGTTTGGTCCTGTTGCTAAGATCAAGTAAAAATGACATTGAGGGAATGCTTAAATTCTTCAGAATCTAGACAAGGTCACATTTGTCAGTGAGAATATTTAGATGGAGTGGTCTGAAACTCAGCAGCTGAAAGACAGGATTTCCTGTCCTAGGTTGGTGGATAAAAAACGTGCAAGTATCCTTTAATAAATGCACACCCCTGAACAGTTATATGCAGATGAAAATTTGGGAAATTAAACCCTCTTTATAATCGTCTTGTGTTTTAAAATTGGAACTGAACATCCCCAAGAAAACAGTTTGGCCACAAAGAAAACCACGGCTGGTTTCTAGTGTTCCATATCCTCCATCTCAGCCGGAAATGGCCTGCAGGGTGTGGAATTTGGACCAGGGAAGGGAATTGGGCAGAGTAAGGAAGGAAGCAGTTAGAAAACAGGGCAACACTTTCCTCATCTCACGTTGGCTCTGACTGCACGTACCATATCTCCTCTATGATGATACACCTCCCAGACATGTTCCTCACCAGAGATGGTCAATGGAGGGAATGTGGAAACTAAAGAGCTCTGCTCCCAAGTCTGATTCCAGTTCTGCCACTAACAGTGTGATCTGGGACAAAACACATGTCAACTCTGGGTTGCTCTAGGAAGGGAGGGTGTTGAGTTTCCCCAGGATGTCAAGTTCTGCTGTTTATCATCATGTGGGGCAGCCAGTCCAGGTCTCCACATTTCTCTTCTTTGCCATTAAGCCCACATTTCCATCATTACTTTGCAGTAGAACAACCCCTCCATGGCTAGTGGGACCTCTTAATGATTAAGACAGAACAAAAGAATTCCTCCCCACCCCCATAGTTCTTTAGGTCTTATAATGGTGGCTTTCTGCCATGCAATGGAGAGAGGATGAAATCTTCCTCTCTTCCAGTTCCAGTGTTTTCCCATGATGACCACCGTCAGCATCAGCTTAGCTAGCATCTACTGAGTGTTTCTGCATGGAGACAGTGCTATGCAACTTATATACATCGTACCATTTAATCCTTATGACAAATACACCCATGTACCTGTATGTATGTGATATCTATAAAATTGAGCGTTTGCTATGTACCAAGTGTTAACGCCAGATACTCACAATGATCCAGTGAGGTGGATTAATGGATTGTCAGTTAAGCCCCACAACAGATGTCTTATCCATTAGCTCCATTTTTGCAAATAAGGAAACTGAGCCATAGCTAGTAACTGGTGGAGCAGGGATTTGAGTCCAAGTTGTATGGCCTTAGACTCCTTTCTCATAAACTCTCTGCTGGTGGTTCTCCACATTCCTGTGGCATAACCGTCACCTGGGAGGGGGGAGCTTTTAAAATATATGGATCCAGGGGTTCCTCGGCAAACCAGTCAGGATGTTTGGGATTACAGCTTGCATTAGGCTAAAACGCACCCAAGGTAGATAACACCTCAGATAGAACACTAGGTTATTTGGTTGGGCAGTGGCCTGTGGCCCCACGGCCAGCAGGTGGCTGGCCTAGGCCTTGCATCTAGGCTGCTTACTGTAAAGCCGAATACCTTGACAGCACAATGGTCTACATTCCAGTTATTAGTGTTGTCAACGGAGCTTAGCCACCATCATGCCCAGTTTCCCTTTCCTAGTCTAAAACCCAAGGCCACAAGTTCATCGAGGGTCTTCTAAAGACTGTGTCTTCTTATTTGAACCAAAGTAATGATGTTCCACTTGAAAGTGTCAAAGTTTACTTTGACTCATCGCCATTACCACCTTTCCTGTAAGTTATTTTGTACTTTCCTCATTGAGCAAAATCTTTACCACCAGAGTCTAGGACAGTGGTTCCAAAACTGTGATGCATATTAGAATCACCTGGGAATCTTTTAAGAACTGTGGCTGCCTGGCTCCCACCCCAGACATTCTGATTTTATTGGTATGGGATGTGACCTGGGCAGTGGGAGTTTTTAAAAAGCTCTGCAGGTGATGCTGATATGCAGCCAAGTTTGAACCACTGGTTTCAGACTTGGTCTGACTTGAGTTCACAGGCGTGTTGACTGTGGAATCTCCTCTGTGGACTGAACTTACTTTTCATCTCTCTGACAGTGCCTCACCACCGTCTCCTTCTGCATTTTAGCTAGCATGATCAGTTTGCAGTAAATTCCACTCAGCTCCCTACCCGACCTGGAATTCTACCTCAATGTCAAATAACGGTTTCTCCCCACAGGGTGTTCTTCTGCTTAGGTGCTTGAAGTGATACTGGTGACATGTATCTGAGATATCTTTGTAAGGTTCTCAGCCTCACTGGACTCTTCTCTTGACTGTGTGATATGTCTCTGTCTCTCTCTCTCTCTTTTTTAAAGATTTTGTTTATTTGACAGAGAGACACAGCGAGAGAGGGAACACAAGCAGGGGGAGTGGGAGAGGGAGAAGCAGGCTTCCCGCGGAGCAGGGAGCCCGATCCGGGGCTCGATCCCAGGACCCCGGGATCATGACCTGAGCCGAAGGCAGATGCTTAATGACTGAGTCACCCAGTTGCCCCTCTTCGTCTCTTTTTAAATTGTTTTACCTTTTAAAACATTTTCGTGATTTCAATCCATGTTGCCTTTTTCTTCCAGGAGCAAAATAAGCACCTCTTCCACATAATGCTTTATAATAGTAAGTCACTTGTGGGTCTTTTCCCCAAACAGTTAAGCGTCAGATTGACTACAGACCGACAACAGCTGACATGCCCTGTGGTGCTTAACAGTTGATAAAATCTTACATATAGCAATCTGGTGGAAAGTTGGAGATCACATAGGGAAGGACTGACTCAGACTGTGTCCTCAGAGAGTTTAGAGAAGTTTGATTACTTTAACCAATTGGAAAACGTAGTGGGATTGTAAAAGCATACTAAAGTAGAAGGGTAAATTTGTTGGCAAGTTTGCAAATGTACTTAATCTCGAAATTCATTGTGCAGGTCGTACAGAGTCTTAAACTGAGATTTTTAAGATGAGAGAGATGTCGTTTGGTGGGTAAGAGAGAGGGGCAGTTTGCAAGCCGAGTAACTTGCGGCAACAACTGGGAGCTAGAGGGTGGAGCGCTGGTCGCCACGGGGCCAGCTAGCGAGGCAGGTGTGAAAGGTACAAACTAGGTATGGCAGGTAATGAGGCGGAGCTAGCTGTGTGAGATTTAATAGCAAGAAGACTTAGGAAGACCTAAAAAATATGTGTATCTGTGTATATTAGAAGACGTTCTGTTTTACTTTGTGCAATTGTTGAAGTCCAGTTGGTCTGTAATTGTGCTGCTATTACGGCTCGCCGAACAAGACTGGTAGTTTGGGTTGGTTTTTACACTTTCCTTGAGGGTAAAGCTTTTGAAATGAGCTTTGCTCCTGTAGGTTTAAAGATGTTCTCATTGCGATGTGTGTGTCATGCTGTTGTCACCCCCAAGGGAAGAAAAGGAGGTTGGGACGCCTCTCTTTTGCAAGGGAAGGGTCAGAGCAGGCAGGGGGCTGTCACGGTTGTTTCCCTTTGTTCGGGAATTAGACCATGTGAGCAAGGGGTTCCACCCCTCATTTTGTGAGCTGTTTTCCTCCGAGATTTCCTAATTTTTCCCATGACGTTTCAGCCTATTTCTTCACAAGATTGTAAGGCCTGAAAGACCTCATTGTTTTACGGGAGTGCAAACTCCTGCACATTCGCTGATCCGGCCGGCTGGGGTCTGGGTGTGGGTGGGACGCGGCTGAGGGCTGATGCAGACTGGACAGTGTGTGGAGCACGTATCCCGGATAGCAGCAAACACTTTTTGTTTATCAGGGGTATATTATAGAGTGACTTTTTCTTCATAGACGGTGCTATACTTCTAACATATTTTTCACAAACTACAATCTGCCCCGACTGACAGAAATAGGGCCATTCTTTTAGGCTAAGGGAAGTTTCTTAATGGCAAATCAGATTGAAATTTCACTTCATCTTTGGATAAATGCAAACTTTTGTTCTTGTAATGCATACCCCTTGATGGCCTGCGCCGGATTTCTGTGAGCTCTTGGAGGCGCAGCCCTGCACATTCTCCAGGGCAAATCCCAGTCAGTGCATGCTTTGAAGGGTCCAAAATATTAATTATAGTAAAAGGAAAAAAGCGATAGCAGAGGAACCCCAGCTAAAAGGTAAATAGGTTTATTAAGTAAAGGCAGTTGGGGTTTAATGCTAATGAGGTTATTTTTTAAATGAAGTTTATGTATTGTCTTAATGCTAACGTCTGAGGAATTGAGATCTGTATTTGATTAACAGTAATATGCCAGCAGAACACACTACGTTTATATCTGAAGTCACATTAACACTTTCAGTCAGATTTACACAATTCCCCACCATTTTTAGGTGTTCTCAGTGGTAGCAGGGACATTGGGACCTAAAGTCAGTGTTGGGAGCAGGTTGCACACATCCCTTCACAACTCCTGTTTCAGTGAGTCATGTTGGCAGCTTGAAATCCGCTGTGGTGGGAGTATTTACACCAAGGACATCAGCAAACACTACGAATGGGAGCTCTCCACTGTCAGTGACCATATTTCAGCATGGAGCCGCGCACCACTGCCTAAAGAGGAATGTAGAAGTTAAGGAGTCTTGGGGCACCTGGGTGGCTCAGGTGACTCTTAATTTCCACTGAGGTCCTGATCTCAGAGTTGTGATACTTTAAAAAAAAGAAGAAGAAGAAGAAGAAGTTAAGGAGTCTTCTCCTGAGGCAAATAATGTAGTGTTTCTACTCAGCACAATAGCCAACATGAACCTTTTAAAATATAAACCAGGCCATGTGGCTCCTCTGCCCAAACCCCGCCACAAGGCTCCCCATTTCACTTGGAGTAAAAGCCTCGCTGTGGCCTAAAAGCTGTCCGTGCTCTGGTTGCCCTTCAGCTCTCTTTCCTCACCTCCGCCAGTGTCCTTCTGGTACTTGTGACCAGACCCCGATCTTACCCCTGTTTCTGTAGAATGTCCTAGGCCTGCTTCTAGTCTAGGGCCCTCCCTCTTCCTAGGGCCGTGGTCCTCAGACTTAGTGTGCATCAGAATCTTCTGGAGCACTGGTTAAGACAGACTGTCACCCACCCCTCCCCACGGTTTTGAGCCAGCGAAAAGTTTTCAGGGGATGCTGATGGTCCTGGGACCGCACTTTGAGACCCACTGCTTCAACCCATCTCTTGGTTTACCTCTCACCTCCTTCAATCACTGACCCACTTTCACCTCCTCACCTCCCCTGACCATCCTATTTAAAATTGCAGCCTTTCTTCTCCATTCCATTTCCCTTTTTTTCATTGTACCTGTCACTTTATAACAAAAATAACTTATTTATTATGTTTCTTATTTGTGTTTAAAGTCTGTCTCCCCACCGCTGCTCCCCTTCCCCCCCCCCAAGACTCTAAATTCCATAAAGGTAGGGGTTTTGTCTGTTTTCTTCACTGATGTAGCTCAAATTTTAGAACAGTGCCTGGCACATAGTAGGTGCTCAGTGAATATTGTTGAGAGAATCAGTGAATGAACAACATTGAGAAGTGAATAATGTATGTCAGATTTGGGTCCCAGCCGCTTTAATTTGAACTCACCAGAGAATCTTAAAACGGTTTCTTTCAGGATTGCTTCTCAGCTTTAGTGCTTTTAGGATAATGAGGAGTGGTATCTGCTCTTGGCTAAAGTTTAGGAATGCCCCGATGAACCTTAAATAGTAGGTGCACCAAATTGTTGCTCTTAGATTTACATCTTAACCTCGGGGGCCGTAAGCCAGTAGTTTTCAAAAACTCTGGTCTGCAGAAGTTTCCTGGAGATACTTGAGGGGCTCTGCAAATGTTTAATTTGCATTTCATTTTTAATATATTTTAAACAATTTTGTATAATCATAATAAAAACACATGCATACTTAAACATGTTGTATATGAAATTTTAACACATTGGGACCACCAAGGCATTGAATTGGACTATCAAGTTAATCTTAAATTAAGTGTTTTCTGCTGTTTGGGCTTATATATTTGAACTTCTTATAAGTTAGTCATTGATAAGGAAGTTCAGTACCAGTGTTTTTCAGATTCCAGCCTGATCATGAATTGAACAAGCAAATTCCTCTTGTTAAACATATTTAGCCCACTCAATTCTATGCCGGGCAGAGCTTGCGGGGGGTGTGGGGTTCTCTGTTGGGTGTAGCTTTCTGCGTAGATTAATGGCCAGTTGTATAGTAAGTAAACAAAGCGCACATCACTTAATGACATATATTCTGTCTTAGGGTTTTGTATACCCACTCTACATTTTAGATGCTCCTTGACTGTTAAATCAAGTAGTTGTCAGATTATCTTTAGTGTTAAAATTTGAAATAAAAAAATCTTAACTACTGCATCTTTCCCAAGCTTTTGGGGTTTTGAGGCATATTGTGAGATATGAATTGCTAAAATGAATTGCTAAAGAACTGTTACCATTTTCAGTATAACTGTCCCTTGCTGTTTCAATTCATTCATTTCCAGAATATGGATACAGAAATTTCCCACAGTGAGTTCCCATAGAAAAGAATACAGTGTTATTTGTGTCAATTAGGTTTCTAAGTTTCATAGACAAGTAATAAGACTAGCAGATAGCAAAACATTTATCTGAAAATTTGTCTGAATCTGTTTGGTCCCTGAGTTTATAGAGCAGGGATTCAGACAGCAAGTGATACCTGTAGTTACCAGTGAACATCAGGATTTTCTTAACACATTGCCACCAAATACAAACACAGAAATAAATCATATGCTACATCAGTTTTAAAAGTCAGTTATTTCTGGGACGCCTGGGAGGCTCAGTCGTCAAGCGTCTACCTTCGGCTCAGGTCATGATCCCAGGGTCCTGGGATCGAGCCCCCAATCGGGCTCCCTGCTCAGCGGGAGGCCTGCTTCTCCCTCTCCCACTCCCTCTGCTTGTACTCTCTCTCTCTCTGACAAATAAATAAAATCTTTTAAAAGTCAGATTTCTTTTTCTTGCCTAATTGCTCTGGGTAGGACTTCCAATACAATGTTGAATGAAATTGCCAACAGTGGTCATCTTTGTCTTCTTCCTAATCTTAGAGGAAAAGCTTTCAGCTTTTCACCATTGGATATGATGTTGGCTGTGGGCTTATCATATATGGTCTTTATTGTGTAGAGGTACATTCCCTCTGTATCTGCTTTGTTGAGAGTTTTTATCATAAACAGATGTTGAATTTTATCAAATGCTTTTCTGCATCTATTGAGATGATCATATGATTTTTATCCTTCATTTTGTTAATGTGTATCACATTGACTGATTTGTGGATATTAAACCATTCTTACATCCCTGGCGTAAATCCCACGTGATCGTAGTATATGATCCTTTTACTCTGTTGTTGAATTCAGTTTGCTAATATTTTGTTGAGGATTTTTGTGTCTATGTTCATCGGGGATATTGGCCTATAATAATCTTTTTTTGTGGCATCCTTGTCTGGTTTTGGTATCAGGACCTCTTAAAATATGTTTGGAAGAGTTCCTCCCTCTTCTGTTTTTTGGAAGAGTTTGAGAAGGATCTATATTCTTCTTTGAACGTTGGTAGAATTCACCACTGAAACAGTCTGGTCCTGGACTTTTGTTTTTTGGGAGGTTTTTGATTACTGATTCAATCTCCTTGCTAGTAATTGGACTGTTCAGATTTTCTGTATCATCATGATTCAGTCTTGGTAGGTGGTATGTTTCTAGGAATTTATCCTTTTCTTCTAGGTTGTCCAACTTGTTGATATATAATTGTTCAGTGTAGTCTCTTATGATTCTTTGTATTTCTGTGTTATCAGTTGTAACATTTCCTCTTTCATTTCTGATTTTATTTGAGTGTGCGCTGTCTCTCTCTCTCTCTCTTTCTCTTTGGTGAGTCTAGCTAAAGGTTTGCCGATTTTGTCTGTCTTTTGAAAGAACCAGCTCTTGGTGACATTTATCTTTTCTATTGTCCTTTCAGTCTCTCTTTCATTTATTTATTTCTGCTCTAATATTTGTTATTTCCTTTCTTCTACCTAACTTTGGGCTTCATTTGTTCTTCTTTTTCTGTTTTCTTGAGGTGTAATGTTAGGTTGTTTATTTGAAATGTTTATTGTTTCTTGAGGTAGGCATTTATCACTGTGAACATCCCTCTTGGAACTGCTTTTGCTGCATCCCATAAATTTTGATTTGGTACATTTCCATTTTCATTTGTCTCAAGGTATTTTTAAATTTTCTTTTGATTTTAAGAAGACCCATTGGTTTTCACTAGCATGTTGTTTAATCTCCACATATCTGTGATTTTTCCAATTTTATTCATGTAATTAATTTCTAGTTTCATACCATTGTGGTTGGAAAAGATGCTTAATAAGATTTCAGTTCTCTTAAGTTTATTTACGGCCTAACATATGATCTGTCTCAGAAAATGTTCCATATGTATTTGAGAAGAATGTGTAGTCTTTTGCTTTTGGATGGAATGTTCTGTAAATATCTGTTAAGTACATCTGATCTTACACATCATTTAAGGTCAATGTTTCTTTATTGATTTTCTGTCTGGATGATCCATCCATTGATGTAAGTGAGGCATTGAAGTCCCCTACTATCATTGTATTTCTCCCTTTAGGCCTGTTAATATTTGCTTCATGTGTTTAGTTGCTTCTATGTTGGATGCATCAATATTTACAAATGTTTTATCTTCTTGTTGGATTGAGCCCTTATGTAACACCTTTTTTTGGTCTCATTACAGTTTTTGATTTAAAGTCCATTTTGTCTGATATAACTACAGCTACTCCAGTTTCCTTTTGGTTTCCATTTGTATGAATATCTTTTTCCATCTCTTCATTTTCAGTCTATGTGTATCCTTAACATCTAAAGAGTGTCTCTTATAGGCAGCATATAGATAGGTCTCATTTTGTTATTCATTCAGCTACTCTTTCTCTTGATTGGGTAATTCAGTTCATTTACATTTAAGAACATAGTATTAGAAGTCCAAGCCAGAGCAGTCAGGCAAGAAAAAGAAAAGAAAAGAGGCATCCAAACTGGAAAGGAACAAGTAAAACTGTCATTATTTGCAGATGACATGACATTGTATATAAAAAACCCCAAACAATCCATCAAAAAGCAGTATGTAGATTCAGTGTAATCCCTATAAAAATTCCAGTGTTATTTTTCACAGAAATAGAACAGACAATCCTAAAATTTGTTTGGAACCACAAAAGACCCTGAATAGCCAAAGCAATCTTGAGAAAGAAGAACAAAGCTGGAGGCATTCTGCTTCCTAATTTCAAACTATATTACAAAGCTATAGTAATCAAAAGAGTATGGTATTGGAGTAAAAACAGATAGATCAATGGAACAGAATAGAAAGCCCAGAAATTGACCATTTATATTTGGTCAATTAATTTACAATAAAGGAGCCAAGGATATACAATGGAGAGAGGATAGTCTATTCGATAAATGGTGTTGGGAAAATTGGAAAGCTGCATGCAAAAGAATGAAACTGGACCCCTATCTTATACCACACACAAAAATTAACTTGAAATGGATTAAAGACGTAAATGAAAGACCTGAAATCGTAAAACTCCTAGAAGAAAACATAGACAGTAAGCGCCTTGACTTTGGTCTTGATGATGATTTTTTGAACCTGACAGCAAAAGCAAAGGCAACAAAAGCAAAAATAAATAAGTGAGGCTACTTCAAACTAAAAAGCTTTGGTACAGCAGAAGAAACCACCAACAAAATGAAAAGGCAACCTACTGAAAGGGGAAAATAATTTGCAAGTCCTATATCTGATAAGGGCTAATATTCAAGATATATAAAGAACTCGTGCAATTCAGTAGCAAAAAAAAAAAAACAAAACAACCCACAAAAACAAAAAACAATCTGATTTAAAAAGGGGCAGAAGATCTGAATAGACATTTTTTCAAAGAAGACATATAGATAGGGACACCTGGGTGGCTCAGTCATTGAGCATCTGCCTTCAGCTCAGGTTATGATCCCAAGGTCCTGGGATTGAGCCCCGTCGGGCTCCCTGCTCTGCGGGAAGCCTGCTTCTCCCTCTCCCACTCTGCCTGCTTGTGTTCCCTCTCTCGCTGTGTCTCTCTCTGTCAAATAAATAAATTAAATTAAAAAAAAGAAGACATGGGGTGCCTGGGTGGCTCAGTTGTTAAGTGTCTGCCTTCAGCTCAGGTCATGGTCCCAGGGTCCTGGGATCGAGCCCCGCATCGGGCTCCCTGCTCTGCGGGGAGCCTGCTTCTCCCTCTCCCACTCCCCCTGCTTGTGTTCCCTCTCTCGTTGTCTCTTTCTCTGTCAAATAAATAAATAAAATCTTTTAAAAAAAAGAAGACATATAGATAGCCAATAGGTACATGAAAAGATGTTCAACGTCATTAATTATCAGGGAAATGGAAATGAAAACTACAATGAGATGTCACCTCACACCTGTTAGAATGTCTGTTAAATCAAAAAGACAAGAAATAACAAGTGTTGACAAGGATGTAGAGAAAAGAGAACCCTTGGATACTGTGGGTAGGAATGTAAATCGGTGCAACCACTGTGGAAAATCATATGGCGGTTCCTCAAAAAATTAAAAATAGAACGACTTTATTATCTGGCAGTTCCACTTCTGGATATTTATCTGAAGAAAACAAAAACATGAATTTGGAAAGATATGTGTACTACCATGTACATTGCAGCAGCATTTAAAATAGCCAAGATATGAAAACAACCTAAGTGCCTATTGATAGATGAATGAATAAAGAAATTGTTACTTATATATATGCATATAAAATATATTTTCAGTGGAATATTATTCAGCCATAAAAAATACAATCTTACCGTTTGCGACAACATGGGTGGACCCCAAGGGCATTATGCTAGGTGAAATAAGTCAGGCAAAGAAAAATACCAAATGGTCTCTCTTACATGTGGAATCTTAAAAAAAACATACAAATAAGCTCCTGATAGGTACAGAGAACAGATTGGTGGTTGTAAGAGCCAGGATGGGTAAAATGGGTGAACTGTTTTCTTGAATCAAAAAAATTTGATAGTTGATATGCCTACTACTGTCTGAAAGCCCTACTCCCTGCTATCTCTAAAGTTCCACTGAATCTACTGTAGGAAATAGTTATGTTATACTTTATGGAACATTTTGTAGACCTCCTTTCACATCCTTCTGATAATATACTTAGCACTTCCTTGTAGCTTGTTGTTTGTCTCCCACACTATATCTGAGCCCCTTGAAGGGAAGAACTGTGTCTCATTCATGACAGTTGTTGGCGTTACCTAGCTCATGGTGGGTGCTCAGCACATGTTTATTAAATGACATTGCTTTCCACAGCAGAGGGAAGCAAGCTTGAAAGGAACAACACAACCTCATCTTAAATACACAGTAACTTTACACTAAGCACAAATTTTAGCACTAAAAATCTATTTGACAGTTGCATGATTTTTTCCTCCTTTATCTCTCATATACAATCATTTGTAGTTTTATGAATTCTTTTTTTTTTAAGATTTTATTTATTTACTTGTCAGAGAGAAAGAGGCAGGCAGAGGGAGAAGCAGGTTCCCCACTGGGCAAGGAGCCTGATATGGGACTCGATCCCAGGACCCCGGGATCATGACCCGAGTTGAAGGCAGACGCCCAACCAACTGAGCCACCCAGGTGTCCCTTATGAATTCTTTCTAGAAATGTTTTTTGATTCTGACCCTTCCATGCCATCCTACTGCCATGCCATGCCTGGTCTCAAGTGTCATCCTTCTCTTCCCTTGCTTGGACTATGGAAACAGCCTGCAAGCCTCTCCCAGACCTAGTCTTCTATCTACTTCTCCACACTGTTGCTGTCCCCAGCAAGTCCTTTGGCCTACACTCCCTGTAGGATAAGGGGGTAAACCTGTGCTCTCCAATACAGTATCCACTAGCCACGTGTGTCTGTTGAGCTCTTAAAATGTGGCTAGTCCAAATTGGGATGTTATAGATAAAAATCCCACACCCTATTTTAAAGACCTAGTGAGAAAAAAATGTAAAATATCTCATTAATCATTTTTATATTGATTACATGTTGAAATGGTTGTATTTGCGATAAACTGGTCTAAATAATGTATCATCAAAATTAAATTCTATTTCTTTTTATTTTTTTAATGTGGATATTGGAAAATTTGAAATTATGTGTATGATTCACCTTATATGTCTATTGGTCAGTGCTAGTCTTTTTTTTTTTTTAAGATTTTATTTATTTACTCATGAGAGACAGAGGCAGAGGGAGAAGCAGGCTCCCAAGGAGCAGGGAGCCCGATGCGGGACTCGATCCCAGGACCCTGGTATCATGACCTGAGCCCAAAGCAGACACTTAACCATCTGAGCCACCAGGCGCCCTGGTCAGTGTTAGTCTTAACTGTATCATGACATTTCAAGTTTCTTATAACCTGGCCTCAGATACCTCTTTAGCCTTGTGCCCCAGCCCTTCCTAACCTCTTTAGAATTTCTCGTAACCCCCAGATCTCACCAAACCTATTTATACTTGTGAGTTGTTTGTTTTTTTTGTTTTTTTTTTTTTGTTTTTCATATACTCTTCCTTCTTCCTGAAATGTCCTTCCCTTTCTTTGTTAGCTCTAAAAATCTTACTCATATTTTTAGGACCTGATTTAATTGTCCCATGCTGGTGAAGTTATGCCCCTTTTCCTCAGAGAGAATTAGCCAATTCTCCCCATCACAGGCTCTTGATGCCTCTATTATTATGCTTACATTGCTGTGATGCCATGATATGTCTTCTTAACTAGGCTTCTCAAGGGAAAAGGCACAGTTTATTCCTGTGATGACCCATGAGGGCAGTATCTGGTGTGTACTAGGCATTTAATCGACATTTATTAAATTAATGTATGAATTAATGTAATCCTACTGCTGTACACACTGCTCTTTTTACATATATCCAGCCTTGATCATCTGAACCATTGGCCATGGAAAAAATTGGATGTTGAGGTGGACAGCGCTGGACTTCTCAGCCATGACCCCAATTTCAGACTTTTATGTTCAATAAAATGGCCTCTTCATCCTCACTGGTTGACTTACAGTAATTAAAAAATTATATATCTGAACTTATGAAATCTATGGATGAGAGTACAGACTGAGAGTATAAAATGAGAGTATAAGTGACACTTTTACTATTTTGTATACAGGGATTTCATATAAGATTTTTTCAATTGAAGAGTCCACTTCTAAACAAGATTGAAAGTCACTGTTCTAATCCTAAATTTCATTTCCATTTCCATCCCAAATGTTTCCTAGTTTCTGGTGTCATGAGTGTTCATACAGCATAAGACTTCTCAACTCTGGCTGCATGATAGATACAACTGGGAAGCTTTCAAAAGTACTGATGCCCAGGCCCACCCCCAGGGATCCTGCTGTAATTGGGCTGGGGGAGGAGCGCCTAGTTACCAGTATTTATGAATAGCATAAATATCTTGTGATAAGGTGATTCCACAAGTGCTTAAAGAGCTAGGTACACTATAAAAATGTTGAAGTTTTTAGGTGATCATTTTTCTTTCCTTTTATTAACGATATTGTGAGTAAAGGTAATGTGATGGGGGCGCCTGAGTGGCTCAGTCGGTTAAGCGTCTGCCTTCGGCTCAGGTCATGATCCTGGGGTCCTGGGATCGAGCCCCACATCGGGCTCCTTGCTCGGCAGGAAGCCTGCTTCTCCCTCTCCCACTCCCCCTGCTTGTGTTCCCTCTCTCGCTGTGTCTCTCTCTGTCAAATAAATAAATAAAATCTTAAAAAAAAAAAGTAACGTGATGTTATTCTTAATGTAGGATTTCAGGGTCAAAACAAAATTTAATTAAGCCTAACTTCTGTAGACAATTTCCTAAGTTGTCTGAAATTAAAATTTCCCATTTCTCTAAAACCTACATGCAGCAGAACTTTAATGTCCCTTACTGGTAGAAATAGCTAACAAAAGATCTATTTTAGATCATGGAAAGGGGACTGACAAGGGCAGTGGGTGTAAAAGTTTGCACAGGTAGTGGCCTTCCTGGCGTGCTTGTTAGCCTGAATAAACACTTCTCCCATGACAGAACCTCCATAGCCCTGCCATGTTGATAAAATCTGACATTCTGCTTAATCACTTTTTAATGATACTGTTCCTTTTGTTCTTGGTATGTGAGAAGCCAGTGCTTTTTTTTTAAGGTGTGGGAAAGAATTAGCTTGAATTTCCTAATTCTGTAAAAACAGGCTGGTAAGGCACATATAATTCTTGTGGGGACAGGAGAAAAAATTACTAATTTCTGTTTATCACAGGCCTTTCCATATATTTTTTAAAAGTTACAAAGTTCCTGAAATTTTGAAAAGAAGAAAATCCAGGATCAGTGCTCTGGCACTTGGTAAGAAAATCCCATGAACTCTTGATAGCATGTTCCATGATTTATACTATTAAAATGCAGATGTAAATTAGCATACATTTTGCAAATTATCGATTTGTTGAAATGGCTGGCTCTCAAAGAAAGGAAGAAAGGAAGAAAAAAAGAAAGAAAGGAAAAGAAAGAAAAAAGGAAAAGGGAAAGAAAGAAAGGAAGAAAGGAAGAAAAACACACACACTTGGGATGGAATCCTTTAGGGCATAAAAAGGAATAGAATCCTTTATTTAGTTAACTTCGTTATTTGCAGCCGGTATGTCATCTGTGAGAGACTGATGTCATGCAGATTGAATGCAGAGGCAAACGTGTGTGTGTGTGTGTGTGCGTGTGTATGTTCGTGCGCACGCTTGCGTGTGCTTTAAAGCCCCACTCCCAGAATATGAAGTGAGTGTGAAGGGCACCACAACAACCCCTGGATCTGTCAAGAATGTACCTATTTTTAACAAACTGGATCAAGTGTCAGCGCTCAATAGGAGATGAAGAAGGGGGTAGAGACTGTGTTCTTCAGATTCAGCGGATGGTAAACGGCCCTCTGGCATGTTTACAATACAGCTGTGCGTTCTTAATGGCTCTGCTGCTACCACGTCAGGTAAAGTTTTCTTTGCACGTGATGAATGGCAGAGAATTCTTTAGCAGAGGGAACCAAAGGGTCTGGGAGGAGGAAAAGGGAAGGGAAGAACGGAAAAGAGAGAGAAAAAGAAACACGCAGCTCCAGAGGGAGATAGTCTGTGCTTTGCAGTTGCTTGTGTGGATAGAAACCAGATGGTAAGCTGGAACACCCGCTTGGCTATCCGAGGAGCCAAACATATGGTTAATGGTCGGGAGAAATAGCTTTCAGAGCCAGGGCTTTGCTGACTGCTTCATATTACAGATTGTTACAGTGTGTCATTACATTGCCAACCTAAGTGCTTAATACCCACTGCGGGCGCTGGGCATACACTTACAAGAAGGACTTTCAGCTTTTTGCTGGCTCTGAATGCAGAAGTGACATAGGGAGGCTTAAAATGTCTGGTGTTGGGAGGTAGGGAGAAGAGTAATTCTGTAGTGGAAACAACATTTTTTTTTTTTTTTTTTTTTGCAAGCCAAGCCTTCACTCCACTGAACTCTCCTGTTTTTCTGAGAACCTTTTTATACAGGAATCTCTCTCTCTTTCTCTCTCTCTCTCTCTCAGACACACACATACACACACACAAGTTCTGAAACAGAAATCTAAAACACAGGCCATGCCCCCCTCCCTCCTCCAGTGGATCTGACAGCCCCCTTTCACCTGGAAGCCACATCGCCGAGCTCACAGGGCCTGCATTTGAAGTTTCTGTTTGGGGAGCTTTGGGCAACAGCAGGCCTGTGTTATCTAAGGAACTGCTGAGCCCATTCATCTGCTTTTCACGGCCCGCTTCCTTTTATTTTTAGCCAAATCCGTCAGGCCTGACAGGCGGGTAATTCGAGCCAGAGAAAGGGCAGAGCTCCAGGTCCTTTCCACAAAGCAATTCTTCTCCTCCCTCCTGGGAGGGCTCCAGACTTGGCCTGCTTCAGGCAGATGGATTTGTTGAGTCATGTGAGATCATTTACACAAAAACACAGTGAGGCAGTGGAAATTTAAAAAAAAAAGAGAGAGAGAGAGGGTGGGGGAAGAGGAAAGAGGAGGGAAGCCAGGGGGAGTGTGTGCTGCCGTGGCTGCTGGGGAGCATAGGAATTTTGCAGCAAGGCAGCTAGACTGAGGAATGCTGTAGATTCATTTGTGTATAAGGTAATGTCTAGTTTACACAGTGGGGTGGAGCCAGGCCGGGGAGGCTCCTCAAACTATTCGCCTGTATTTAAAAGCAGAACGGGGCATGGGGAAACTTTTTTTTTTATTTTTAAAGCAACACCCACCAAACAAAGACCACACTGTTGACAGCATTGGGTTCCAGTAGCAGTAAACTACCAGCAGAATGGTTTAGAGAAAATGAGTTTGCTCTGTGATGTAATACAAGTTTGCTTTGTCCTGACTCCAGCATGACTGAGGCAACAGGGGAGGGAGGAGAGGAAAATTGAAACAGGACTCTTGGTTAATGGTTTCCAGAAATTATTTAGCAGGACTTGAGTGGAGAGAGGAAAGTGGGATAATGTGGAGAATTACTTCGAGGTATACCATAATTGAGGTAGGTAAAATAAAGTCATTACTATGGCTTCCTTGCTCAAGAGGAATTGAGCAATGATTTTGAAATGCCATGGAAGGTAGCATTTTTCCCTACCACAGTATTCCTTTTCCTCTGGCTTCTGGAACATTAAAAAAAAAAAAAAAAGCCCAACTCTTGCATCATAGTAAACAGTATTAACAGTTCGTGAATCAGTTTTGTTTACTTTTTATACCACAAGCCTCTAAAACAGTCCATTAAAAAATTGTCTTCTGCTCATTCATGAAATTCTTTTTGTTCTTCAAATGTGCTTCACATGCATTAGCTGTGCTTGGAAGCAGATTTTTCCTTCTTTTGCTGGACTAAAAGAGTTCAGGAGAGAATAACGACTGGGTTATCTTAACCATATGTTCTTATACCCGATGTAGTGAGAGTATGCTATGTAGAGGAAAGGGAATATTTTGAGATAGGTTCAGAAAATTAAAAATGGGAGAATTTCAAAATATGCACCATGATTACTCTCATTGTGACACATTTCTGCAATTCTGCATTTATTTAGAGCTCTACTACGCACCTGTTTTCCTCAGTCTCCCTGGAATGTAGGTCAGCATCACTATGGTTTCTCATACTTGTTGATATTGTAGAAGTTGAAACATTTTGCCATTTTTTCCAGACCTACATATACTCAGTTTATATATATATGGTTTTAATAATCATAGAACATAGCTCATAAATTCCTTCTATGAATACTCACCACGGAGTTATGATAGTAAACATTCAGATCACACCTTTACCTAGAATAACACAGCACTCACAGTGGTGCTGAAAAGAGTCTAGTCGAACCGCTCCACTGTTTTCCAGGTAGTTCTAATGATCTAACTCTGCATAGGTAAAAGGTAGTTTTCATTTATTTTACTCAAAGAGAGAATTGGTAAATTTTTGTGGGTGTTAATTGTGCACATTTTGACTATAGGATATCAACATTAGCGTTATGTGATTGAGAGTTGTCATTATTTTGGATGATCCTGACTGCTTACCTGTGCTAGAAATAACAGCATCTACAGTGAAGACTTATATATATAGCGATGACTAGATTTTCCTTAAGACTCCACATGAGCGCTATAATATTTTTGATATTAAAAAAAGCATATTTGTCACAGAAATTTAGTTAACATCTTATAACTAAACATGTATGTACGTTACTTAGATAAATTTAGTCACTGTAAACATCTATATGATCTGGGATTTTGTTTTTATTTTGAAATGGAAGCTTTTTTGTTTTCAAACTCATTAAAAACTGAAAAATGTTTCTGTGACGAAAAAAAAAGATTCGTCATTATTTTAAACCTATCCACATTCTTGAGTGTTCCCTCTCCATCAGGGTTTCTCAAACTCGGCACTGTTGACATTTTGGACTAAATAATTCTTTATTATGGGGGCTGTTTTGAGCATGGTAGGATATTTTAACAGCATCCCTGGCCTCTACCCACTAGATGCCAGTAGCAGTCTCCCCCAGTCATGACAAAAAGAAAAAAAAAAAAAGTCTCCATGCATCGTGAATGTCCCCTGGGGGGCAAAGTCACCCTGGCTCAGAACCACTGCTGTATTCTTATTTTGGTTTGGAAATTCACTCTTTTTCTCATGAGCTGTGCACTCAGTTACTTCTGAGATTGAATTCAAGGGTATAAAGTAACATTTTCCCTCCTGTCCTTTATCCCAAAAGTGGGAACCCCAAGTTAGGTAAGTTTTCTAAGGCTCAAGCAAGGGTGTTTTGGGGGAAGGGTTTTCCTCCCAGAAGACCTGGAGCCTTGTCACACAGAGCAGTCTCTCTCTCTCAGGATGCTGGCCTTAGCAGGTGGAACCCTTCAAGGCCGCGCAGCGACTTTCCCAGAGCCGGTCAAGAGGAAGTGGCCCCACCGACTGAGCTTGGGGATGTTGACACAAGAAGAAAGGGAACTTCTCTGCAGGGACCGGAGCAGAGAGCCTAGGCCACAAGTTCAGTGGCTCTCTGCAGGCTCCCTGCCTTCATATCCAGCCCCAGAAAGAGGGAAAGGCGGCGACAACAGCTCTTTCTTCGGAGCAAAGCAGACATCCTCCCCATCCCGGTGGCTGTGGTCTCAGAAGCTGGAACTCTCATCAAGCAGGGAATGTGGAGCTCTCCGCAGGCTGAGGCAGGCATAAATTTCCTCTGTTTGTTTTGTGAGGACTAGTGTCGACTGCCGTAATGAGATCAGAGGATCCTCCAGGGACGAGGCCTCCAGGTCGGCTGCTGGAGCCGTTTTCTGCGGCTGTTCTCTTGGCTGCTTTTGAAGGAGGCCGTGACTCCACAGGACTCGGTTATGAGGCGGGGAGGTGGTTGTGCCCTTGTTTCATTCCTTGCCCTCTTGCCTCTCCGAGGCTACCAGAACGTCCGCATGCAGTCGTCCAGCTCTAAATCATGGAAAACCTCATGGAAGGAGGACAGCCCTGGTCGTGTGCGGGAAGAGCAGTCGCATACTGGGAGGTGATCGCTTCCTTGCGAAGCTGCCTGCGCGGCGGGTGCGTGGCTACCCTTAGGCTCTTCCTCACCCAACGTCGCTCTGCTGTGGGATGAGTTAGGGTGCGAGTCACAACAAGGTAGCATATGCTCCAAAGAACAGATTTCTGGCTCTAGCCTGACTTATAGCCAAATGGCCATCTATGGGACCCTAAATACGGCAGAATCGACTTTAGGGAACCCCAAACTGGATATTTCCGGCAAAATACTGTAGACTGAGCTGGTGCAGCCCGACCCACTTCTAGCCCCCTATGCCCACCCCATCCACCCAGAACAATCCTTAGGTATGTTGGATGAAAGAGAAAATAGTGAGAACTTACAAGGGAAATTCCCATGTGCCAGAAGACATTCATGCCACAGGCCTGTGAGTGACCCAGACCTGGCCGTAGGCTCTAGAGTCTAAGGGCTGGGATGGTTCTACTCCCATGGGAACTGTTTGCCAAAGGGGCAAGTAGAATTCCCCCTAGAGTCTGTGTCAGGCTTTGAGTGTGTGTGTTTGGGATACAGTGATGGGAGATGGAAACCCAAGGTTACATCGTTTGAAGAGCTGTAAGGGTCTGCGGTTCCACTACCTGCGTAGTACAGGAACTTCTGCTGTTTTGACATAGACACTAAGCTGGTTTGAGAGCACTGAAAGCTGTAGGGCTCTGGTAGAAGTGAACACTAGACCCCTCTGGACAGGTTAACCACCCAGGACGTTGTGGTTCCCTCAACGAGAACAAGCCACAAGAAGGAGAAGCTGGTATTGGGAAGTACAGAATTAGAGCCTCAGGAAAGCAGAGATTAACAAACAGTGAATCCCCGAGACTGCTTTTGACAAGGGCCCATCCTGCCAATTTGAGCTTTCTTCTGAGGATTAATGAAAGTTTCCTCCCAGAGGAACAAGGCATTACACCCAATCTGGCTTACTAAGCAGATGAGTTTCAGTTGTAAGCACTAGCCCCCAGTAAGGCAGTCGCCCCTCATTACACTTGTCCTCAAGGTGTTCTTGAGAATATTTAAATTCCTTCCTTGGAAACCTTTTATTGGAGAGATAGCTGGCCCCTTTGAGCTTCTGTAAAGAGATACCTTTCTAGCTATTTCTCTTGTCATTGGTTCCTTTTCAGTGGGTCATTCTGAAGTAACCCGCTAACTAGGTTTTCTGTTAAATTATTTTAGCTTCTCAACAAATCACAGGAAATGTGTTTGCCTGAATTGTTAAGCAAATTCCTCAAGGGAGAAGGAAGCTGGGATCGTTGGAAGGTCTCTGGGATTTCTCTTTAAAATCAAAGAAACCCGGGAGTAGTCAGGCATGGTTGGTAAAGCGTCTTAGATGAATACAAGTTGGCCTTCTCAACCATAGTGGACAAATGGATAGGGAATTGCCTGGGTCTCTGGGCCGCCACCAAGTACACCCCATGCAGTGAAATGCACTGTTGGCAGACATGAACTTAGGATGCTAAAGCGAAAGCAGGCTCCTTTATTTATTAATAGGGTGATGAAATCTCTTACGTTTAATTTTTTTCTGCTGAGGCACACACACGGCCCCCAAAAGTACCCTCTTGACCTAAAAGCAATGCCATACGTCTCAAGAGAAAATTCTTCAGTATTTTATTCTTAATTTGGACGTGGTTTTCTTCTTTCAGTCTAAAAATATTCTGGCCAAATGAGGAGTAGATACACATATTGACGTTAAAGCATCAGAAGAAGATAAGTGGAAATAGGCTCAATTGGTGCCGGACTTAAGGAAGATCTTCCTGAACGTTTGTCCTAGTGAGGGCTGCTATAACAGAACACCACAGACCGAGTGGCTTCAACAACGGTTTATTTCTCACAGTGCTGGAAGCTGGGAAGTCCAAGATCAAGGTGCCAGCCCATTTGGTCCTAGTGAGAGATCTCTTGCAGAGGGTTGACTTCCTGGTATATCGCACACAGCAGGGGGAGGGGGAGAGATAAAGAGTGCACATACATGCAAGTTCTCTGGTGTCTCTTCTCACAGTGGCACTGATCCCATCATGAGAGCTCCACCCTCATGACCTCATCTAAACCTAATCACCTCCCCAAAGCCCTGTCTCTTAATACCAGCACATTGGGAATTAGGCAATATATGAATTGGGGGGGGGGGGTGGTATAAACATTCAGTCCTTAACAACATTATATAACAACATTATAATTAAATTTTGCATATGTTGAAAGCCTATTGTGTGTAGAGCATTGGGACAGGTGCTGGCTCTTTGGTCATAAAACAGATATCTTCCCTTAGAATACTTAGAATCCAGTAGGATGGTTGAGAGGTAAACCCCTATGTGTGATTACAAGCAGAATGAGGTGGTGCTGAATAGTGATGGGAAACAGGGGAGGGGAAGGGCCTCATGTCTTTTTAACACCATGCATTGAATTCTTTCTTCATATTATTCATTTAATCTTCAAAACAATCTTAGGACATACAAAGAATTTGCCCCAGTTTTATGGATGAAGGAGGAAGGACTCACACAGAGGGTTAGTAACTTGCTGAAATCACATGCGAAGAGGCAGAGTTGATACTCAGGTGGAGCAGCTTGGTTCCTAAGTCCTACTTGGCCCACTCTCCTGGAGGGCATGCTGCCCCCAGTGAAGCCACAGTGGTACAGCCCTGGAGGGGTCAGGAGACAGATTGGGAGCCTCCAGCCCTGGAGATTTAAAGAAACATTCCCCGGACTTAAATGAAAAGTGTATGATAGAAGATACAAAGCCAACCAAATCCAACCCCTATGGGATTTCCAAAATGCTAACATAAATTGCCAACATTAAACAAGCTCATGATTTTACATTATCTCTCCATTTTCCGGCTTTCTTGAATATCAGAAGTTCTGGGAAATTGTGCCTTGTTCCTACTTTCCTGGAGGTGAGTAGCAGACCCTCCAGGCCTCTCTACTTCACATTGTCTTCTCTGGCCTGACCATTCCTTCATCTTATTCTTTCTTAACTCCCGTAGGCATCGGAATCTGTGTCTCCTGGTTTACATAGTCACCCAGGCAGGAGGAGTAGGCTGAGCCAGGTAACCCCTTGGGAGTTCTATATCCTGCCTTTAATTAAGATATTCCTAAATTACTGAGGAACTAAAAAATGACCCTTTATAGGGTGATAGCCCTGAATCTAAACACTAGATATCCTTATGTATGATTTCATAAAGTAGAGGAAACCCTTGACGCGTGTGCAAAGTAGTCCTCTTGAAGGCGATGGACATGCTATCACTTGGCATTCTTACTGCACCTCATCTGTCTCTCCGGGCACTGTTTTCATGCTACCAGCAGTGTCTCTCTTTTTTATAACTTATAATCCTCTCATTTCCTCTTCCTTATCACCATTTCTTGTAGAACCATTGGTCACATGCTAGTCGAAATTTCAGTACATTAATTATCAAATTCTGTAACCTATCCTTGGGGAAGAAAGCCTCTCGCGATGCTTGATGGGAGGATGCTCTCATTCTTCTGACTTGGGCTGTTTGTTTTCCATGGCATACTGTGAAAGCAGGGCATGGGGGCAAGGCAGGATGGCAAAACCATGTTATGGCATGTTTGCTGCCTACATGTGAGGGTGGTAAGAACACCAGGGTCCTGAAGAACCAGAGACATATGTTAGCTGTGACTTTGAGGATGGAGAGGGGCCTGCGGGGAGCTCCTCAGGGAGCTCTGCTCTGATTCCTCTGCTTCTTCTTCAGAAAGAAAGGAAGGAGCCAGCCATGTGGGAGGTTATGTGTGCCTGTGGGGAAGGGGACAGGGGTCCGTTTGTTGCTCTACCTTTGGATCCTTTAACCCCAGCACCATTGGATCCTTTAACCCCAGCACCATGCTCCTTATTGTGCAAGAGAGGGATTGAACTGTCTGTAATAAAATGGTCTTAAATTTATCCAGTCTTGTACAAGGATTCCATCCAATTGAAGGTTGTTAAGATTTTACTCCAGAGACATGTAAATTATTCCAACTCATAAAAACAGAGGTGGGAGAGTATTAGGGATATATCTCTCATCTGTTTGTCTGATTTCCCAAGCTCCTAAGTCCTAGATTTAGAGAATTTCCTCTAAACTTTTGTCATCGTGTCTTTTCCCTTTTCTCTCCAAACCCTGTTTGTCTCTTTATGACTTTGCTTAATCCTTCCTCACAAGTTCTTGCGTCCTCATGCTTGAGCCCCCTACCTACCTAGGCGGCTGGATTTGGTGGTAGGAGAGAAGTAACAAGAGGCCATTTCACAGACTGACGTCAGAGTACATTATATCTAAAAGCCATGAGACCATTAACCTTATAGTGACGTGCTTGCTCCTAGGGGCCTGTTTCCCATAGGAGTGCCTGAGCAGCACAGCTTTGCCTTATATGACAGGAGTCTTCTAGAATGAACATCTTGGAAGGGGGTGGGGGAGTTGAAGTGGGGAGAAAAGCCCAGCTCATCATACTCCATTCTGTATTGGCAGTATTAGTTGCATATTCAAGGGCTAAAAAATA
The DNA here is from genome assembly GCF_002201575.2 of Neomonachus schauinslandi. Lineage (NCBI taxonomy): Eukaryota > Metazoa > Chordata > Mammalia > Carnivora > Phocidae > Neomonachus > Neomonachus schauinslandi. The sequence goes on from NC_058410.1 coordinate 68,972,426, forward strand.
GCACTACACGCGCACACACACACACAGCCCATTGACACATTTAAGAGTGTCAAGAGTAAGAATAAATACTTTAAAGAGCACTCTCGTGAGAGTAGGGAGACTAGAGTAAAGTTGGCTTATGCTGTTCTCGCCCTACCTCTGTCGCACATTATCAGTGATCCAGGGAAAATAGATATTTTTCTGTGGCAAGTGGAGGCTGATGGTAAATAAATAGTGGAGAAACAGGTAAGCCCGGTCTTAACTTTACTCCAGCTCCACTTGCTGACACCCAGAGAAGCTGTAGGATGTGGTGGTGTCACCAGGAGCCCGAGTCTCTCCGTGTCTCTTCTGTTAGTGAGGACCTGGTTGGTGAGGGGCACTTGTCTGCGTCACTGAACCTGTCTCTAGGTGTCTTGGTTTGCTTACTGCGCTTTCATTTTCTTCTCTCTTTGTAGCCTTCACTTTTTCTGTCATTCTCTTTTTGATTTCTTCTTGCCCTGTCTCTACTTTTCTGCTTACTCACCCTTCTAGCCACCTAGAAAGACAAATTACATTTCATTAACCTTTCCAAAGCCTAAGGTTGACCACAGGCCTTGTTGCCCATTGAGCCAACTCTGTTAGGATCAACTGAGTGGAAGTCACACATTAGCTTCTGGGATTGACTTTCTCCAGGCACCCTTTGAAGGTATCTGTACTTGCCGTTTGTTTAGTATCAGAGGAATCCAACTTTGCGAATGATTAAAAAGAAACATTGAAAAATAGAATAAAGAAGAAAACTCCCTTAATTCCACCATGGTAATGCATGTATCTTTTCCCCTAATGCTTTATATTTAAGACGTAATCTCCTTTTTTAAGCTGTGGATTTCTCTAAACTTCTAAATGGAATTGGCTGTAAAAGAACCAGGTTCTCTCTGTTTCAAAGGAAATTTAAAGTACTTGATAGAACAAGGCCAGTCTTTTTGGTTGCTGGCCAAAGCAAACTGACCCAATTTCTAAAACTGTCATCTGTTTGCTGAGGTGTTTTTCGTTAATGATGGTGTGTGTGTGTGTGTGTGTGTGTTATTAGGAGAGGTATTTTACTTGTAGGCTTCGTACATATTTTAATTCTGTAGTATCTTGAAATGAAGCCACCTGAAGCCCAGGGTCTACTGCCTATGACAGCATGACTAAGAAGAATTCTTTTACTTCTCTCAATCTGGTTTCCTGATTTAAAAAACTACCACTCAGATCCATATCAGTACTAACTGCGAGTATTAATATAGAAGTGCGTTGTGCAGTTTTGAGCACTATACAGCTGTAAGATAGTCTTAACAATATTTTTCTAAAAGATTTACCATCCTGGGTATTAAAAGATTTTCCTTTTTTAAAAAACCCCAAAGGCAGTCTGCAATGATTATCAATATTGTGTTGAAGATTGTACGTTAAGAGTCCACATCATCCTAGGCCCTGTGAGAGCAAAGAAAAAAATCGACTGATAGTATTTATTAAGAACTTTCTATGAGATTAATATTTCCCTCAAAGAGTTTTTATTTTGACTTTGTTGTAGAACCGATGTATGTGAAAATAACGTTAAGAATACTTGGGATGGTGGGGGGCCCAGGGGAGGCTCCATAATGACTTTAGTGCTGACTGTATACCCAAGTTCTGAGGGAATGGGGACTGTGTCATGATTGGAACTGGGTGGAATTTCCTTGGGGAAATTATGTTCAAGAATCCTTGTCTGTTTATTATTCTTGTGCCCACCTTTCCTGTGTTGATACCAGTGTGTACATTTTAATGGAATTGTGACATCAGGCATCTGTGCAAGGCATTTGGATAAGTTTCCAGGTAAGGTACTGGGCTGTAGGCTTTAAGTGGATTGAATTACATATATTAAATAGGAAACAGCATGTATAGGGTTCTCCTTTGAAACAGAAATGTATTAGCATCTGCTTCCGGAATTCAAAAAGTAAAAGTTACATGCATAATTTTCTTTCAGTCATTATAAGATTGGTTAGAATTAGATACTGAATTTTCTTGACTTTGAAGCAGCAACCAATTACCCAGGCATACAAGACATCGAGTACATCAGTTATTGACGGATATTTGGATGTATTTAGGCTACAAAGTCAGAATTCCGGGGTCTCTCCCTGCTGTACATCATTCTTAAAATATGTTATTGCTATGACTGAATGTGGTATTTTCTTTGGAATCTATGCGTCTCAAATAGCCAGGGAGTTATCTGCAATTTCCTCTCCCTATCTTCTGATTTGTACAAGGAATTTAATAATACTATGTTCACAAAATAATAATGTGCGTGGAGTAGGAGTTTATCTTTTGAAAATATAAATTACAAAGCCATTTTCTTAATGGTGAAAGATGTTAATGTGGGGAATATAGCCTCAGACTTCTCTGTGTTCTCGATTCGGCAGACATGCCAGGACCTCTGGTCATTCCCCCCTAGCCAAAGCCTGAGTGCTAAGAACTAAAGGTGATTATGATTAGTGGGATTATGGCTACTTTTTTCTTCTCCTATTGAACATTTTCTGTATCATTATTATATTATTATTAAAAATAATATATATTTTAAAGCACTGCCATTCCATTTAAACCTGTAATTCTAGTCTTTATGGAAAGGTTCAGATATAAAAATCCTTCCTAGATGCAACCAGAAAAAGTAACACAGAAAAAAAGGTGATTATAAGGAACCTTACAATGTTTGGTTCTCCTCTCAAATTCACCCATAAACATCTTCCATAGAAAAGACTATAAATCTAATTAAGTGGTTGAAGATATTTTCTTTCTTTATTTTTCTTTAATATTTGATACATCAAGAACTCTGGAGCCATTTTACTCTAAAATGTCATTCGAGTAAATCAAAAAGCCTCCCTAAATAATCCATCTGAGGGGATGTTGAATTATCTGGTTCATTTGGCTCATGGAAAACTGACCTCCTGAATTCCCTTCTGGTAGGAGCTCTGTGGAAGGTCCTATCTATTAAGCCCTGACAGTGGTGTAGTCAGTCTTCAGCAAATGCCTGTCTCTTCCTTGTAGGTGGCAGGGAAGGCACTGAGATCAGCACAGAGTAAGTACTGCTCACATGCCAGATCCTCTCCCTTCCCAAGGAGGCCAAAGCCTGAGCGGGAAACTTTTAAATCAGTGACCTGTCTGGCTTATTGATCACTATGTCCTCAGTACCCTGCACTTAGTAAGGACTGAGGAAATAGTTACTGAATGAATGTTCTTGTTCTGCTGTGTCGGTAGTCATTCTGAGCATATGATATCCAGCTTTTCCTTGGCCACTGGCATGTCTAGTGTCTGTGATCTCAAGACTTCTGATTTGAATCTCTAGACCTGGACTGTCCGGTAGGATAGCCACCAACCACATGTGGCTATTTACATTTAAATTTAATTAAAATTACATAAAATTTAAAAGTCAGCCCTTAGTTGCACTAGCCACATCTCAAGTGATCAGTAGCCACATGTGGCTAGGAGCTACCATATTGAATAGTGCAGGCATGGAGCATTGCCATCATGGCAGAAAGTTCCACTGGACACAGGACTACTCTGTGTCTTCCTGAGCGCCAGCTGATGGATTTCCTCTTTGTGTTTGCAGTGCAGCTGTCTGCTTCAGGAAGTGAGGTCTACAGCAACGAGGAGAATCTTCAAGAGCTGCCTCGCACTGTGACATGTCTGAGCCCTTACTCCAGTCCCTGCAGCATGAACAAGGTAAGAGATACTTTGGGGAGTCAGCCTTTGTGTCTTCTTTATGGGACCATGATTTTTCTGGGTACATAATGCCTTTCCACAGTGTGAGGAGGTTGCTTCTCCTGCCACAAGCATTCCAGAGGTTGGAGAGCTGTGTTACCCCAGCGAGTAGTGTTTATAGGCAGGGTCCCAAGAGGTGGTGGCCACACTGTGGTTGTAATAATCTTCCAGATGTGTCACTATGTTTGTCAGAGGCTTCTGAGTGGCTGAAATACTGGTTGTTAATATAACTGCCTTGGCATAAATATTGGAAGATTGAGTCTCTGGAGCCAGACTACCTGGGTTTAAATATCAGCTCTTCCATATGCTAGCTTTGATGACCTTGGGCAAGTGGCTTAACTTTTCTGTGCCTCAGTTTCCTCATCTGTAAAATGCTGATGATAACAGTACTTGCCTCACAGGATTGTTAAAAGGATGAACATGAGAGAATATGTGCACTAGTGTTTAATATAGTACCTATCTATATTACAAGTATTTGATAAATATTTGCTGTTGTTTTTGATGTTGGGGACACTGTTGTCCCTTAGAAGTTGTTGCAGGAGAACCTTAGGTGCATCTGCAACATTTCCATTTATTCCTTGATTGACTCAGCAAGTAGCAATTGATTTCCAGATGGGCACTCAAGGATGAACAATGAATGAGGCTTAGGTTTTGTCTGCAGCAGGTGACAGGCTTAGGGATAGTGTGGCTAGTGTTTTAATGAGATATGTACCAGAAACTCTGGAAGCACAGAAGCAACAGCCAACTTTGGGAGATATGGAAAGGACTTTAGAGGAGGTGACATTTTGAGTCAGATCCTGAATGATAAATGGTCATTTCTTAGACACAGAAGTAGGGCAGGGCATTCCAGGTAAAGGAAACAGGCTATGTTTAGGCACAAAGCATATGAGAAAGTCTGGCATGTTTAGAGAACAAAGAACTTGGTACAGCAGGATATCTCAACACTGTTAACAATTTGAGCTGAGTAATTCTTTGTAGTGAGAGGCTGTCTTCCACATTGAAGGATGTTCAATAGCATCCCCTTTCCCCCACTTCAGTCCTGACAACCAAAAACTTTCCCCCACATTGGCCAGTGTCCCTTAGGGGAACAAAAATACCCCCTGCTGAGAACCACTGCACTGGGGGAAGGTGGTAGATATGAGCCCAGAGAACGAGGTAAGGGTCCAATTCTGAGAGCCACCGAAGGATCTAATACAAGGGAGAGACATTTCCAGAGGCCTACAAGAAGAGGTAAGTTATCACATTAGCCATGGGTTGTGGTGGAGTTAGCGCTTTGAGACAGTGTGGTCTTCAAAAAGTATTCTGGAATCCCTTTAAATGGGCTTTAAGAAAACCCATTTAGTTTGTTGAGAGTCTTTTACTAAGAACCCCTTCCCAGTGATGATTTTTCTGATGGCCATTTGTCTGGCCTTCTCGGGGTGTCTGCTTTACCCCCACTGGAAGAGACCAGAAAATAATAAGCAATTGTTCCTGAGAGATTTTCATTTGGCCAAGAGAAGGAAACCTTGTTCTGACCACCCCACCACCACCACCACCACTGGCTTAAATACTTAGCTTTAAGCAATCTTTGAGAGTCTTTGTGAGCTTCTGGAATACTGGAAAAGTACGGAGGTATTCCACCCCAAGGTCATGACTGGAGGGTGGGGAAGAGAGGAGTTGCCTCGCTGTGGTCATTGCAAACCTTGGCGTCTGTTAGTTAGAGTTTGGTGTCCTGAAACTCGAAGACAACTCTTGGGAAATCTGATTGGCAGGCACAGTTTGCTATGACAGCCCAGCCCGAAGTTTCTCCAGGGCAACTGAAGACCTGATGTCAGGGTTTGGCTCTTGATAACGCAGCTGGGAACCAGACTCCGCAGACATTTCAAGTGTTTCAGTAGGTGTGTCTGTTGCTTGGGAAGGTGTGTTTTGCCTACGTGGCCCAATGAGTGCTTTATTTTATGTTATTTTAATTTAAAGTAGTGATTAAGCATGATGTGTAACCTTCATAGGTCAGCATTTTTCTTATGGTTTTCTTGGCATAAGACAAAGAATAGATCACCCTCTGGGGAGGAAATAGATCTCGGCGTAAATAAAACCAGACAATCATCTCATCAATTAGGACACGTAAGTTAGAATGTTGGAAATATTTTTGTGGGTGTGATTGATTTTCTAAGTAGATTTGTTCCTAGAAAGTTGGAGATTTTTGAATTGTGCGCTTTCCACTTCCTTGGACATACGCTGTCATAACTCTCCTTCCTTCCCAAACCCCAGCTCGCTTATGGGACACTTTAACTGGGGAGGTGTCAAGATGCAGGGTGGCACAGTATTCTAGGGTCCGGTGTGATTCCTGTGAAGCAATGGGGCGATTCTGATTGCTATGAGGCACTGACATCTCTCTCTGGGGTTATTTAGAGATGACATCTCTAGAAAACAACCGGAAGGACCCCCATGGCACAAGGGATTGACCGTTTGACCAATTTAACCAGGCTAACCTGATAGTCAGTGAACTGCTGTCCACCAAGTAGGGGCTTCATTCCTCATATTCTTGAACCTCTATCTGTGGCAGAGTTTGGGGTCACACCAGGAAGGGTTGCAGTTCCGGGCCTCACACAGCTAGCACACTGGTGCATTTGTATATAAATAAGATTTCTACAGAGCGGATATCCTCACGTTTATTCACCTTTTTAGTATTATAAACAGGCTTGAATGGTTGTTCATTTGGGGCTTTATGTTCTAGCCTTGCATGTTAAAGAGATTGTGGGTGCACAGGTTTCCCCAGGGTTCTCCTTCTCCCTGGCTCTCGTGCACACTTGGAGACCCATCTTTGCAGTTTCCGTACTCTCCTTAGATCTTTTTGCAAGCGCTGACTTTCCGATCTTTATGTTGATCCAAAACTTTATAATCAGGATTTAACTTTAAATTTATCAAAAGTTTTTGTCCTCTCTACTTTCTCAGGCATTCTCTTTTTTTTTTTTTTTTTTAAGATTTTATTTATTTGACACAGAGAGACATAGCAAGAGAGGGAACACAAGCAGGGGGAGTGGGAGAGGGAGAAGCAGGCTTCCCGCTGAGCAGGGAGCCCGATGCGGGGCTCGATCCCAGGATCCTGGGATCATGACCTGAGCCGAAGGCAGACGCTTAACGACTGAGCCACCCAGGCGCCCCTCAGGCATTCTCTTGTTAATATGTATAAAGATAGATTATATGACACAAATTATTGCTAGTAAGAAGGGTTCATGTTCTATATCTGTGTTACTTATCTATTATCATGCTGTAAAGAAAGGATTTTAGTGTGTTACTTAAAAATCATAGCCAAATTGGAGGCACGTTGGACAGGATGGGATTTTGTAGAGGCCAGGTGGGCAGGAGGATGTGTATTCGGTACACACCACCTTGTAAGTTCACAGAGCCACACTCACAGGAACGGTGTTCCGCTCTTGAAAGCACCCTCTTCCTAGCAGCAGCCTTGGAATTACGATCTTAAACTCTTTCCCTTGTGGTCATCATTTTCATGAAGGCATATCACATGCTGTTGTCCGCCTTGAATTTATGAGGACACTCCATCTGATGGAAAAATCCTCGATGTTTCCATTATTATACAGAATGCTCCCCTCCCCCACACAGTGAAAAGGAACCTTCTTGAGAATTGTTTCTTCCTTCTTATGTTCAAATAAAGCCAGATCTGATCGCTGTTGCTCTGGACAAATGCCATAGCATCAAATGAAGTAGAGCTGTGCCTCTTATCTCTCTTGGTGGGTGGATGCTACTGTTTTGCTTAATATCTACCCAGCAGAACTTTTTCTCTGAATATTTTACTGTGCCAGGTTTGAGGCAGTTTCACCTTTACACTCAGATCAATATCTTTATAGTCAACTAAAGAGTAAAACTGAAATTTAGTTTCTGCCTTCATTTAGAGTTTTTCTTACTTGGCACCTCCTTAATATGAAGCAGTGAAGTTCAGAACTCATTACCCCCGGCTCTCCACCTGGCATACACATGACTCTACTTGATTAAACATCAGCTTCTCCAAAACACACTTACCAAGTGCGTACTGTGTACCACACACTGCGCTTGTAGGACATCAGTGAACAAAATAAAGGTCTTTGTCATCCAGAGCTTCTATTTTGGCCAAGGTAAGGAGAGTCATCTTATTTCAGAGGTTTACTATTTAAACATACACCTAACATTAAAACTTTTGCCATTTTAAATTTCTTTCACTTGAAGAGCAAGTTGAGAGAGCTACTGGATGCCATGTAGGGAATCGGTGAATAATAAACATAGATCTCTCTCTTCCCCTCTCTAGGACACTCTTGAAGGTTTCACCAAATGACTCATCTATATTCAAGGAGTCTCCACTCTCGTTTTTCTGCAGGCAGTGGCCTAGTCCCCCTTGTGACAGACTTGGAAGAAATGTTGCACACATCAAAAACTAGTGACATGGAAGAAAATGCAAATAAAAATTAAATGATCTTGGAATAAGGAAGGCCTTATCAATTTCTAGTGGCAGAAATGATAAAGGAAGAGAATGTATTTGACTATAACCTCAAAATTTCTTTCCACCAAAAGGCGGTCTGAACTACTCTAAAGACAAAAGACACACCAGGGCAGTATTTCCAACATGTACAACAGAGAGTTAACTTAGCTAATTTAGTAAGAATTCTTACAAATTAATAAGATAAAGATGATCACTCTAATAGAAAAGGGGCAAAGAACAGAAAGATAAAACCAATAAATGAAGAAATATAATCAGTAAGTGACAAATAAGAAAATGTTCAAACCTCAGCAGTTATCAAAGAAATGCAAATTAAAACAATGAGGTGGCATTTTCTACCTATACTATTGATGAGGATTTGTAAAATGTACTCGGCGAAGGTAGGAAAGAGACTATCAGGATCTCTCAGACACAGTGGAAGAACACATTTCTCAAGGGAATTTAAACAATGTGTATCAAAGCTTCAAAAATACACACATCTTTTGACTCAGAAATTCCATTTCTAGAACAGTTACTCAAAGACAGTTGCCATGGGTGGGTACAAAAATTGAGCCAAGGTGTTCATCGCATATTATGATAATAGCAATTTTTAGAAGGTAATAATTGTAGTATACAACCATACAATAAAAACACCAGGGAGGGGTGGAGGAATATTTAATGTCATAAAAAGGTGTTTTAAATAAATTGTGGAGAAGGCAAGTTACATAACAATATGTACAGTTTGGTCATTATTTCCTTTTTCAAAAAACATACATGTCTGCACATACACATCAAAATGTTAAGAGCATTATCTTCTTTTTGCTTGTATGTTCTAAAGTTCTTTAGCAATGCACATTCTTTCGTACTAAAAATAATATATAAAAAAGACACCAGGTTATATTTAAGATACGAACTTCACTGTATTTTTAGATATACACGATAGGATGTTACCCAGAATGTTAGCAGTGGTTTTCCTAGAGGATGGATACATGGTATGTATTTGTTTTTCTTATGTTAAAAAATACTTTTCTGTATTTTCAACTTTCCTACAATAAGTATTTATATATGTGATTAACAATCAGAAAAAAAGCAAGTATTTTAAAATAAATACCACTTTAGCTGTTTTGCATTTGAGGTACAACTGGATAAAGATATTTAGTGGACAGATAGAAAAAGAGAGCCCTTGGTCAAAACAGAGATTTAAACATGGGAGTGATTCTATGTGACATATTACCAGGAAGGAGCTTTTTAATGTGCTAATGGTTTGGGGGCAGTGGTAAGTAGAGCAATACTCTAGAAAATGATACTGTCCTTTGATTAAGTGACTCAAAACTTTTAAATGGAATGACATCCTATTACTCAATAGGTGTCATTTCTTCATCCAGCTGTTCAAAAGACTTTGCTGATGTATACACATTTAGACCAGTGCTTCTCGAACTATGGTTTGGGAATGCCTGGGGAGCCCACTCATAGGGCACCTTCAAGGTCAAGACTACGTTCATAATAATATTAAGACTTTTTTTTTTTTTGCCTTTTCCACTCTCTCTTGAGTATACAGTACAGTTTTTCAAGAGGCTACATGGCATCCTGTGAAAAAAATCCAAAATGCCTCAGTTTTAATTTTTAAGATGGCAAACATTGGTAGAAATAATTGACGTAAACAAAAGCTCTTTTGGGTCTGCAGTAATATTTGAGCATGTCCTGAGATAGGAGTTTGAGAAGCAGTGAGCTAGACCGTGCCTATGTCCTATGTTTGGCAGTCCTTACTCTAGGAAGAAGCTGGACCCGGACCTCGGAGCAGTGAGTGCCCTGGACAATATAGCACATCTGTTCTCACCTACAAAACTGCACTTAGTCCTTATTTAAAAACAAAAACCACAAAACCATTTTATAGAGTTTGTGAGACTAAATGGAACATTGTTGGCACAAGGCCGGGGTAACACCTGTGTTACATGTAAGTCAAATTCTGCTAAATGTGGGGTGTACAGAAATGGCAAAACTGGACCTCCATTCTCTTCCGTGTTCATCACACTGGGAAATTCAGTGAATTTTTGGGAAGAAAACAGGAATATAATTCCCTTCTGAGAGGTATGGGAGTACAAACTTAAATGTAATGTAGTAGATGTTTGATTTGGTATGAAGCATGGAGAAGACAAATTTAAAAGAATTAACTGAGTATGTTTAGACTTAGTTGTCTTTAAAATGTATGCACGAGGGGGTGCCTGGGTGGCTCAGTCAGTTAAGCAGCTGCCTTCGGCTCAGGTCATGATCCCAGGGTTCTGGGATCGAGTCCCATGTCAGGCTCCCTGCTCAGCATGGAGTCTGCTTCTCCCTCTGCCCCTCACCCCGCTCGTGCTCGCTTGCTCTCACTCTCTCTCTCGCTAATAAATAAATAAATAAAATCTTTTAAAATAAAATAAAATAAAAAGTATGCACGTATACAACTCGTTTGTGCCAGTAAATACAGATAAAACATACAGGCTATTTGAGAAATGCTTCCTACTTTATGTGGAATTATCTCTTGATAATTTCTAGTCATTTCTACCATGGAAACAACATCAATGCTTTTATTTCAGTACCAAGGCCTCTCCTCCTTTCTGCTTCACAGAAACACAGTTCACTTGGTCTCTGGGGTGCACAGTTCAACTCTGAATCTCAGAGAAGCTCATGGTGGAGCAGGGGTCAGTGCCTACTTCTCTGAGAAAGTCTTCATGGTGCAGGGTGTAAGTTGAAAGCCGGAACCTTTCTGTCCCGAGAAGTGGAGCATCAGATGAATAACGCACTGGATTCATGTGGATGTGACAGGGCCTTGACTTGAGGGTGGCGGTTGTCAGGGGCCTGACCTAACAGCTCCCAATCTTGTCAGAAAAGAGGAAGGAGAATCTGAACAGGTAGGAGGCAAATTAAGGCTTTGGAGTAGAAAGGCTGGACTTTTGGTTTAAGACCATAATGGCCCCACAGCAGGAGAAGAGATATGTTTTGACATGCCAGTAATATAATTTCAAGTCTGAGAGGCCTCGTTTTGAATCATGATAAGTCCTTTGAAATGTGGCCATAGCCACTGACCATAAAATAGGTTTCACTTGAAGGAAAGAGGACATTCAGTTTCACCTTGGTTTTTTCAGTGTTACCTCACACACATTGTGATTGTTGGTTTTGGAATCTTGTCTGTCCTTATTTCTTGCAGATTTAAAGAATACGCCTAGTATTTTCTTGATTCAAACAAGTTTTGCTTTTTTTTTTTTTAATTGATGAACTGCCCCATGCCAGCCTTCATGTGGAGCTTTAATTAAATGTTGACTGAACTGGTGGGTTCTCGTTCTGCATCACCATATCTGCATCACTAAGCCCACACAAGCCCATGGCATAATTAGACAGGTCCTTTGGGCACGTGATGTATGCTGTGACCCCTTTCTTTGATTCTGGTGCTGGCCGGGTCCCTGTAACAAAGAGGCCAGTGGATTCTGGCCTTTGTGACTCATGCAGCAGAATGCTTCTGTCTTCTAAGCCCTCAACCCTGCCCTTTTTCTCTCAATTAGTAGGTCTTAATGGATACAATTAGGTTACATCCTATTTAGTTAATTGGTGATTGGAAACATGACTATTTAGGTACTTAATCTGTGGCTTGTCCATCTTTAGAATACTAACAAATAACTTGATTTGCCCGATTTTGTGAACATATCATCTCAAACGATGGTATTGCTGTGTATAAGGGGAAATGCATAACTGAGAGATTACTTTCAACCCAGCTTATTAATTTGACTACCTAATACTTTAAATTGCCCCTTTCCCCCTCCTTTTCTTATGGTACGGTGGTCTTCTAGCACGTAGCTCTTTGCTAGTATTCTTTCCAGCTTCCTTTTATCTTTTGTCTCTGTAAAATAATCCTAACATTGCTTTCTATGTTTTCAGAGAACATTGTACTTTTGAATATATTTGCATTGTTGGCTTCATTCTTTTTTTTTTTTTTTAAGATTTTATTTATTTATTTAAGAGAGACAGAGTGCGTGCAGGGAGAGGAGCAGAGGGGAAAGAGAGGGAAAGAATCCCAAGCAGACTCTGCACTGAGCACAGAGCCCCTAAGCGGGGCTCGATCCCACAACGCCGAGATCATGACCCGAGCCAAAACGAAGAGTCGGATGCTCAGCTGACTGAGCTGCCCAGACACCCCATTTGCTTCATTCTTAAAAACCTCATACTGTGTGATAAAATTAATAAATGTACTAGAGGAGGAGAGATACCTATTTTAGAGTATATAAAACTACATAATTTTGCAGACAGTCCTCAGTTAATGTTCAGAAGACATTTCTAGTTCCTCATAAATGACAATGTTTCAGTTTAAATGAAAACATTTAGCTTTTATTAATCACAGCTTGTATCTTCTTCTAGTCTATTTATTTTTCTTTTTTTTTATGGAATAGTTTTGTAACTTCTTACCACCCTCAGATTTTAATAAAGTGTCATTATCCTGAGGGGCTAGTCTCAATTAGATATAAGTATAAGCAATTAATTAAGATAACTAACCCTAGCCAGGTAAAGTGTCATCACATGTCACAGTGATCAAGGGGCACCTGTTAATTAGAACATTGTGGTAGCAATGAGTTTTGGAGGAAAACAAAGATTGGTTGAAATTAGCAATATCTGCACGTCTTGTTTTTTCTTAAATCCAACCCATAAACAATTTGTTGTGACAGCTCTAGGCTGGGATTATGGCATTTTGGATGGGGTCTGATTATAGCTAAAAATAGACGTGTATTAAAGATCAAAAGAGGAATATTAAACAATTGAAATTTTGTGAAAGACTGACGCTGTTTCATTGTAATAATTTCCCCAAAGGCACACTAGTAATGCTGCTAAATACAGACTTTAATAGTGTGTACTTTAGAGGCCTGATACACAAAGGAATAATGTATAAAACATTCATTATGGAAAATTGCTACCTTTTTTATTTAATAAGAAATCTGTTGAAACAAAACTATTGCACTGCTTATGGCATTATGTTCCTGGGTATTAGCAGGCTGAAGAAGAATTGCTACCATCTTTTACATGTTTCTCCTTACCTATTCTAATCAAGTTGCAATTGTATTTACTTATTTGTTCCATGATGAAAATGGGGGTTAAAAAAAACTATTTGCATTGGATGGACACTTGTCCCATTACCTATGTAATCCTGGGCAAGCACCTTAACATCAAACTCCATTTCTTCATTTGCACACTGGGGATCCGTCTACTTACCTGGGAAGGTCATGGTGGGAGAAGTTAAATGTTGACGAGGTGGAGGCTCCACATAATAGGCACTCAGTAAATGCTTCCTATTATGATTACTTTCTACATCTGTTTCTCTTTATATTGCTTGTTTCTATGGATGACAGTTTTTTGGGGGAGCGGGAAGGGGGCGAGAGTAAGGAAAAGCAATTAAAAAGAAGCCTCTGTATGCAGCTCTGTCGCCAAGCCTTGCATCGGATTTCAATTTGATTTTAATGTGCTGCTGCTGAGAGCCATGCTGTTGAAAAAGAGAGAAGAGTAAGAAGCAGATGCTTTGGGAAGAACAGTGGGGCATTTATCTCTTTTAATGAGATAACATCATTAGAGTGACAAAGTGCAGTGAATCGATACTCGAAATGGACTGGTGCTATCTTCCCAAAGTGCACCGATTGTTATACCTCACAGCCTTAGAATCTGCTGAATCACGAGTTCTGTCTTATCTGTTATTGGAGCCACCGACTTTGATCTCGCAGAACGGATCCACACCTTAGAGATCTCCACAGGAGTAGGAAAATGGACTAATTGGATAAATGAGAAAAATCCAGGGTGATTTATAAGTTGCCCTGTAATCAAGGAACCTCAGGGAAAGGAGGTTGGGTTTCTTTTTTTCCTTTGGCTTTAAATGGCTGCACATCCTAACCCTCGTTCCCTCCACCCGCTCTTCTTGCTCTCTGTCTGCTTCTTGGTGTAATGTCAGAAACACTAATCATGTCAGACCATGACACTGACAGTCTGACATTCACAACAAAGAGACAAGAAGGAGAGAGAGTAAGAGAGACCTCAGAGGGGGAAGGTGAGGAAAAGCAGCAGGGCAAGTATTTTTTCTTGCACATAAAATCTGTAGCTGCAAAACCACCAATGTTTTGGATATAGCACATCCAAGGAAAATTAAGGAAGGAGCGAGGTGAATTCTGATGGAGATAAAATTGGGCTTGGAAGATTTTGTGCTACTATTTTTTCCCCTCTTAGATTTCAGTGTGTAGCCTACATTATAGTCACTGTGGCTATGATTTCTTCTCACCAAGGAGGAAAAAAAACCCACGCCATTAAAATTTTTTTTTCCCCTTTCCCTACCCCAGTTTTTCTCTTTGAAACAAAGCAAAGTTAAGCACAGATCTTAGCAGGAAGCGTGTGCTCTCTAAGGTTTTCCATTGACCAGATTCCCATAGTTTAATCTGAGCAGTAGCTGCTTCAGGAAAGAAGTCATCTGTAAGATGTTTTCTGACTGTGACAAAGCTGACTTGGGGACTGTTCAGTGTCATCCCTCGGCTGCCTTGCCTTGGCCTCCCCAGCACGCGCCAGCTGCAGGAAATGTTTATTTTTTTTTTAAGATTTTATTTATTTATTTGACAGAGACACAGCAAGAGAGGGAACACACGCAGGGGGAGTGGGAGAGGGAGAAGCAGACTTCCTGTGGAGCAGGGAGCCCGATTCGGGGCTCGATCCCAGGACCCTGGGACCATGACCTGAGCCGAAGGCAGATGCCCAAAGACTGAGCCACTTTATGTTACTGCAATTTGGAGGGCTGACTCTGGCCAGGTCTTCCAAATACCTTTGAGGTTTCTCTCTCCCTCGGGCACTTTCTCCATTTGGAATTGTTCTGGTGAGTGGTCACAGGTCTCCGTCTTGAATCAGTCATGACCTGGAAACCTGCCGCCACATCTTACATGTGTTTGGAATCCAGATGCTGTGATCTAAATTGAGCTCTGAGCCCAGGCTGAATCATCCTAGCTTTTCTGTAAACACGAGAACCCAGCTGCGAGCTCAGCTTTTGAGGTATTTTGAATTAAAACTTTGTATCATTTTTTTTAAAGATTTTATTTATTTATTTGACAGAGAGAGACACAGAGAGAGAGGGAGCACAAGCAGGGGGAGTGGAAGAGGGAGAAGCAGGCTCCCTGCTTAGCAGGGAGCCAGCCCAGTGCGGGCTCGATCCCAGGACCCTGGGATCATGACCTGAGCTGAAGGCAGACACTTACGACTGAGTCACCCAGGCGCCCCTAAAACTCTGTGTTCTTAGCTAGGATATCCTTTTACTTTTTCATCACACGAGGGAAAAAAAATTAAAAACTGGAAAATGATGTATTGATTCCATGTTATTTACCTTATCGTAAATGAAGTACATTTTTTGTCTGTATTTGAGAGCAGAAAATGATGGTTACATAGTGACTTCTCTTCAGATTGATTACAAATAGTATTGAGAACTTTGGAAAAAACTGAGACCTCATTTTACAACATTCTTGTCCTTAGTACCCAAGTAAAACTTTATACACTTGGGCCACTTGGGAGGAATGCCCCTCTGAATTTACAAAATTAAAAAAAAATTAAGTAAATTATAGCATAATTTAAACTATGTATAGCAACCTTGACATTGTGGCTTATTTAAAATTCTTGAGGAAATTCTACTTCTACTGGCAGAGGAGAGTAAATTTGTACCCTGGGGAGGATTTGGGGGAATTACCCTAAAATATCTTCTTGTAAACTCATTTTTTTTGAAGTTCCTTTTTATCCTAAAAATTTACATGGATTTTATCCTGTTCTCTGTGATGTGTCCATGTGTTGTTTTTTTTTTTTATGTAAGGTAACTTTAAAAATTACTTGCCAGTTAAATTACTTAGTTAAATATTATATCAGGTAATTTAGTTGTTATAATGAATAGGTCCTTAAAATTCAGTGGTTTGACACAATCACATGTCACAGTGATCAAGGGCACCTGTTTCCTTTCTTGCTAAAGTATCAATCCAGTGTAGATCTTTCTGGTCAGTGAATTGCTTTTATTCGCAGTTATTCAGAAATCCTGAACTCAGGCTCCCTCCGGCTTCCGGCTTTACCGTCTATATTAGGTTTCTAGGATGCTATGACAGAGTACTACAAACTGGGTACCTTAGAAAACAGAAATTTATTGTCTCACAGCTCTGGAGGCTAGAAGTCCCAAGATCAAAGTTGAGCAGGACTGGTTCTTTCTGAGGATCAGTTGTCCAGGTCTCTCTCCTCGGCTTGCAGATGGCTGTCTTCTCCCTGTGTCCCTTCCTACTGTCCTCCCTCTGTTCCTGCTGTGTCCAAATTTCCCCTTTTTATAAGGACACCAGTTATATTGAATTAAGGCTCACCCTATTCCAGTACGACCTTATCTTAACTAATGACATCTATAAGGATCCTATTTCTGAATTAAGGTCACTTTCTGAGGTATTGATGGTTAGGACTTCCACCATATGAATGTGGGGTGGGGGACACAGTTCAACCCATAATGTTGTCTTTTGAGGCTTTTCATTGTCTGCATCTGGCTGCTGGAAGAGATAGAGCATAAAGAAAGAACATTTACGGGGGCGCCTGGGTGGCTCAGTCGTTAAGCATCTGCCTTCGGCTCAGGTCATGATCCTGGGGTCCTGGGATGGAGCCCGCACTGGGCTCCCTGCTCAGCGGGGAGCCTGCTTCTCCCTCTCCCACTCCCCCTGCTTGTGTTCCCTCTCTAGCTGTCTCTCTCTCTCTCTCTCAAATAAATAAATAAAATCTTTAAAAAAAAAAAAAAGAAAGAAAGAACATATACTTCTTAATCACCATAGCCCTGAAGTGACTCAGCGTCTTTTCTCTTCATATTCCATTGATGAGAACTAGTCGCATGGCTCCACCTGAATGCAAGGGACTTGGGAAATGTCCCTGGATGACTGTGCTAAGTGTCTCCAGGCACATACGTATGCACACGAGCCATCGCAGCTTTCTAGGAAAAGATGTCATCTGTGTCCCATTTCTTCCAGTGATCCTGAGCAAGCCCATCATAGGGCACTGAAAGAGGTTTTAAGAGTATCCAAGTTTGAAAATTCCATTCTGCCATGGCTAGGAATGCTTTTCAACTAAGGGTCCAAGTATTTATATGTAAATGAGTGCCTAAGGCTTACTGTTTTGTTTTCTTAAGAATCGAATAGGTTCTCCAGGGAATTTTACTTACACTATTAATGGGCACCTTTTTTTTTCTTATGAAACTAGTGAAATCCAAATTAATGAGGCTTTACTCTTGGCCAAAAATTTAGTTTGTGGTTAGCATGATTTCCTACAGTACAATGACTTTTTGCTGTTGTTGCTACATGTTCTGTTATTACTGAAAAAATGATATGCATCCAAGAAGAGAAAAAAGGATATTGTGAGTGTAGAGGACAATTATATAACCTGCTGTGCTTATCTCAAATGGCTAGACTTTAGTATTTAATTATAAAAGTCTTGTCTCTCCTATCAGGTTAGTCATTATTTCGAAAGTTGAACGTGGGTTTTATAAGTGACTAAGTAATTGCTTTGTATGTTCCTTTTCAATTACAGTAAGAAGTCATGAATTTTCTACATTTAGAACTGCTAAAAATTATTTAGATTTGCCTGTTGAATAGGTTTTTTCTAAAAAAGGACTCGGGAAAAAATTTCCACTGTAAATTTTTGGCTTCTCAAAGTAATTTGTAAAAAATGTCCCATGAAAAAGATAACGATAGCAATTTAAAAAGGGTAAGTAGAGTGCAATCTGAAAACTTGGTAGGTAGTGTGAAAACACATTAATACTACTGAACCATAATATTTAATTTAGGCTTTTAGTCATGAAGTTCCATGTCAAGAAACCATTCTCTTGCTGTTTTATTATTCTGATACCTTAAAACACTGATGTTATCTAAAGACTTAAAACCTGTCAGTGGTAACAATAGATTTCCTTTTGGTCAAAAACCTGACAGTGGTACTTTAGTAAAGATAATTATTTGAACGATGGCCTTTTAATCTTTAGTGGTTATATTTTTTAATATGTCAAAATAGACTAAAACAAGTATTGGAGTCATTTTAAGAATGAATTAAACCCTCATTCATTTAGATGTTATGAATTCAGATTTTGGAGAAGGGTCTAGGATGAAGTGTATCCTTTGTCAATTTTTGATAACTAATCATTATTTTAATTTGTTACCATTTTATTGAGTGCCTAATGTTTGCCAGATATTGCATTAGCTCCTTTTATAATAAACTATATTATTGCTAATTTTCACAGCCAATTTTCAAGAGTTGATATTATTCCTACTTTACAGATGGGGGACCTCAGAGATAAGTTTAAGTAATGAGACCAGTCTCACATGTCTAGATATAGAAGATCCAGTATCTGAATTCAAATCTTACTCCAAAACACATGCACATTTTCATTCTGTCACATTGCCTTGTAGGAGAATATTTGTTGAAGTGAATTTAAAATAGATTAGATGCATTTGCTAAAAGCTAAAAGTAAAATGCAACATCCCAGAATGAATGCTTTAGTTCTTAAAAAAAAAAAAAAAGCCATTTGCAAATGAATAAACTAATGTAGTAGTTGGAAATTAGTTCCATCTATTCATTAAAGCAGGTCTCTAGAACTTGCTAACACTTTAGTAGACTACCACTTCCTAAATAAATGAGCAGTCTATGTATGATTCAGAATACTTCTTAAACATCCATTATCTGACTAACGGAGTTCTTTAGAACTCAAGTTAGGTTCCTGAAAACTAGTTTCTAATTCATGCTCTCACACTTGCCCCCTTTCTGAATGTGCCAGGTTATGCGGGTTTTATTGATTTGCTGAGGCAAACACAGAAAAAGGCAGCCTTGAACCATGGGTGGGCCTGGCCTGAGGGCAAGATAAAGAAAACCTGCCTATTTTCCAGTGAGAAGCTCAGCTAGAACCCTAAGATAAAAGAAAGGTATATACCTCTGAAAATATGTCACCTTTTCACCTTTCCTAGCAACATGATAAGCCAGACTTCTGATGAAAAGGATGATTTAGAGTTTTGAGGGGTATCTATATCATTCTCAGTTTCATGCCATTTATTCTGTTCATGGTTTCTGCTGTGTGACTGTGGCCAAGTCACATCACCTGTTTGAAACTTGGTGTCTCCATATGTATAAGGAAGCAGTGGGAGTAGATGAGGAGTTGTTAGCCTCATGTCTTAGCCTAGGGTGGCTTCAGAGGGTGTCTGTAAAATGCTAGGAATTGAGTCCCATATTTTGCACGCATATGCATTTTTCTGGAGAGAGTGCTTCATGGCTTATTACGTCAGATTCTCCGGGGCGTCAGCACACAAAGAAATCTGTAGGCCAGATTCTGTCTGAGGTCTAAAGGGACTGTAGCACTCTAGTTTTCTATAAATTTTATTGTGCACAGGCTGTCGTGGACAGTGTAGCTGAGAAAATGAGTGCATTCTGTCTTCTTCCTACAGTATGACACGTAAGGGAAACGTGGAGTATTTTTATTGTGGACGACGGCTTCTCTGTCCTCTAAGGTGAACCTTCTGTGTATAGCAAATGTGCAATAAATATTTGTGGATGATGACAAAATTCTATTATTAGCGGAAGAAGAGTCAATTCGTTAGAAGTGAGTACGTTACGTTTGGGTGTTGAATGAACGTGTTTTTCAGGCCTGGACATTTTTTTGTAGTTCTCTGCAATGGTAGTTTAAAGAACCACTTAAAATAGCACTTTCTTATTTGGAATCTCAGGTAGTTGGAATGTTAGTGCGTGAGGGACGTGTCGCCTGATTAGATTGATTCCCACGGTGAGGAAGCAGAGGCCCAGAGGTGCGATGCTTCGGTTCTTTTGCTGTCGTACCTTCAGTGTGTAAGTGTGCTGTCCCTCCAGACTGCCTTCTCATACGTGTCGTGGCTCAGCAGATTAACTTTCCTGAGCCAAGAGCCCTCTTGCTCAGCAAATAAACAGGGGAGAACAAGAAAAGCACTGTAGCACCTCCCCCTAGGGTAGGGAAGAGAAAGACTTAAATAGCCTCCCTGTCCAGCAGTATAGTTTGAATCTAATGTAAGTCCACTGTTGAATGTGACTCACGCATTCAGTGTGCTGAAACAACATCCCGCTCCCTCCAGAGCATCCCAGTTCCGTTAAAGCAAACGAAACCACCATTTCTTGGATGCTTAGATATCCCTTCCAAAAAATCAGGGATATTTATTTCTCTCCAAAAATTGCATTTCTTTTTTTCTGTTGGTAGATTTTAAAAATTTGCGTTTGGCTCCTTAACGTGAATGTCTACGTGTATGTGCATTGCCACCATTTACTCTCCCAACCTGTTTGAAATTTGGTTCTGTGTTCTTCGGAAACTTTGTTAAATGAGAATAATCATGGTAGGCCACAATAATATTGTCTTCGAAGTTGCTGTGAACAATCACATTAAGATTTATTTTCTGGGCCAGGGTGTCTGAGTGGCTCAGTTGGTTAAGCGACTGCATTCAGCTCAGGTCATGATCCTGGAGTCCCAGGATCGAGTCCCGCATTGGGCTTCCCGCTCAGCAGGGAGTCTGCTTCTCTCTCTCTGACCCTCCCCCCTCTCATGTGCTCTCTCTCTCTCTCTCAAATAAATAAATAAATAAAATCTTTTAAAAAAACAAAAACAAAGATTTATTTTCCGGGCCAAGCTTGCAATTCAAAGTCAAAAGCAGGCAAAGTGTTCACAGCTAGGCTGATTTTATTTTGGAAACTGGTTTTATTTTATTTATTTGTTAATTAACGCTAAAAACATACTCAGAGAGCCTACTTTTGTTGTGTTATTTTTTTCATTTAGGACCACCACTTCTGTGATAGCTATTTAACATGAAATTTTCATGACGATAAATCACTTTTTAGAGTTGTCTGAACTGGATTGGCAGTATGAAGTAACTCTGTCAGATTTTTCAATATGAACAGGAAAGGAACAGTACAAAATATTTTTAACTATATTCTTTGATTTAGTTTCCTAGGATAGGTTTACAAATTATCAGTGCCTCTTTTAGTCATGAATGAGTACACAATATGGCACATGGTTTTGTACCATGTATATTTATGTATGTATTTTTAATAGATATAAATAAATTAGTGCCCAGGTACCAAATAATGAACACCCTCAAAATTTGAATTTCAAGGAACAGTGGCAGAAAATATCATCACTAGAAACCGAAACTCTCAAACATCAACATAAAAATGGCTGAGATTAGCTATGTGTAAAATTCCCAGAAGGTAATCCACACTTAGACAAACCAACAAAAATCAAAATAAATGTTCGATAATGTTAGCCAAGCTTAATGCTTTCGAGATTATAACATGTTAATATCAGAAGCAGACAGTTGGCGGCTGGTTTGTGTGGCAGCCACCAAAAGAAGTTGGGGCATCTGAAAATTGTAGAGATGTCCCTGATTATTGTAGACCAATTGGCAGCTAGTGGCAAAATGTATTGCCAATCCATTTTAAGTCCACGAGGTTGAATGACACCAACTTACAATCACTTGGTTCCTTGCCAGCACTTCTGAACTTAATGTTTTCCCAGCAGTGAGAGCCCTAGCCTCAGCAGTGAGGATTGGGCTTTGCGTTCCTCTGGCTGTGTGACCTTGGCCGAGGCCCTCAGCCTCTCTGGGCTACAGCCTCCTCAGCTCAAACACGTACACAAAAGATACTTCGAAGGCTTGTCGTGAGAGTTCAATGAAACCACTAATGTGAAAGTGCCTAGGACAGGTCCTGACCCATGGTAGGCTCTCAGTAGATGTTTTCATTAAATAATAGTAATAAGCTTGCCCCAGTATTATGTTCTTCTGGGAAGTTCTGTTTTTCGGTGTAGATTGATAAGTAAGCATTCCAAGTAATCTGTCAGTCTGGCTTTTATGACAATGGGTAGAACGAACAGTCTTTATGTGAACAGACACAAACAATTTCTCTTTTGCGCAAACCTGAGACCTCAGTGGGCCTGGCCTCCCTGTGACTTGTGAGTTGCAGGAGGAAACCACCCCCAGAAGAGACCGTGTAAAGCCCTCGGCTGGCCTCCTCCGCTTAATTCCCACAAAATGGATGTTAGTCCCTGTCAAGAGTTTTGTAGATTGGGTTGAAAAGTTACGTGTGTGTGTATGTGTATGTGTGTGTGTGTGTGTGTGTTTTAAATAGGACCAAAAAACTAAATATATGCATGTACCGTAGCAAATGAAAGAAATATGAATCCCACTCACAATATATTTTTCAGATGCTGTTAACCGGATTTATTTTTACTTTGACAGATACTTCCGTTTAGGGGGTGCTTTCCACAGACAGATTGTATTGTGCAATAGAAAATTCGGTAAATTTTGCCTCTAGATTTCCTCCAGATCTCTCAGGTGACCACACCCAAGCCTCAGTATTGCCATGTTCTCAATAAGAGACATGAGTTATTACTTCAGTAAATAATCTTAGTTTCCCTCAGGAGATTTTTGTTGTCAGAATTTGTCATCTTTTTTAAATAGGACATAATGCTTAATATAGGGGAAGACCAACTATGTACATGCAACAGACTCAAAAGTGGTGCAATTATATTTTTATCTCACTTTTGATTTCCAACTTCATTAGGTCCCTACAGTCACCATGTCTTTAATGATTAAGAATTTGCACACCGGGCATCATGAGACCTGGGTTCAAATCCCGGCTCTGCCACAGAGGAGCTATGAGATCTTGGACAAGCTCCCTAGTGTCTTCCTAAACCTATCATCTCTAAAATACTGATGGAAACACCTACCTCCTAGGGCTTCTTTGAGGATTATGTTAGATCATGCCCATATAAATGTAACATTCAGCATCTGGTAAAAACTTGATAAATATTAGCCATTATGATGGAGATGAGGGAGGAGCCATGGCAGAGTTCTCAAAAGTGACTTTTCTGTTTCAATTTAATAACCACCTGGGATTTCACGTTTGCCTGCTTGCTATTTCATGATAACCTTGAAAGGAATTGACTCATTTGGGCCAAATTTGATACAGTGTATTTTAAACTTCTAGTAAGAATATCAACTCCAAATCCTGACAGTCATTTGTATCTTCTTGCAGCTACTACACTGAAAAAATAAAAAGCTACTGTTTATAGACAGCAAGGTATATCTTGAGAATGACCTCAAATGTTACAGTAACCTTGGTTATGTTTTGCAGGAATCATTAGGAAGGGCTTTGGAGGGGGGAGGGTCTAGGAAACACTGGAAATGGAAGCTTCTTCTTTGTTTATGGCTCCAGTGTTTTTGTTTTGTTTTGCTTTGTTTTTTAAACATTTATTTATTTGACAGAGAGAGACACAGCAAGAGAGGGAACACAAGCAGGGGGAGTGGGAGAGGGAGAAGCAGGCTTCCCGCCGAGCCAGGGAGCCCGATGTGGGGCTCGATCCCAGGACCCTGGGATCATGACCTGAGCCGAAGGCAGATGCCCAACGACTGAGCCACGCAGGCGCCCCTCCTGTGTTTTTTATACAGGTGGTTTGACTTAGTTCTGTTTGGACTTGGTTTTGTTTCTTAAGTGGAAAAACTCTTTTGTGTCTCTATTTTATATTAATTCCAGGGGCTGAGTCAGTGCTGAGTCCAGTAGTTGAATTAATATTGAAATCAAACTCTAAACTAATCCTTAGGATTATATCCATTATGTAACACTGAAGTGGGCTTGAACAGAGAAAATTCCAGTACTGTTTCTCTCTCCACTTTAAATATAGTAGAGGCCAGTCTTCTCTATGAATGTACATGCTGCGTAAGAAGTAGGTTTTTTTTAAGAGGTTTTAAATTTGGAGAAAGGATATATGTTCTTGTTCTGTGTCCCTGTCCAGGCATTAGTAACACTAAGGAATTTTCCAAGCTGGCTACCAGAGTGAATAAAAACCAGGTGCATTTGTATAATCGTCATAAAAATTATGTTCTATCTACATTTTTAATTGAGTCAAACACTGCACAGAATTAGACACAGCCTTTGCTCTCTAGGAGTTTAAGTGTAAGACAGAAGATACTAATGTGTGTGTACATGAAGACAAATTCATGTTAACATTTTATAAGCATTATGGATGGTTCTATTTTGTGCCTTTGCAGCCTTCCTCAACCTAGGTGACTCATTCACGAATTATCCATGTCTGTTCATTCATGAGATAAATTTTTTAAATTAAAGAACTTGTATTTTTCTATTAGTGTCTGTAACTAATGCAAGTTCATTTTAGAAAAATTAAAAAGGGAAGTATAAAGAAAAAACAAAAATCACATATAATCCCATCACCTAGAGAAGACTTGTCCAGTGGCATTTTTAATGTATCTTTTAAAATGTATCTGTATATTTTATATAACTGAGATCTACATATGCAGTTTTGCTTTGTGCTATTTTCACTTACCATATCTTTGCATGTTTTCTATTATTTTTTAAAGCATAAGTTTAGCAGTGTTATGATTAAGTATAATTTGAAAGTTGAGAATCCAGCTTCTCGTCCCCTAAAATGGTCATTTAATGTATAACAAGTTAAAGGATCAATCTAACTGTTCACCAGCCCATCCAGACCTGTTTCCGAAACAGAGCTATTGTTCACCTAAAGTGGAAACTCACCCGGCTCTGCATATTTCCTCGGGCTGGGTTGCTGTTCCGTGTCTATCTTTCCTCATTGACTTATCAGGCTCCATGCACACATGCACACTTGTTTATAGCAGTCTTCCTGATATGCAGTCACGGCGTGGGTTTTGGAAAACTGCCCAGCTACATACCATTCATACCGGCTAACATTCGGCTTCTGGTAGCTAACTGGGTACTCTTAACTCCTTCGATCTCTGAAGAGCTCACCCTGTAGTGCCGCCAACCACAGAACTAACACACCCACTAATTTTCTGGGTGTTTATATTCGCACACGCAGATGAAAAGTGGCATATCGGCCCAAGCACAGTGAAAGGATTGGGGTCAACTTGTAAAAATCACTAACTCTCTGTTTGCCACCCCCTTAGCCATACCATAAACAACTGCTTGAGTTCATACGCCTTTAAGCTTAAGACGATGCTTCTTGAAGCACCTTGGAAGCAGATGGGGTCTGAAGGGGTTTCTAGGAGTGACAGAGACCAATTCCCACCTCCCAGAGAATGGATGTGCCCCCTGGTCTGGGGTTCACCCCTTGTCTTAGGAAGAGTTGCTTCAAGATCCCTAAAGTCACCTTTTCAAAAAACTTCATCTGGTCCTTCCACTTTCCCCCAGAAACCTGCTGTTCTTCATAGCTCTTCTGTTTCTTGTGGAGAATGAGCATCAAAAGAGAAAGCCCAGTCTGGCTAAGTAGTAGGGAGAGAATAAGAAGAGGCAGATGGAGGGAGGTTATGCAAAGTAGTAAGATTGCATATGAATATTGGATGAGGTTCAAAATCTTTCCATTATCTCTGTGAACACTCACCTTTTTTTTCTCCAGAAAAGACTTTTACTCCCTTACATCAAACAACCTTCCTTATATGCAGGAATCGAAAGAGGAAATATTCACAATAACAGCATACCAGGAAGGGGGAGCCCAGATAAAGAGGAGATGTTAAAGTGACATTCGTTCTATTTACAAATATCTCCACTGAGCATGTTTCAGTGGTTAATCAGAGCTTTCTTGGCTGGCACTTTCTAAAATGATATCATTATCTTGCTTGCTGTTTCAGCAGTTCCAGAAATACCTTGCCTGTGGGTCAGGGTACTTGGTTTCATATAAACAACTCATAAGAACCCTTTATAATTTCAGAAAGACAGGTAAAAAGAGAAGAAACAGCTATGCAAGTTGGGGGGGTAGGGGGGCAGGGGGAGAGAAGTTGGCAACATTCCTCTCCCAATACAGATACTACGAGAAGGCATCTTATGATTAAAATAGTTTGTTTTCCCTCAAACCACACTGAATTTAGTTTCTCAGGAGACGAAGGCACCTTTGCAAATCCTGTGGGAGACCATGAGGTACAGGCTTAATTGCTTCATGGGTGATGTGAAGTCATGGAATGAAAACTAGCCATCACTCATTAACTAGTTCGGCTTAGTAAACTTTGACAGCTAGCAAAACTCAGCCAAACATCCTTGATTATAGGCAGCTCACAGAGCCCCAGGAGCTGGTTAGGATGAATTGTAGAGTAGAATGAGTTAACTTCATTACATCACTTTCCTCTGTTTGAACTTAGCCTCCTCAAATCTAAGAATGACTGAAAATGGATTAACCAAATGTTTTTCCTGCTTTCAATGATGGCATTTTCTTCACAGCGATGACCGTTTTCTTCACTGGGATACTGTTCACTTTTATTGACAAGAATTATTCATTTTTGTTAAAACCTTCTGGCTTGCTTAAGTCTATTTATGCTATGTAATAAGAGAGAGAGGCATTATTAGGTATGTTTGAATTTCACAGATTTCTCGCAGCAGGGACCGACAGCATTGTCAGGTATGGACATGTGATCAAGTCAAAACTCAACATGATGATCGGCTGCAAAATCAATATCAACATAAACATACTTCAGGTTAATTGATTTGCTATTTGCTCCATACCACAGATCAGATGATGTCTCTGAAAGCAGATACATTCAAAGTGCTATACAAATGTCAGCCATTATCATTTCTATATATAATCTCACACTTAGGGGGCACCTGGCTGGCTTAGTTGGTAGAGCATGCTACTCTTGATCTGGGAGTTGTGAGTTCGAGTCCAACACTGGGTGTAGAAATGACTTTAAAAAAATTAAAAAGTCATAATCTCCCATTTAGGAGGTAAAGGTTGGCCTGAATTGATGAAGAGGCATTCTATACGTGTATACATACATATGCAAACACACACACACACGCTTCATATTCCAGGTGTAGTTTCACATCTAAAGCCAACATTTGAAAGGATTTGGGGAACTTTGAGTAGTTGGTCCTGCTGTTGCTGAGCTGTGAAAAGGCAAGAATGAAGATACACCTGTATAAGTTGTATCATCTTTCCTACTAGAGATTTTGTTAGATATTATTTATTTATTTATTTATTTTTTAAAGATTTTTTATTTATTTATTTGACAGAGAGAGGCAGGGAGAGAGGGAATACAAGCAAGGGGAGCAGCAGAGGGAGAAGCAGGCCTCCCGCGGAGCAGGGAGCCTGATGCGGGGCTCGATCCCAGGACCCTGGGATCATGACCTGAGCTGAAGGCAAACGCCTAACGACTGAGCCACCCAGGCACCACCTGTTAGATATTATTTAAAGGCAAGGGATTCTTGGCCCTGTGCATAGAAGATTACCTGTCAATCTCACAGTTCCACAGAATCGATATTTTATTGAAGGCCTTTGATGTGCCAAGCACCACGCTAGCTACTAGGGCAAGGTGAGGGTGAGAAATGGTACAGAGATAAATAAGACACTGCACTCTAATGGGAAAGTCAGCATCTAACCCCATAATCAAAGCAGAGCTAAGAACTGCTGAGAGATGCCTCTCCTAACCAGTGTGGGTGTGCAGAGGGTGAAGCAGTTCTGCCTAGGAAAGACAGGAGACCCTTGATGGAGAAGGTGACATTTGAACTACATCTTGAAAAAATGAGGAGGAGTTTCCCAGGCAGAGAAAAAGAGGAAGGGCATTCCAGGTGGAGGGAATGGTGTGTGACAGGCTTAGAGGAAAGAAGTGCATGGCTTGTTTAGAGATAATCAACATGTTTCCACCTTTTACTTATTTAAGACAGGGAAAAAAGGTGTCTTTGATTCAGAGATGAACAGATCCATACGAATTTCATAGCAGTGGTGATTAAAATTATGTATCTGTGAAACAGAGGGCTGCTATCAGCATCAACCAGAAGACTTGTGACTAGGCTCTGTCTACAGTATCAACCATGCTGTACTGGAAATGAGAAGTTTGAAGGACAAACAAATGCTTTGGGTTTTTTTAAGATTTTATTTATTTATTTGACAGAGAGAGTGTGCACAAGCATGGGGAGCAGCAGGCAGAGGGAGAAGAAGGCTCCCCGTTGAGCAGGGAGCCCGATGCGGGACTCGATCCCAGGATCCTGGAATCATGACCTGAGCTGAAGGCAGATGCTTAACCGACTGAGGCACCCAGGCGCCCCAAAACAATTGTTTTGAAAAGAGCTCCAGAGGTCCACGAGTCATGGTCTGGAGCCCCATCTTAAAGCTGCCAATCACAGGCCTGGTGAATCTTGCCAGTGTGATCCACAGTCATGGTAGTTCAGAGTGTAATCGTCCTGCTAGCTGTTGGGGTTAGAGTGGTTCAAAGCCCAGGCTCATGGTCAGAGAGACTTAGGTACAAGTTCTGGCTCTCCTCCTGTTTACTTAGTATGGGATGCAGGGCAAGTTTCTTTCCTTTATAAAAAAAAATGTAATGATATATATCTATATATATTTTCCATAAGTGTTCTTAAGATTTTCTAGAAGTGCTTTAAGTGTAATGATAGCATATATACTTTTAGTTCCCCCATACTCCCCCCCTTTTTTTTTTAACTTTTTCCTTTCTGCCTGGGTCACTTCTCTTCCCCCCCCCCTTTTCCCACTTTAACTGCCCAGGTAGCCTTCCATATTTTTTCTTTTTTATATAATCAATTATGTAAGTGTAGAATCATATAAACACACATACACACACACACACACTCCAGCACACAAGTTGGGGGGGGGGGCGAGATTGTTACTTTGTTTTATAATTTGAAAACATGTTATATGGGGTATTCCCAAAGCATCAGTGCAGTTTTAAGTTAATAACTTCAGAATCATAATTGCTATACACTTATAAAAGAAACACTTGAGAGGTTAATCATTGAACATTTTAAAATTCTGATGTTTCTTATTAAAATTCAACATAACAGAAGCTGTTGTGCACAAAAATTTAAGAATAAAATGTGTTATTCAAAATTTACAAATGTATTAAATAAGTGTAAAATAAATATAATTACTCAAGTGTTGTTTTTGTAATATATAGCATTTATACTTCCGAAATCACTAAAGTTTAAAAATGCACTAAGATGTTTGGGACTCTCTATTACATTTCTTTTTATATCTTGCATTCCTTAAAAAGACCTTGTTGAAATCTCTCCATTCAACTGACAAAGCTCTAGTTCATTCTTTTTAGTGGCTTCATAATTTTCTATAGAATAATTATTATAATTTATTTCATAGTTTATTGATGAATATTTACCTTGGTCACTTTTTTTCATGCCATTGTCAACATTGTAGTCATAATCTTTGTACATGTCCCTGCAAACAAGTACTGGTAATTCTTAGCATTGGTTTCAAGGAATGGAATTGCAGGAATAAAGAGTAGATGTAATTTTAATTTTTTTTTTTTTTTTAGAGGAGTGGGGAGAGGGAGAGAGAGAGACTCTTAAGCAGACTCCATGCCCAGTGCGGAGCCTGATATGGGGCTCAATCTCACAACCCTGAGATCCATGACCTGAGCCAAAATCAAGAGTCAGATACTTAACTGACTGAGCCACCCAGACACCCTGGTGTAATTTTAATTTTAATGAATGTGGTTGTAAATGGCTTTAGTTGATTAATTTAAAAAATGCCTTAGGTTGTACAGTTAGAGTACAGTTGACCTTTGAACAGCATGGGGATTAGGGGCACCAGCCTCTCCCCCGTGCAGGAAAAAATCCATGTGTAACTTCTGACTCACCAAAAACTTTACTAATAGCCTACTGTTAATTTGGAAGCCTTACCAATAACATAAACAGTTGAAGAACACATATTTTGTACGTTATATATATTATGTGCTGTATTCTTAAAGTAAGCCAGAGAAGAGAAAATCTTACTAAGAAAATCATAAGGAAGAGAAAATAAATTTATAGTAGTGTATTTATAAAAAAAAAATCCATGTATAAATGGACCCACAAAGTTCAAACCCGTGTTGTTCAAGGGCCAACTGTATTTGAAAATTCACATGCATTATCTTACTTGATGTTCACAATGACCTTTGAGGTGGGCAGAGTAGATATTATTGTTCCCACTTTACTGATGAGAAAATGGAGGCACAGAGAAGTGGTTTCTCAGAGTTACCCAGGTAGAAAGTTCTTGACTACCGTCTAGAACCAAGTCCCATCCTGAAGAAGCGCCTTACAGTCTTTCTTTATAAACCTACATTTTTGGTTTTGATAAATCCGTCAGGTGAAAATCTTCTAAGTTGATTGAATTAAGAAAAGGATACCTTTGGTTAGTTATGCCACCAGGAGAGGGCAGTAATTGAAATACATTTATTTTCCTAAATATTTGCACCCCAGGCCCTTTCAAGGGACATACTTTTATTATTTTTTGGACATTTATAATATCTTGATTTTAGCTTAGGGTTACTTGCTTGATCACTGAAATCTTTATTAAGATTTGATGGTTACATTTCATCAATGATCAATTTCTCCTGATACTTAAAAAAAAAAAAAATTAGCACACAATAGAGAGTATTTCAAGGGTTGTGAACGAATGAACATTGTTTCCTTGGCACCCTTAAAGCACTTCTGTGTTACATATTCTGAGTCTGACTGTTCAAATTTCAGTTTTGCAAACTGAACTGACTGTGATTTGGGGCACTTCACATAGAACGCAGTTTCCTTATCTGTAAAATAGGGGAGAATATACCTACCTCCTAAGGCTATTTTAGGGAGCTGTAAATGTACACCATTTATCACAGCATGTAGCTCCGAACAGGGCTTGGTACATGCATGGGCATGTGTGGTCCAGCCTTGCTACAAAGCCAGGCTGACTGACCCTGCTTTATAAAAACATGTTAGAGTTTAATAATGTCTCCCAGGAACACAAGGGGTGGGATGTGTTTTTGAAAAGTATCTATACCATTTCCAGAATGCCAGTCAGCAGCTCTGCATTTTGTGCTCAAATCAAGTATTGGTACAGTGTAACTCCTTAAGTAGAAGTGAAATTACAGGAAGGCTCATGGCCTTTCTAGGTACCATTTTTTGAGTGACAACTGTATAAACCACAGTGAATACTTTTGTTCCTGCAAGGGTTTGATTGAGAGGAACAGCAAAAAGAATTTTAGTTTCTCTTCCTCCAAGTGAACGTTGTTTTCTTAGCTGTCTTTTTTGGGAGATGGGAAGGAGTGGTTACTTAAAACCAGTCGTGTATGTAAATAGGAGTGACAGGTGTAGTTAGCTTTTACTATCTAGCTAATAGACAAGCCCCCCAAAATATGGCTCAGGAGACATCTGGGAACAAACAGATTCTTCCCTTCAAAAATGTTAAGAATCTTTTTGTTTCTAGCGGGAACAGCTGTAGAATGTAGCTGTGTGTTTGTAACGTGATGTCTGATTGAGGGATGATGTTTAAATGTAGTACATTCATATCCAACATGTCATTTTAGATAATAGTAAGGTGGTGAGGTAAGTGGAATGAAGCCAGGAAATTCAGAGTTGCAGCTGACATTTCATCCTCTTCGAGGTTTGTGAAAAGGCCACAGCTAACTTTGCATTTCCCCAGGAAGGAGGGTGGAGGTTCTGTTGGTATCACACCCTGCACATTATTCAAACACAAGGTTGTTCATTTTCTCTTCTGTGCACAGTCGTTACAAGAAGTGTGTCTTTGGCCACCTGCATGCTGGCCAGCTATTACTCTGGTCCATGGCGCTTGGGGAAAGGGAGAGTACAGGTGCCTGCTCTGGGCTGAGAACAAAAGTGGACATTGTCCTGACCCTATCCAAAATGGCTTCTGGCATTCTTTCTACAGACACAGTTTTTCAACAAAGGAGGAGTTGTTTCAAGGCCAGGAACTAGAAAGAATACGTAGATTTGTGATCCAGAAGACTTTCTTAACACCTGTAGTGTTGTGAGACTGTCATATGAAATCTGTTAAGTGTGAAATCCTCCCCAGCAAGGACTGCGAGGTCCAGAGAAAACCTGGGACAGCTCTGAGTTACCGTTAATCAGTGGTAGAAGCCGAGAATCATGGGGTTCTGAGGGCTCCTGCAGTACTCTGCATAAACTTTACAGCTTCTAACCCAGAGCGTAAGTGGGGTGAGCTTTCACATGACCTGTTTCACGTTTTATGCATTACATTTCACCAGAGGTACAAGATGTTACTGTAGGCAGTGGAGTCCAAGAGACCCAAGTTCTAACTGGAATTCCACCACTTACTAACTGGAAGATCCTGGGGATGTTAATCTCTAAATCTCAGTTGACTTGTTCGATAAAAAACGATAATGATAGATAGTTCATTGAATTGTTGTGGCAATTCAGGGTGGTAATGTGCAAAGTTTGGTACAAAGCCTAGCATACAGTGGGTGCTCAACGGACCATAGCTCTTTATGGGCCAGGTACTGTGCTGTGCACACTGGAGACATAAAAGAAAATAAGATACTGTCCCTGCACTCAAGTAGCTTGCAGTGTAGCTAGCAAGACAGACATGCAGATGAAGATAGATGAATAAAGCAGTGTGCGTTTAGTGAAATGATAGCAGTGAGGTACGTAAGGAATGCAGACTAGGGTGATTTGGGAAGCCTTCAGAATGGAGATGTTTCACAGATTTTTGAAGATGAATAATAATTTTGAGGCAGGCAGGAGTTTTTCCAGAAGAGAAAAGAGCATGCAGTATGCTAATGTATGGACCCATGAAATAATAATTTAACACTAACATGTTAATATTGACATAGAGATGCAATTGGTTTGCAGGGCTGTGGTCTAAAGTATACACACAGAAAAGCCAGAAAGGGGGCCATACTCTAAACGGCTTGGAGGCTATTCTCTGTGAGTATGGGTCAATACTGTAAGATTTTTTAAGCTGGAAAATAATAACGTTCTGTAAAGAGTGCTCTGTGGACAAGTGGAAGATAAATTGGAGAAGAGGAAGCATGAGGGCTGGTGTAAGATAATGAGAGCATTGGGTCTGGCTTGGGTGACTTGACCTGTCACCCAAGACTGATTTGAGATACTTTGTATAGGGTATCCAGATGGCTGGATCATCACTATCGTTTTAATTATATTGTCAGCTTTAAAACATTTTATGAGAAAGGAATGTATTTTCAACTTTTTCTGACATAGATCAGTCCATCATGTTTGCCTGAGCAAAATTGCTCTTTCCAAGAATTACCTTTTAAACAAAGGGATTACAGGGATGCCTGGGTGGCTCAGTCAGTTAAGCGTCTGCCTTCGGCTCAGGTCATGATCTCAGTCAGGGTCCTGGGATCAAGCCCCGCATCAGGCTCCCTGCTCAGCGGGAAGTCTGCTTCTCCCTTTCCCTCTGCCTCTGCCCCTGACTTGTGTTCTCTCTCTCTCTCTCTCTCAAATAAGTAAATAAAATCTTAAAAAAAAAATAAAATAAACAAATGGATTAGGTCTTTATACTGAGAAGTTGCTTTTGATGTAAGAATTCAAGCTTTTGGGCATTTCTTAGTGACTGTTCTTTCCTTATCGTTTGTTCTTCTGTTGTTTTTCATTTGCCTAATGTAGGTAGTTATGAAAACACAGTGATTTTGCTATGTACCTTTAAAACCTATCAAGAAAATGGTGATCACTTCACAATATATACAAATATCAAAACATTACACTGTATACCTGAAACTAATATAATGTATGTTAATTATACCTCAATTAAAAATAAAAATAAAATAGCCAATTCAGAAAATAAAAACTCTACCAAGAGAGTTTCTTATGATTTCAATGTATTAGGAAAATCATTGTATGATGAAGACTCTAAGCTTTTCTATAGTGAGTAAAAAAAAATAACAAATATTAATCTTAAAATTTAGATATAGAAAAATTACTTCCTACATGCTTGTGTTTTCCAACTTGAAATAGTATTACAATACTTTATTCTTTTTTAAGATTTTATTTATTTATTTGAGAGAGAAAGAGATAGCAAAAGAGAGAGCACAAGCAGGGAGGAGAGGGAGAAGCAGGCTCCCCACTGAGCAGGGAGCCCGACGTGGAGCTTGATCCCCGGACCCTGGAACCATGACCTGAGCCAAAGGCAGATGCCCAACCGACTGAGCCACCCAGGGTCCCCATTATTACCATACCTTAAAGTATACATTTTTACAAAGTTTGACAAGGTTCATTTACTTCTTTAAATTAAGAAGTACACCCTTCATACAGAAGGGAATATACAGCTTACTGGCAGATTTTAAACAATAAAGTAAGGAGGCATCCACATTTCTTCTACTCATCTCAAGAACATTATCACTATTCTTGAGACTCAGATATATCTCTCTCCTAGATCACATTCTCCTCTCAACTACTTTCCTGGATTTTGAGATAATCATTCTCTTGCCTTTGCTTAGTTTTACTACATATGTATATATCCCTAAACAATATACAATATTATTTTAACCTTTATATAAATAGAATTATACTCACTATTTTGTGACCTGCTCCTGCAGGTCACATTACGTTCTGAGATTCATCCATATTGATGTGTATAACTTTGTTCATTCTCTCGCTGTGTGTCTCTCTCTGTCAAATAAATAAATAAAATCTTAAAAAAAAAAAAAGAGAGAGAGAGACTTAAACCAGCTTTGGACTCAGCAACAAAGCAAGAAGAAATTTATCATGTCACCTTCATCTTTGATAACTGTAATAGGAGTATGTTACAAGTATTACAGATGGAATTATAATAAAACTATGACTATGTTTAAAAAAAAAGATTTTTCTCATCTATGGCCATCTAAAATGGAATTATGAAAGGCCTTTAAGAATTAGTCACTCATGGGGTGTCTGGGTGGTGCAGACATTTAAGTGCCTGACTCCTGATGTGGACTCAGTTCCTGATCTCAGGGTTGTGAGATCGAGCCCTGCATTGGACTCCACGCTCAGCACCAGCTGTGCTTGAGATTCTCTCTCCCTCTCCCTCTGCCCCTCCTGCTCATGCTCTCTCTCCCTCTCTCTCTCAAATAAATAAATAAATCTTTAAAAGAAAGAAAAGAATTAGCCACTCATTCACTTACTTTTCGGCAAGTACTTGTTGAGCCCCTCCATTTTGCCAGGCTGTTTTAGGTGGTGGGGATATATCAGTGATTAAAGTAGACAAAAATTTCTACCCTTGTTGAGCTTACATTCTAGTTGGAGGAGAGAGAGACAATTAACAAGATACGTAGGCAAAGTATGCGGTATGTTAAAAGGTGGTAAGTGCTGTAGGGAGTAATTAGGCAGATAAAGGAGGACTGGAAGATCTTATTCTTCATTTTTGAAAGACTGTATTTAAGACTGTTAGGACCATTCCAATTAAAGTTCATGCAAAAATTACTTTAAACATTCTACTCCTACAGCATGGTTAATTCTAACTTAAATTTGTAAAGGTTAAATTGAAATTGACATATACAGTTATAGACATTCCTAGATTAGAAAAATAAGTTGTTGAGGCGCCTGGGTGGCTCAGTCATTAAGTGTCTGCCTTCAGTTCAGGTCATGATCCCAGGGTCCTGGGATCGAGCCCCGCATCGGGCTCCCTGCTCAGCAGGAAGCCTGCTTCTCCCTCTCCCACTCTCCCTGCTTGTGTTCCCTCTCTCGCTGTCTCTCTGTCAAATAAATAAATAAAATCTTTAAAAAAAAAAAAAAAAGAAAGAAAAATAAGTTGTTTTTAAATAATTCCTTAGGCACTGTAGTAAGAAAATAAATGAATAGAAAATATTGACTACTATCTTGCTATAGCAGGAGGGGAAGAATGCAGCGGGGGAAATCGGAGGGAGAGACGAACCATGAGAGACTATGGGCTCTGAAAAACAAACTGAGGGTTCTAGAGGGGAGGGTGGTGGGGGGATGGGTTAGCCTGGTGATGGGTATTAAAGAGGGCACGTACTGAATGGAGCACTGGGTGTTATATGCAAACAATGAATCATGGAACACTACATCAAAAACTAATGATGTAATGTATGGTGATTAACATAATGTAATAAAAAAATAAAAAGAAAATACTGACTACAATAAAACTTCAACACCAAAACTTAAAATCCTTCTGTTTTAAAAACAGCTTTAAACTGGAAAATTTTCCTTTGTCCCCACCAACCCTCATAAGGGATAAAACAAACAAAACACTCACCAACAACTAATTACAAAGGAAGCTAAATATCTGTTATACTACTCAGTTGGTTCTGAAAGTACCAATTGGTGAAGTTATAAAGTTATATATTTCTTTAGTGCAAAAACTGACAAACAGGGCAAAAGTAACCAGAAGGGAACAGAGAGTAGTAGAGACCTTTATGGACAGTGGCAGTGGATGCTGGGGTAAATAGCAGTGGGCACTCTTTTAAAAGGAGCACCATTATTTCAGAGACTGAAGCTCTGTAGACCAAGAGCAAAGGACCATTTGCAGCTCCGTTCCCTCAAGGGCATGACCATGCTCTGTTATAGGCACATCAGCTGAGGGACAGAGAGTCTATTGTTAAACAATTGTAGTGACTACCTGCAGGAAGTAGGGTGAATGTCTAGGTCAGTGTCCTCACATCAGTGACTTCATCGATCCTATCTGTGTAAGTATCGGGAGGGTTCAGAATAGTAAGAGTTATTGCAGAGGGTTATTCAGGAGTGAGTTTTCTATCAATAAGGCGTCAGCCAGGGTTTTACTTTTTTTTTAAGGTCTTGTCTTGTTATAATACCATGTAGGGTTTTTTTATTGAGGTAAAATTGGTATATAGCATTTAGTTTTAAATGTGCAACATAATTCAATTTTTGTATACACTACAAAGTGGTCACCACAATAAGTCTAGTCACCATTTGTCACCATGTAACTGACCCCCTTCACCCATTTCACCTACCCCCCAGTTTCTTCCCTGTGATAACTACCAGTCTGTTCTCTGTATCTATGAGTTTTATTTTGTTTATTCATTTGTTTTGTTTTTTAGATTCCACATATAAGTGAAATCATATAGTATTTGTCTTTGTCTGACTTATTTCACTTAGCATAAAGCCTTCAATGTCTATCCATGTTGTCTCAAATGGCAAGATTTCCTTCTTTTTATGGCTGAATAATATTCCATTATATATGTATATATATGTATATATACATATCATATCTTCTTCATCCATTCATCCATTTAATGGACACCTAGGTTATTTCCAATCAAGACTTTGAATTTCCAATATTGTTTATGCCTAGACTTTTCTAAAAGTAAAAAATTGAGGAGAACAGAATATCCATCTTTCTTTAGGACAAAAAACTTTTCACAGTGAGGAGAAACAGCCATATATGAAACAGGAAGGGCTCCTCACCAGATACCTAATCAGCTGGAGCATTGATTTTGGAATTCTTAGCCTCCAGAATAGTAAGAGATAAATCTTTGGTGTTTAAACCAAAGGGGAAAAAAACTTCTAAAAATATGTATATCATTTTAATGGTTTTTCTCATTGTAAAAAATAACAGATGTTTATTGGGAAAAGGTTCAGAAAATCTTTTTTTTTTAAAGAATCACCCATAACCCGAGAGAAAGCAGCTGTTAATAATGTTATATATCCGCAGTTCCCAAGCTGTGTGCCAAGGTGCTCTGGGGCACCACAGCAAATTCATGAGGTTGCTGCAGATTATTTTCCATCAAGGGAAACACATCTGTCCAACAGCATTGGAGGTAATTCACAGTTTCAACATTAAGATCATACTACATTCCTTTTGATGACATCACATCTTTGCAAAAGTGGGTTTTCAATGGTTGCTACGTTTTTAATGATCAAAAGTGAGTACAATGTGAAAACCAACATGAAACAGGAAACGAGGGAAATGGTATTCAATCTGATTCCAAGATCTGAAGTTATGCATTGCCCAACAGGTGCACACGTTCTATTAATAAGTTATTAGGAGGTTATTTAAGAAGGAAAAAATAGTGGGCGCCTGGGTGGCTCAGTTGGTTAAGCGACTGCCTTCGGCTCAGGTCATGATCCTGGAGTCCCGGGATCGAGTCCCGCATCGGGCTCCCTGCTCAGCAGGGGGTCTGCTTCTCCCTCTGCCCTCTTCCCTCTCATGCTCTCTGTCTCTCATTCCCTCCCTCTCAAATAAATAAATAAAAATCTTTAAAAAAAAAAAAAAAACAATTTGAAAAAAAAAAGAAGGAAAAAATAGTACTTTTCTTCTAATTTATGTGTGTGTCAATTTTTTTTCAAATTGCTTCTAAGTCATTAAGACATAAATACTTAAGTTGTTTGGACCTAACTAGTTAACAGACAGCACTGTTAGATATTTGTTTTGGCCTGGAGGCACTGTCAAAAAAATTACTGAGACTGTAATAGCTTCCAGAATTGTTTGGGAATCTCTAACATATATCCTTCCAGAATTTTTCCTATGTATATCATATGTATTTTTAGAACCCTTTATTTTTCACTTAACAATATATGGTGGAAATCTTTGTGTTTTATTTATTTTTTATTTGACAGAGAGCGCACAAGCAGGAGGAGCGTCAGGCAGAGGGAGAGGGAGAAGCAGGCTTCCCGCTGAATGGGAGCCCAATGCAGGGCTCGATCCCAGGACCCTGGGATCATGACCTAAGTTGAAGGCAGATGCTTAACCAACTGAGCCACCCAGGCGCCCCAATCTTTGTGTTTTAATTAATGTAGGTCTACATCATTATTTTACATTTTTAGTGGCAGAATAGTTTCCTGTTGTTTGACTCTATTACGTTATTAACCAATCCCCTAGATTGCTAGAAGTTTAGCAAAACTTTATTTTCATAATCAATAGTACCGTCAACCTCTTTGCACACCTCCTTCTTTTACATAGCCAATGATTTCCTTAGGCTAGATTCCTAGAAAGCAATTTGCTGGGTCAAAGATATCCAGAGAGAGAGTGCACCAAATTGTCCTTTCAAAGAGACTCAAAGAGATTGCACTAATTTCATTCTATGAACAGTTTGTAAGAATACCTCAGCAAAAAGAAGTGAAGGATTGGAGAACTCCCACGCCTGTGAACCTGTCAAAGGTGTTCCTCTCCCCCAACCATTGAATAAACTTAGTGCCAGTGAGAAAGCTGGGGAAGTCCGTACTGGCCCAGAGCTCTTGGGAGCCTCTACAGGCTGAAGTTCCAGCTAAAGTCATAGGTAGCTGATAGCAACATCGAAGCAGATACCCACTTAGAGAACAGAAAAACCATTTGTCAGGAAACTTCTTTAGCCTTTGGTTCCTAACTAGTTTTTCAAAACAACACTGTACTCCCCCAGAAAGTCGTCCTGTACTGCGTAGCTTTCACCCTGCCTCTGTAAAGAGAGGCAAATGATCAAAATAGAAGTTGACAGAATATTTTTGAGATAGGACGCCTTGGTGGCTCAGTCGGTTAAGCATCTGCCTTCGGCTCAGGTCATGATCTCTGAGTCCTGGGATCCAAGTCCCACATCAGGCTCCCTGCTCAGCGGGAAGCCTGCTTCTCCCTCTGCCTGTAGCTCCCCCTGCTTATGCTCTCTCTCTCTCTCAAATAAATAAAATCTTTTAAAAAAAGAGTATTTTTGAGAGGACAGATTTGGGGGTCAAATGGGATCCTTCCTGTTACATGGTCCTCAGCACATGTATTTTCATCTGTGACCACATATGTATCACATTTTGAACTACATTCCATTTATACATATGAGCTGGTATTTTCAAGTATAAGTTATCAAGAAAAAAAGGTATATTATGTGCTTAGGTTCTGATCATGGAGACTCAAACATATATGGTACATTTTGGAAAAATTTCTATTTTAAGAAAACTCTGGAGCCCCTCAGCTCTCTGGGAAATGAAGCTGTATGGAAAGGCTCATTCCTGAGTTATCATGAATGGCTAAGATTTTTTGTAATTTCACATGTAATTATGTAATGTGTATTACAGTAGGTAATATGTATTACTTTCTGTGTGTGAGGGTATTACTTTTTTAAAAAATGTAGACACCTTTGATCTTGATTTATAAAATTTTTAAACAACTCAATTTTATAATTTTTTAAGATTATTTATTTATTTGAGAGAGAGTGAGACAGAGAGAGCGTGCACAGAGGGAGAGGGAGAAGCAGAGTCCTTGCCGAGAAGAGAGCCTGATGAGGAGCTCGATCCCAGGACCCCGAGATCATGACCTGAGCTGAAGGCAGACACTTAACTGACTGAGCCACCCAGGCATCCCTTAATTTTATAAACAGTCTTATTAAAACAGCACTCCAGATTAAAGTTGTTTGAAAAATTGGTGCTTAGCTGATTCTGAAAAGGTGAATGGGTTCTTCTAGGCATTCACAACTTAACTCTTTTCAAAATTGAAGTAAAAATTTGTGAGACAAGATGTTAAGCAGGATAATCCTGCTTAAGGCAGAAAATCTCAGAAATTTTGGTATAGAAATATTAAATCTGTATTGTAAATACTTATTGCTTCATTGCCTTTACCTGTTGCTTTTAACATATAGCACTAAAAAGCCATTTTCACTTATATCAGAAGAAGTAAAAAGGCCGCTGTGATATGTTTATCAAACAATTGCAGCATGGAGGCCCTTCCCTTCTTTTGTAGATGGAGAATATCTGTTGGAAGTCTCCATGTGACCCTCTGCTTCCACCAGATACTTCCTTTTAAATCCCCCCTAGAGAATTCTCCCAAAGCCTGGTGTGTATGTATGTCATCTTTTGAGAAGTTGATTGCATTAAGAGAGAGGCGACTTTCTGCCTTTATTTGTGACTGGCGTACTTAAGAAAAATAAGCTTTTTGGGAACTTAGAATTTGGAGGCCATATCAGTAACTTTTATTTAAACAACATGGTGATCTTTCATTCCTTTTTGTTATTTTTTAAAGATTTTATTTATTTATTTGAGAGAGAGAAGGAGAGGGAGGGAGCAGGAGCAGGGGGAGGGGCTAAGGGAGAGGAAGAAGCAGACTCCGCACTGAGCAGGGAGCCCAACACAGGGCTCCATCCCAGGACTCTCCGATCATGACCTGAGCAGAAGGCAGACGCTTAACTGGCTGAGCCACCCAGGCACCCCTATTATTATTTTTTTTAAAAAAACAACTACAGATCTGCTTTCAGAGCACTGGACATGTTTACAGATTTAAGAAACGTGCCAAAAAGTATACTGTGGTTATGTAACACTCATCTGTCATGCCCAGAGCAGTTTTGCTTCAAAATAAAAGAATGGGCAGCTTCAATGATGCGTGGATAGGTCCTTAACCCTCCAGGTTCTAAGTACAGCATACCATGATCATTCTTTGCTTTCTTGTCCCAAGGAAATGAAAATCCATATTAACAGACAGATCTCTGGTCTCTGAATTTTTTGAGATAACGAGGAATATTATTTCTTTTAACCAACACCATTTTTATCAGATCTTCACCAAATTAATAAAAATTCTGATCGATAAGAGCTTCAGTAACTTAAATAAATCCACACTACACTCATTCATTCATTCAGCAAACATTTATTGAGTTTCACCAGTTCTGGGTTCCTGAGGTGAGCAAGACCGATATGGTCACTACCCTTAAGAAGTCTGTGATGGAATCAGGAAGCTTTTGAGAAAGCCAGTGTCTGAAAATTAATGAGGCAGTGCTGTAGTAGGGATTCAGGAAATCTTTTGGAGCAGCGTCCCTGAGCTGAGCCCCAGGCTCAGAGAAGCTTCCCTAAGGAGCTCCTGGTTGGTCTGAATCTTAAAGGGTGAGTAGAAGTTAGAGTACTCATACTATGAAATCCAAGTGAGTAAATTTATCTGGCCAGATGCTTCACTTCTTCCAGTACACATTTTCAGACCTGTAACCACCACCCAGATGCTAATTGTTACCATTGCCTAGTTGCACAATGCCTTCAAATGGTTTCAGAGTGATCCATGAGTGGTTGGCACTCTGGTCCACTAACCATTACTGGATTTTCATCTGTTGCTTCTAGCAATTGAAGGGTGAGATTTTAATCATTCTGATCTTTTTTTTTTAAAGATTTTATTTATTTGACACAGAGAGAGAGAGACAGCTAGAGAGGGGAACACAAGCAGGGGGAGTGGGAGAGGGAGAAGCAGACTCCCAGCTGAGCAGGGAGCCCGATGCGGGGCTCGATCCCAGGACCCTGGGATCATGACCTGAGCCGAAGGCAGACGCCCAATGACTGAGCCACCCAGGTGCCCCCCCTTTTTTTTTTTTAGAATAATGCCAGTGTTACCTAGATTTAACTTGATTGGTTTTTGAGTCAGCCCTCAGATGACTTTTTAATCATTTGGATAACTGTGCTAATCATGATGCTTTGTAAATGAGCACATGTGTACTTTATTGTTTGTATTTACTGAAAATAAATTCAGAAGTTGGTCATCTGTGATTTGGGGTAAATCATGAGTGATGGTATCAGTCTTTCCATTTGTAAGTTTTGATTAACAGTAGCTATAATTTACCTACCAAGGATTAAATATTTAACATTTATGGAATCCTTGTGTTTCCTCAGAAAATTATCATTATTAGGGGCATTGATATGATTTGCAAATCATTAGTACTGATCACAGATGAATACAGCTGCAGAAAAGATCACATTTTCATACAAATCATGTCCCGAAATTTCATTGTAGGTTTTTTGGGGACACAGCCCTCAAAGATATTTATTTTGTTTCCTCCCAGTTAGGACCATCCCATTGTCAAAGGGCTATGTGATAATTTGTCCTGTTCTGGTGAAATGAACTCCTGAGAACAGAAATCCTCT
Source organism: Neomonachus schauinslandi (assembly GCF_002201575.2). Lineage (NCBI taxonomy): Eukaryota > Metazoa > Chordata > Mammalia > Carnivora > Phocidae > Neomonachus > Neomonachus schauinslandi. The sequence continues at coordinate 69,015,138 of NC_058410.1, forward strand.
AAGGACCAATAAGTTGTTTGATTCAAGACTCCAACTTAGATGTTACCTCCCTGAGGTTCCTTTGTCTCAAGAGAGACCAAGTCTGAAGAACTGTAATCTGGCTGGAAATCTTTTTGGAATGCTGCACAGAAGCTTCGAATAAAGAGGTGGTGTTTGTCTAGGTATACTGACACTATATTTTTTTAAAGTCTGCAGTATAAAATTCCCATTGAATTTATTTTTAGCTTGAGTCTACTCTGCTAGTAAAAATAAGGCTATTTTTGTAAGTGCTGCTTCTAGTTCTTACATCCACATCTTAAAAGAATTCACAGAAAACAGTCCATAATGATAACTGGGTGCAATGCCCAGATTGTTGCAGAATTGTGTTTTAAATGAATCTTTCTATGATGGCTGCATTTCAGCTGTACCACAGGGTTCAGCTCACATGATACCTCCCCCCCACCACCACACACATACAAATGGGTTCATCATCCCTCACTTAAAAGTACTTGACTTATTTAATTTGTGTATTTGTCCAGTGTGTGTATTCTGACTGCTCTTTATGCATTGTCTGCAGCACTGAATAAATATCTGTGATGACGGGCTCCTTGAAGAGGCGACGGACTGTTCTTTTAGGGAGTTGTGTGTTTCTATGGCAACTCCTTTTCTAAAACTTTGAATTTTATCCACATACATTTTACAGATACCAAAAACAAGCTTCTGTTTAATTTAGAGAAGCTTTGAGTTTTGAAGAAGAGGAAACTAGCTCATCTGCAGATGTCAAGAGCACGTACACTTTTGTTTGAAGGCTCGTCGAAAAAAATTGATTCTTTTTGTGCCAGACACTTAACCAAAGACCCAACATTCCATTAGGATAACGTTTTATTGTCAATTTTTCATGCTTCTTAGGGTAAAAGTCACAATATATAATGTAATTTGATAAAAAGGAACAAAGTAGCCAGCGTGTGTGTGTTCAGTCTGTCTCCATCTCTGTCCCCTTCCCAGCAATGTACGTTACAATGTTGCTAGCTCACTGAATTCAATTTGCTTTCACCATCCATTTCCTTTTCTCTGTGTTACTACAGTATGTATAGGTTCTCAGTTACAGCTACATCTGATGTAGAGAAAATAGGTTATGTCCCTATTTTGAAAGGAAGACCGTCTCCATGGTTCACTGCTTTGTGTTTGTTAGCAGTGGGATTCTGGAAGAGACATGGGCTCTATTCCTGAATGATAAAATACATGTATAAGGGCCATTTCCTAAGCTTGTAGATAATTCAAAGTAATTTGTGGAGTCTGTGAGGTCTGTGTGTATGAGTTTTACTTGGCTTTTAGTTATCTGTGCTTTTAGGGTGTTTTGTTTCTTTTCTTATACTTTTGTGTATTTTCACTCTTTTTTTTTCTTTCTGAAACACAGATTCAGTTTTCTTAAAATCAAATCAACTGTGTGGCTGGTGCCGTTTTGCTTTTTCCACATGTGTTCATTGTTCTGTGGCTTGTTTTGTTTACTGTTTTTGCGGACCTGATTTGCCATGGTCCATGCCTTTCATTCTGCTAGACCACGTAGCTGATTTCTCAGTGGAAAAAGACTGCCTTTTCACTGGGTAATTAGTTATCTCATTCCAAAGGGCCAAGTTTCTCTGAGATGACTTTGTCACACTTTAAATGTCTGCTTTGGAGGACAAGAATCCTTTTAGTTAGATGCTCATCCATGTGGTAGAAGAAATGCATGGTTAGTCACCATGGAAATTCTTAAGTATTTGAAGGGCAAAAGATGGTTAATTAGACCATTTATACTCAGCTGTTGAGAGATTATGAGTTCATTTATAGTGATAAGAAACCGGAGAAAGAGGCAATATTTTTTGGCCCCCTAAGGAAGTGGTAGTGTTGTTTATTCCTCAAACGTATTTTCATTTGCTGAGAGAGGACTCTGTGGCACTTTACCTTGAGTAATTTCTGTGTAATCTCTTGGTAAGTAAGCAAGCCACACCCCAAAAAGCACAGAAGTAGACTGAATTTTGCAGTCTCACTCTTGTTACCTCCCCAAAGGTGTGAGGCCGGGGCCGGGGTAAGATTGCCCCTCCAGCGGGGTCTCTCTATTCATTGTGCTTCTGGGTCTTCCTGCAGCCCCTAGCTCAAGCACCGTATCTTGTCACCGTATACCAGGAACCCCTGTCCAGGTCCCCGATCCCATTCAACCCTGTCTCAGAGTCACAGCCTCTCTCTACATCCTTTTCCTAGCCCCGCCTCTTTCATGAATTCCTTCCTTTCCCAATCAGTTACAACTGTGAGGTGTCATCTTTCAACCCAGGTTCCAAGTCTACCCGTGCCTTGCCTCCCCAGCCCCACACCCAGCTTTCTTCCTGTGGTATACTCTTACCTGCAGTGACCAGAAGTATTCATTTTGAAAGGACAGGGAATGGCCATTTGACATTCTCAGAGCATCTGTGCACTAGGACATTTTAGAGCCCTGTTTTGTGTCAAACTCAATGTGAGCAAAAAGGTCTAAGATTTTAAAAGTTTAAAAATACGCATTTGTTAATATTTTCTTCCAGTGTATATAACTCACAGAGTCTGGCTCCTGTGAACCTCCTCAGCTTCCTTTTGCTCCTCGCTTACCCTCCCTGTGTGTCCTCCATCTGGGGATGGTTTTTGGGTGTGCCATATGCCTTCCTTCCACTTGGCCACTCCCTTTGCTCCCTCGGTCTGAAATGTTTCTCCATCCCCCGAACCCAACAGCTCCAGGGTTCCTTCTTCAGGGCCTCCTCATCTCCCCCTCATTAACCCAAATCCCCCAGTTCTGCTTTTAGGGCACCACGTACCTTTTCAGCATAGCACTTATGGCAGTTGCTGTTTTCTTGTTATTTTTGTGGTTATTTCATTAATGCCTGTCTTGCCCATTAATCTCTAAATTCCCATGGGCAGGGGGTTCCTTTTTTCCATGTTTCCAGTGACCAGTACAGGAATGGACACATCCGAGGTGCTCAGTGAATATTGTTGAGCGACCATCTGTAGTTATCTCTGGGGCCCACCTGGCCCAAGCCTCAACCCCAGTTCTTGATCCAGGGGGTGAATTTTTGGTTAGTCTAGGCAAATCAAAATAGACAGAAAGATGGCAAGAAGTTGGGTCCTTAATGATGTTGCTGAGGTGCTGTAAATAAACTGGTCCTGGGACAGTCCCACCTCCAGGCAACTCTGTTGTGTGAGATAATAAACTCTCTTATTTGTTTAGGTCAATTCAGTCTTCTGTTCCTGAAAATATCCTGAAACAGAATGTCATGAATGAATGAACACATGAATCAATGAACGACTTAATCTCACGTCTTCACAAGTCCCTTTGTAATTCGGTTTTCTCTCTCCATTTCTATAAAGCGTTGGGCTACTAGTAAAGATGTTGACCAGTACTGAACCCGGTGCTGAAATCCAAAATAACTCTTATATGTTTTGAAAATTGTTTCCTTCTTTTTTTAAAAAAAGATTTTATTTATTTATTTGAGAGAGAGAGCACGCACAAGCTGGGGGGGAGAGGCAGAGGAAGAAGGAGAAGCAGACTCCCACTGAGCAGGGAGCCCGATGAGGGACTCAATCCCAGGACCCTGAGATCATGACCTGAGCCGAAGGCAGCCGCTTAACCGACTGAGCCACCCAGGCGCCCCCAAAATTGTTTCCTTCTACTAAATGCCCCATACTCTGAACTTGAACTCACATTCTTCTTCACCTCTCACCTTTTGGCTCTGCACTTTGTGCATAACTTTTTGGGGCAAGCTCTTCTCTGAGGAGGTTGAGAGTCAGATTAAGTCATACCCAGCAATTTCCTGTTTGTGAGCCTTGAAGCTCTTGAAGACTGCGGGCAGGTTTGACAGAACCTGTAGGTGTTTTCAGACGCTGAGCTGATTCATCCCCTTTGGTTGCTAATGCTCCACAGCTACCATACCATCTCTTCTCTCTGGATACTGCACAATTTCTCTTTGTGTGGGGATAAAATTCTCAAGACCTGCCCACTCCATGCATTCTGTATCTTTTCTGCATTTTGGTGAGTTGTGTTCTGGATCCCTCCTCCATTATTATGGAATAGTTTCTATGTAAGAGTGGAGTTTTGTTTGTTTCTTAGCCTTTTTTTTGCTCAGGCAGAACTTTGAATGATCCCTATAAATCTAGGCTACGTGTCTCCTGCCTTTGTTTTTCATAGACCTCCACCATAACTAAGAAATGCAGGGTCTTAAATAAATATCATCTGAAGTGCCTACTTGTTTGGTAGCAGAAACGTCAGAGTTCCCTCTCATTATTTACTTGATCTCCCGGCACTTTGGCGGTGAAGACCAGGCAATCACTCCTTTCTCTAAAACTCTCTCCTAGTAATAAACCACAGGAGGTAGGCAGCTAGTTAAGCAATTTTTCAGAATAATAATTTTAGCCATGCCATGTGAAAAAAGTACTGAATTTGTACTTGCTTTCTTAAACCAAGCTAGGAATGATCCACTTTGGCCCACCACCCTGGGCAAGTAACACACTCTCCAAGGTTCAGAAAATAATCTTACCTGCCTCAAGGTAGAGTGAGATACTGTGAAAGCATTTCTTATGCCCAGGAAGTGCCACACAAAAGTATTAATATTATAAAGTTACCAAAGACAAACCCTTGTGAGGTGTCTTTTCCCACTGCTCAGTACTTAGCTCATTTTCCCTCCTTACACCCAAAGATATGCAGGAGCAGGTCATCCACTTGGACCCACATATGCTGGGATCATTTCCCCCGGAACCTTTAGAGAGAATCACCTCCTTCTTCTGATAGCAGAACTGGCCCACTGAATTTGACTTATTTTTAACTTTGGTGATTTCTATTGGAAAATATATACTAGTTATAGTTACCAATGAGGCACTTCATTGTTATCTGAGAAAGGGGCTTTATCCAGTATTGACAGCTCATCCATGTCTTGTTCTGATTCATCAGCCAGCATTTTTGCACACCCAGTGTGTGCCACACATTTTTCTAGATGCATGGGATACATCTGTGAACAAAACATACAGAAATTCCTGCCCTCTTGGAGCTTATATCCTATTGGGGGAGAACAGAAAATAAGCACTAAACAAATAGGCAAGTTATCGTATGTTAGAAGATGAAAACTGCTTTAAAAAGAAGAAAAAAGTAGAGCAAGGTAAGAGGAACATCAGTTTGGGAAGGGGGGAGAGGTTGCAGTTTTAAATTAGGTGGTCAGAGTAGGCCTCCCGTATTTCTAGTCTGTTGTTGTTGCAGGGTTGTAATGATTTCATATTGCAAATGAATCATCTGCATAAATTAAAGATTGCTGAAGTGAGTGCAGTTCAGCTGAAGGCTAAATCTAAGTGCTAAATGCTTGAGAAAGCATGGCAAGGTGCACTAGGCCCGTCTGGCATTCTCAGGTTATCTATTCTTGGTTTAGTTTCCTTTTCCAAAAATAATATTTATTTTATATAGTCTTCAAATGGAGCATGTTTCTAACACCTACTGCCATGTGTTTATAGTTAAATATAACTAACTGTCTTTCTTCTAAGACCAAGAGGTTCATCCAGAAGGTTTCCCTTTAAAAGTCCTAAGAGGGCTCCCCTAGTTGGCTTTCCAGCCCATAACAATGATGGATTTTGCAACCCTCCTGGTCCAGCCATGTGGGAAAACCTAACGTTGTGGGTAATTTTCGCCTTTAAACACGTGTTTTGTGTTTTGGTAGTGGTTGTTTGGGGCTTTTGTATCTTAGGCATGGAGTTTATTATATCCATATAAATTACAGATCACAGACAACCCTTCTCAGAACAGCCTTGTAGTATGATCTCCTTGCCAGTGCCCCTTTCCCTATGTCTGCTCTGTTCCTGAGGCATAGATGAGCTTCCTGCAAGTTCTGGGGTTTTGTATGTGTGTACCCTTTTCCTCCCTGGCTCATCTGTCCTCCCCTTTTCTGCATGCTGCCTTTGTTTTCTCCCTGAAGTAGCTGAGCCTTGGGAGGAGCCGGCATGGCTTTTCCCATTGTCTGAGCCTATAGACTAAAGGCTCTCAGTGGGTCTCTCTCCACGGGCAGAACCATGTCAAAATAACCCTTGTTTTGCCTCCTGTCCAGAACTGACTAGGATGATGCTATTCAAAAGGTAGTCTGGAGCTAGGGCCATCAGAATGAATACATTCCAAGCATTGACAGATGTCCTTTCAATATCCTAGGCAGGTTCTTCACCTATCATTCCCCATCACTCACTAGATTCAAAGTGTGGTGATCCCAAGTAACAAGGCTAGGGCACTTGGAGAGAAGGTCCTGCAGAGGGGATGGGCAGCTACCCTGGCTCCCTGCAAGATCTTCAGGCTCTGAACTGGCCACTCATTATTCTGAATTGTGCAGTGCACGTGTCACTTCCTAGGGTAGGGTGACCCTGAGAAAGTCACATACTCTCATTAGGCCCGTTTCTTCATTTGTAAAGGGAGATTAGTCTCCAAATGACCTTCAGCATTGCTTCTACTTCTAATGTTCTGATATTCTTCAAGACATGATTTACTGCCCTCCTCCTAAAAGTTGATCTTTTTGATGTGGTTGGGCTCTTCCACTTCTATACCCTTTATCCTTATCTAATTGTCCCCCATGAGTTTATTTTATTCATTTCACTGTTATTCCTCCCCTGTATGCTTTATAACTCACATTCTCCCAACTTGTAGCACATTTCTTCCACTGGAACCTGTGATTGTACTCTGCAAATGGCTCTGGTGATTTCCTCCCGCACTCCCACCTGAACTACTGCTTTTGTATTGGCATCTCTGAGTGAGGAGGTGGGCTGTTGGGAAAAACATGTTGTAGCCCGATGTCTCTTATTTTAAAAGAGACAGAGAATGGAATTATGTGTTCTTTCTAGGCTGTATAGCATCCAGTGACCACAATCAAAATAGATCAATATCCAAGCAGTAAAAAAGGCAGTATATGTGAATTTTCTCATAATATTAATCCTAACACAAAAGCAGTTACAACACTTTAAACATAAATTGCATCGTCTGTACCGTGATTTTTTCAAAAGTTGTCAACCTTGAGGAGGAAAATATACGCCAGTGGTTAAGCAAGCATTATTTTCTCTAAATTCCATAACATGAAGGGAGTGTTAGTTTTCATTTGCTCAATGCCTTGTGCCTGGGAATTTTGAAATGATAGATTCAGGGGCGCCTGGGGGGCTCAGGCAGTTGAGTGTCTGACTCTTGGTTTCATCTCAGGTCATGATCTTGGGGTCATGAGATTGAGCCCCGCATGGGGCTCTGCTCTCAGTGGGGTGTCTTCCTCTCTCACTCTCCCTCTGCCCCTGCCACTGCCCCCAGCTCGTGCAGGCTCTCTCTCTCTAAATATATAAATAAATACATCTTTAAAAAAGTTCTTTTTTAAAGAAATGGTAGATTTATCTGTGGTATAATGATAAAGTTCCACAATAAGAATATCAACATGGAAAGAGATTGGTATAAATACATTAAAGCACATGGATTTTAAAGATAAATCCTCTGTCAGGTTGCTTTTCACTTAATTGCCACAATCTAAAATTTCTCTGTTAGTATTTCTTTTCTAACTGTTACCAGTATGATAAATATTGTTCTTTGTATACATAGTATAATTTGCTTCAGGACAATTTAATAACCTTAAATTGTAGGAATTGTATCCCTACTGCTTATTTATTTGGATATAACTCACCCAACAAGATCTCACATAATTTATTTTGAAGAGTAGATACTTAGAATTAGGATTATTCCTATTTAATTGGAAAAGAATCTTTACCTTAGAGGTAAAATGGCTTGCCCCAAAGTCACATGAGGAATGAGAGACTAGAACCGGAAGTCACTTCTTTGACACATGATTCATGTCTTTGATTATGAATTGATACCAGTATTTTATGTGAATGTCCATGCTCCAGAAAATTATTTTATATATACCTGTAATAAATACTTGTCATTCAGAGAATATTGAAACCAATTCCTCCATCTTTATATAGGGGCATACTTAATGATGTATGTATTGATGAGGTTCCATCTTATTTTTAAAGACTTCTAAGAAGGAAGATTTCATGACTTCCTTCATTAATCCACTCTAGTGTTTAATTAGATTTGATGCCAGAACACTCTTATCTAACTTAAATCTCTCAATCTGTAGCTTAAGTCTATTTTTTCTCACACTGTCTAGGATATTAAAAGCAACTAATCACCATTATTCATAATAATATTCATAAAGTCCTCCATATATTTGAAATGTGAGTACTGTAACTGACAGTAAACATAACTCTCAAATATCAGTATAATTTAAAATAGAGAAGAGGGACCAGCTTATAATAACTGTAGATGACATAGTAGTATTTAGTTTTGATGAATGAATAATACTGTTAACTAATATTCAGCAGACTAAATGAAAAGCATTCATCTATTAACTCATTCACTTAAATATTTATTAGGCACCTACTTTGATATTGTGCTGTGTTCAGAAGTACAAAAATGGATACATCATAGAGTTGAGAAAATGTCAATGCAAGGGATTTTTTAAAAAGTAGAACTTACTAGGTATATTTCTCAGAAATGTGAAGATGAACCATGAGAGACTATGGACTCCAGGAATCAAAACTGAGGGTTACAGAAGGGAGGGGGGGTGAGGGAATGGGTTAGCCCAGTGATGGTATTAAGGAGTATTAAGGAGGGCACGTATTGCATGGAGCACTGGGTGTTATACACAAACAATGAATCATGGAACACTACATCAAAAACTAATGGTGTACTGTATGGTAACTAACATAACATAATAAAAAAATTATAAAAATAAATAAAATTTTCTTCCTTTATGGCAAAAAAAAAAAGAAAGAAAGAAAGAAATGTGAAGCTAGAATAGCCTAATCTTAAAGAGATAATTCTGTGTCCCATCTAATGTCTCTATGGTATTTATAACCGTATCTGGAGGCAGGGTTGAAAAAAATAGTCTAATTGTTAGAGCATTGCTGTTTATTTTTACAGCTGCCCTGTTACTAAAATCTGTAATAGGCATCAAAATTCTAGTATGTGTGGTCCCTAAGCCCTTCACCTGGAAGCCCCTTCATTTTGGCATTAATGTAGACGAGTATGTGTATTTGGACATGTGCAAGCATCATCCAGCATAGGACTACAAGAGGTTTATCACTAGAAATAAATTACAGAGTCTTACAGCATGAAAATGATATGCCTGGGAATGCAGAACACAGGGTTACCTTCTGCCTCCTTTCTTTATCATAGACAGCAGAGGCGGAAAGGAGAAAGAGATTTATTCTGAAGCCATTTGATGCTGACCAAGCAATTTATAACAGATGAAATGCTGATGTATTGCTGCAAAGAAAATAATGGGTGTTCTTGCTAAAATGCCATTAGTAACTTTATTGTTTAAAGTGCAAATTATATTCAGCAATTTTTTAGTCCCCTTCTGAGGTGAAGTTGAAGTAATTCAATGTAGGCTTTGAGCAGAAAAAAGGACAAAGTAATTAGCAAGTCATAAAGGAATTCATTCACCAAGGTTGGCTGATATTTGAATTCTCTGAACTTATATAAAGACAGAAAAAATGGCATTCAAGAAATACAAGATGACGTAAGTATTTGTTTAAAACAGAAGAGTTCTAAGAAAGCTCATGTCAGAGCACTCTGCAGAGTTAAGAATACACCTTCTGTTGGTGCCCACTGTATGCGCAAGACGTTGTGCTAGTCACCAAAGGGAGAAAAAAACTGAAAAACACGGTCCCTACCCTTAGGGACCTTGCTGTTTGATGACAGGAGTGAGATAATTGAAAGTAGTTTAAATACATAACCAGAATGAATCAGAATTTTAGGAAAGGTACACATGAAGTGATTCCAAAGGGACAAGATGACATCCAGAAGATACCATTTGAGGTCAGTTTTAAGAGATGCCTAAGATTTCTGTAGCCACAGTTTGGGTTATAAAGCAGTTCCAGGCTGAGAGAATGCCCAAAAGTGGAATGATCTGTGCTGATGAACATTCAGTAGGATCTTCGATGTGTAAGTTATTGTAGGGTGACCATAAATTCCAGTTTGCCTTGGATGATCATCCCTGGTTTCACCTGTTGTCCAGTCTAATTATTAATAGCATCTGCTGCCACTCTTAAAAGTATCCCAGTTAGGGGCGCCTGGGTGGCTCAGTTGGTTAGGCATCAGGCTCTTGATTTCAACTCAGGTCTTGATCACAGGGTCATGAGATCGAGCCCCGCGTCAGGCTGGGAATCTGCTTGAGATTCTCTTTCTCCCTCTGCCCCCGCCCCTGCCCCCACATGTGCTCTCTTTCTCTGTCTCTCTGTCTCTCTCTCAAATAAATAAATGAATCTTGAAAAAAAAGATATCCCAGTTAAATGGTAAATTGTACAGTGGCTGTGGTGGCTGTGAAAATGTACCACTTTGCTCTCCTGCTGTTGGGAGCAAAACTGACTGACATCCCCAGCAGCAACCTTTCTGGACCCACCACGCTTTGGCACCACAGCCACGCTTCCCCTGCTCCCAGCCAGTGATTGTGCACAATGAAGGTGCTAAGGCATGTCCATTCCAGCAAGACGGGGGCCTCCACTGACCAGCTTTGGCTCAAGAACTCTCCACTTGCACAGCTAGACCTTTCTTGGAACTGTGCTGCATTCTGAGATGCTTCCCACCCTGTCCCCTTTCCTCCTCCTCTGCTCCACAGGGTTGGACCTACATCTTAGTCTACATGTTTTCTCGGTCCACTCCTGCTCCCTTCTCCAAGAAACCTCTTGCATATCTAATCCCATGGTAGTGTCTGCTTTCCAGGAGACCTGAACTAACACAGTGGCCCTAGTTATTGATAAGTGTTAGATATTAAATAAGGATAAGATTAGAAAGAAAAATTGGAACCATCTTGTAGGCGACTTTGAAAACTGCTTTGAAGAATTTGGCTGTAATTCAGTGGACTCCATTGAGGGTTTATCTGCCACAAAATAAAATTTTTAAGTATTTGATCCTGCTGATGTTGGAGAAGGATAGTTGAAATAGAGCAGTTAGGAGGGTACAGCAGTTGTCCGGTAAGAACCTAAATGAGTATATAGCATCTCTGATGACAGACTCTGCCATGGGTATGAGAGGCACGGCACAGGAAAGGTCTGTGGGTTTGATATGGTAGGAGAGAGATGAATCAGAGATCATTTGATCACTGTGCCTCAGTTTCCTTATCTGTGTTATGGGAACAATAACAAGCCCTACATCACTCGTGGAATCATAGTGAGTAGTAGATGAGCCGATACATTTAAAAAGTTTAGAACAGTGCCTGGCACGTAAGAACTCGGTAAGTGGTTCTGAGTTGGCCCACTGCTGTGTGGCAGCATTGCTTGGTAGCTCTTGCTGCAGTTGTGGAAATGTTTTATGTCTGTGCTGTCCAGTACCGTGGCTACTAACCATCTGAGGCTATTGAGCACCTGTAATGTGGCTAGTGTGACTGAGGAACTCAATGGTTAGCTTCACTCAATTTAAATTTGAATAGTCACATGTGTGGCTAGTAGCTACCATTTAGAAGTACACCAAAGCTAAAAGTACTAAAGAACTAACATGCAGGGGGTTGCAACATGATATTCTTCTATTTTTAAAAAAGTCTGTTTTACTAATAGGACTTACTTTGAACTAAACCTGTAGGCTTGGTTGCCAATCACTATAGTCAGGGATAACTGCAGAGAAGCCTGTGGTCCTAATCAGATTAGACCCTTCTGAGATGATCAGAGCAATAAGAAAAGGATGAGAAGACCTAATGTTTCCACTAAGCCTGTAATGAGGAAAGTACTTTAGGGCTTGAAGGAGAGTGATCATGTCTTGGTTTCTACAATAGGTGGTTAAGATCTCCCATTTAATGGCATCTGTACTTGTCTGCTGTCCATGTCCCAGGCCAAAAGAGAGAAGGTATGGTAGTATGAAGGTATGTTCTCCTCCAAATAATAGCCAGGCTAGCACTGCTGTTATATATATACAAGGTCACTGCTAAGGCTGCAACTGCGCACTTCTGGTGATTCAAGGACAACTCTAATGGGACCCCTGAGGGATGTTTTGGAAGGACAGGAGCACAGGTGTCTTGATATCTGTCAGGGCAGGATTAAAAGACATTCAGGTGTCTATATACCCAGAAATAGGATTTTTGAAATACCACTCTTTCTTTCCATCCCATTCCCATGGTCAGGGGGAGCTGGCCTTTTTGAGTTTCACGAGTATATCACTTTGAATGGTTAGTTTGTGCTGGCCGTACTGTGGGCATCCCCCATGTTACTGACTTACCAGTTGAGACTGTGATGCAATTGCACCTCCAGCTGCCGCAGTTAATAAGTAGCACGTATAGGGGCCCCCGGGTGGCTCAGTCGGTTAAGTGTCTGACTCTTGATTTTAGCTCAGGTTATGATCTCAGGGTTGTGATATCAAGCCCTGCATCAGGCTGCCCACTGGGCATGGAGCCTACTTAAGATCCTCTTGCTCCTTCTCCCCCTGCCCCCACCCCCACCCCGCTCTCGTGCACAGGTGCTAAAAAGGGGAAGGACTTGGGAGTCCATCCTGAGAGCAAATCATAGCTCTGTTACTTGCCACATCTTTGACCAGTGCAAGTTACTTGAACTTCAGTGTCCTGATCTATAAAATGGGAGTACTGGTATTTTCTGACTTATTTAGAGGATTACATGAATTAACATGAGCCATTTACATGGAGGTGCTGAAAAAATGTTAGTTCCCTGCTCCTTACACTATCTCCTAATTTCCTTAATTTCCCATTCATTATTGTTCCAAAACTAAGCATCTCCTGAGACTCTCAACTCTCTTGAACACCCCGTCCCCTCCCAAATCATACATGCTTATCCCTTCTGTTGTATTTACCTCTTCAGCCCTGCTGGAGCAGCCTTTCAGCAGCCTGTTTTCCCTCTCTTGCTGTACTGCCTTAATTCCTTTCCTGAGCGTTTCTGAGGTCAGAACCCTCCTGTTCTGTATGTATGTTTGGTTTCTCATCTGTCAAATTAAGATGGTGACTCAGGGAGCTCAAGGCCCTTACAGCCCTGGTATTTGATAGGTTTCTGTACACAAGACCACCCCCTGATTTTGTTCCTTTAAAAAAGTTTTTTATTGGTTTTTCTCTTTATCAAAAAATACTATATGTTATTAAAGATATTTTCAAAAAGAAGCATATAAGAAAAAAATTAAAGCACTCATAATATTGCCATCGCTACTGTGTGCATCCTGAATGTATCTTACAATCCTAAGTGTGGATGGAGGTGTCTGTGCGTGAAACAAAAACTTAATCATTACACTCCCACTTTTTGGTAACATCCTTCTTAAATGTTGTTATTTCTTGAATAGTTTCTTGTCACTAAACATTCCTCTACAGCATCATTTCAAGTGCCTGTCTAGAATGCCACATATGGATATATTCTGATTTATCACTGGGCATCGAGATTGTTTCTGCTTTTTTCCACTACTATAAACAAGGCAGAAGATTATAAAGAGAGCAGTGAGTAGCAACCTCACACATACAACTTTTCCCACATCCTTGAAATGGGATTACCAGACCAAAGGGATGAACATTTTCAAAGTTTTGGTAACATATTGTCAAATTACTCTCCTGGAATGATCAATCTATCTCCTCCCCTCAGGGCACATGAAGCTTTGAACACCTGGTTCCTGATGGGAACGGTAGTTCTACTTGGGGGCTAAAAAATGAAAGGAAAAGAGAGAGAGAAAAAAAATAGCACTTTTCTCTACTCATGTGTGGATCCGGTTCCAATTTTCCTGTGTTTTTAAACTCTCCTTGAATAGGGTGTCTCCCTGGCTCAGGCGGGATTCTTCTCATTTATTGGCTGTGTTAGCTTCCTCTGCCTCATCTAAATTACCACCTTTAAATCAATGCACTGTTTCTCAGAAGTGTTGACCCTCTGGGAAGAACCTTTTCTGTACCTCTGCCTCATCAAACTGGAGAATCTCATCTGTGTCTCTTTCTTTAATCTCATCTCATTTTGCAACAATATTTTCTCTTTTCTCGGTTATTGGCCTTTTGATTTAATGCTTTAATTTGGCACGTAGGTTCTTTGTATCGCCGTTCTGGATAATTCATGCCATTCTAGATGGAATATTTCATGAAAAAAAATACTTTTGAAATACTGTTTTGTGAAAGATGTCTCACAGACTCAAAGGATTAACCATTATATTTATTTTGCAGAAATGAAAAGATAAAAAGCTGAGCCCTTGTGGAAACTACACGGCTCGATTCTTGTACTCCCCAGAGCTCAGGAGAAAATTGCCATTTCTCCTCTCGAACAGGATGAGGACAAGCACAATTGTTACTTTTTCGAATCGACCGTCTGGGACATAGGTTGTTGTTTCAGTAGGTTGCTCACGCCACATTTCGTGATTTTTTTAGGGCTGTGAATACATATGCTCCCTAGCGGAAGGGTCTGAGGGTCTGTGGGAAGCGGCTTGCAGAGACGCGCATGCTCCCTCTGGACAATGAGGCTGCAGTTAGAGCCTGGGAGCCGGGACGCCCGTGAGCAGCTGAGCAGCTGAAGTGGGAAACGAACGGCTCTCTCCGTGTCCTGTTTCAGCAGCTTGTGGGGAGGCTTATGGTATAGTGATGTGACAAGCTGTGAACAACAGATCAGAGGGAAAAAACGTGAGGTAATTTAATTGAGGAGCTTGGTGAGAGGACAGCTGAAGAGCAGAGAGCAGAGACGTGGCAGAGAAAGGGCATCTGAGGGATGGGATAAATTACGAAATAGCATTCTGAGGACAGGGTGAAAAGGGTGCTTCCTCATTTCTCTGGCAGTTTGGGTCAGTTTCCTACCCTCACATACTTTGCAAAAAGGGAAATAATTTATTTTTATTACTGCCCCATTCTTGTTACGGCAATTTTTAATATCACATAAAACACGCCACCCATTTCTATGTAAGAGACTAACTTCCTCTTTTTTCTGGGTTTGGTATTTACTATTTCTGCCATACTCTACCCTTTCGGGAAAAATTCTTTCTTTTTTTTTTTTTCTTTTTCTTTTAAAGGCACAGTAGAAGCGTGAGACTGGGAACAAGCTGTAGTGTGTTTGCTTTGACTTCTATCTTTTGATATAAGGCCTTATTATTTCTCCCACAGTCATTGCCTTAGAGTCTTGAAATTTTTAAATCTTCATTCCCAAAACACTTTTTTGAACTCATTTTGTACATTGTTCCTTATTTTTCCCTCTCAGATTATAAGACAAGTGGTGAACTGAACATGATCCAGTCTTCTGGTAAATCTCAATGTAGTATCCATCCCAGGTGCTTAAGAAACAACAAAGAGAACTCAAAAATGGTTTACCTGGAAATATTCAAGTATTTAATTGTTCAAGTTGAAATAATTCATCTACTAATTTTTCAGTTTTCTATTTCTTTCTGTGTTGAGACCATTTGCCTCTTTATTAATGGCCATCTAGTTTAGAACAAGGTCTTGGAAGTGTTGACCATCAGCTTTGGAACATGGGGTAGTCAAAGCCATTTTAGACACTTCTGTCTTTATATCTCATTCTAGAAAACTTTCACAGCATGTCAGTGACAGAATCAGTGCCTCAGTGTAAAACCATGCACTTTAGTGTTTGAGGGCAGATACCATTGGAAAACAAGGATCACCGACCCCTCTTCCCCCCACCACACACACAGAGTCATGACCTGGGTCAGTATATATATGGTTTAGTATTGAACACAGTGTTATAGCATCACTTCTGTGTTTCTGTAAGTCCTTAGTCATTTATACATATTGTTTCCAGCATACTAAAATTTAACCCCAAAATCACTGTCCCTAAAAAAAATTTAATCTTTTTAAAAAATCCTTTACCTTTCAGTTTTTTTGGAATTCTCTTTCTGTGTACCTAAGTCTAGAATTTAATGTAAAACTTTTAAAGCAAAGTTTTAACTTCAAACTCTTATTCAGGTATAATTTGTTCCTGATTCCACAGGTAAAAATCTGTTGGAAGTCAAAGAGAAAAGGTCACAAAATGACTTAGCCAGTTGCTCAAGGACATTGTCATTTTCCACCTGTTTCTCCCCAGCTGCCTTCTACACCCTATCTTTTTTCCTCGCTTAAACCCAGCTGTTTTCCCTCTCGATGCAAATCCATTGTGTCCTTTGGGAAGATGATATCCCTCTTTCTTGGGGTTACCATTCCTTGCAGATGAGTGCATCAAAAGGTCCAGATTAGTCAGAGGGAGACTTAATGATGAAGTCATATATTTTAATATGAATGATTTGATTTAAAGTCCTAGCACATCAGTCATATTTAGGAGAATGTCACTCTGCCATTTTTAAAGGATATATCTGCAGGAAGAGACCTCTAGGGACCTTCAGGGAACCTTGTCGAGCATATTTCCATCATTCTGAGGGAGCTCTGATTGTGTTTTAAGTATCTTGCACTTAAGTTTTTTGTGTGAACTAGTTTTGTAAAAAGCTGACTGCGTGCTAGTTTTTAAACACCTTTTTTTCTCTCCATTCCCCAGCCTCCACATCTTCCTAAGTTTATCTCCTAATGCTTTCTATCACCCAAGCACTTAAACAAGATTGCAGACATTTTCATCTAAGCTAGTAGCTGTTAATTACCTATCTTTGTCTGTGTTTTAGCACTTAATACTATTTTGACAGGGGTTGCATACTCTGTCTTTCTGGAATTTTTTAAGTGCTCTTATGAGTAATTTGAGAAATTCCAAGTATAGATTAGATGAGCTGTTCTTTCCCTTGCTGCATTTTTTATTTTATTTTAGAAACATTTAAAGAGGACCCACTGTGTGTCAGGCAGCATGCTCTCGTCACTCCCACATACATTGTCTGATTTAATCTCTTCTTCCCCTGAATCTGCAGCTTGAATCACCACTGTAACTTCAGTGTGTTTGGGTTTGGGACTGGGGGGGGGGGGTGGCAAGCGCTTGAGGGAGCAGCGGAGAGAGGTGGTGATCTCTGGGTGGTACACCCATTTTTTATGGGTGATTCCATCTACAAGAGTGTTGCTACTCTGATCTTTATTTGTAGGTTGGTGAAAATTCTGGCTGGTTACTGGCAGCAGTGCTTTAAAATCAAGGATGATAGCTCTCTGGGAGGTTTCAACATGAGCTTGTTTCTGTTTCTTTTCAAAAGCCTGTGTTTGCTCACCTGCATTGTAGGTGAATAGAAGACTCAATTCACCAAATGGAGCATGTCAGGAAGACTTACTGATTTATTTATCATGCTTCTAGAGTGTTTGTTAGAAATTGGTTTTATTACTTTCCTCAGTGGGGCTTACTCACCTAGTCAGCATTTAAATCTCTCAGGCCTGTCATTCCAGAACAGTGGTATCCCCCTAACCTGAGGAGTGAAACCTGCCCGAGGTGCGGCAGGCCCAGCCAGGATCTCCCTTTCCTGGCCAGCACTGCTTTCCTCCTTTGGGGCCAGACCCATGTTTGCTAGCAGCTGCCGGTGCCTTACTTACCTCAGGGATAATGGTCATTCCCTTCCAGTTCTTCTCTTGGCACCCACATTTTCATTTTTTTCTCCTTCCTTCCTTCTTCTTTCCTTCCTCCCTCCCTTCCTTCCTCCAGTCCTTCAACATTTATTGAGTGCCTACTGAATACGTAGCACTGTACAAAGTCCTAGGAATCCAGAACTGAACACATATACCTTTCTTTGTGTTGTACACCAGTGACAAATGGGTTTTTTTCCCCAAAAGGTAAGCCATAGGCATAATTTTTTTAATGAAGGGGAAAATATCTTTAGATGAATCCTCTCCGTATTTCCAAAAAAAATTGCTCACAAAGTCATTATAGGTGAGTATTTTCTAGAATGAAGATTTTTGGAGACATCATTCATCAATCCAATGTTTAGTAAATGCTTAGTATGCCAAGCTCTTTGCCAGACACACAAAATATAAAGGTGGAGGAGACATGGTTCCCTTTTCTTCAAAGACTCACATTGTACAGAGGAGAGAGTTGGGTGAAGTGTGTATTAAAGCCATAGCATATCACTGGGGGCATGCTGGGGAGTGAGAGATCGTGAGCATTGAGAAAGGTGGGACAGAGGTTTAGTTCACTGCTGTATCCAAAGTGCCTGAAGTAGTGCCTGACACACAGTAGGCTCTTAGTAAGTATTTGTTGATCAACCAGTGGTGTTAACCTTCAGTCAGGGCTTATTAAAGGGAATGACATTTCAGCTGCTCAATAAAGGATGGGAAAAAACACCGTTAGGAGGAGAAGCACCTTCTAGACAGTGTGGGCAACGGCAGGGGACATGAAAGTCCCTGGGGGCTCACAGGAGCAGCATCAGGATGCTGCAGAGGGAAGTGTTGGAGAGGTGAATCCAGGAGGCACAGGTGGGGCCAGCTGGATCGAAGGCTTTGGCCTTTTTCCTGTTGGTCAACAGGGCAGGGAGATGTCAGTCATTTTTTGAGCCAGAACATTATATCAGATCTAGTTTAGAAGGGCCCTCTGGCTGCCCTGCCTTGCCTACAAGGTCCTGTCAGGTAGGGAGAAACTGGGGAGGGTTGAGGAGGGGTCCAATGGCAGCAGTCTGTGTGGGAAGAAACTGAAAGGAATGGCTGGTATATTCCATGTCAAAGATGAGGCCAGCAGGAGGCAAGGATGACCGCCACTTATAAAGGATTCACATTCCCCCATTTAGTAGCTGTACAAACTTATGCAAGTCACTTCATCTCCCAGGGCCTCGGTTTCTGCCTCTGTAAAACAGACACAGCTGTATGTACCTGGCAAGATTGTTGTGACAACTGACTGAGCACTGGGTGTGGCCCCTGGCATGTAATAATGACCAGCATTTATTGAACTCATACCAAGTGCTCTACACGTATGGACTTACTACTTAGGCCTCACAACAACCTTCTGAAATAGAAACCATCATCATCCTCATCCCACAGACGAGGAGACTGAGGCACAGAGAGAGTAAGTCACTCGCCCAAGGTAGCACACCTGAGATGTGGACCAGGCAGGCAGCCTGCAGAGGCTGCCTGCTTCACAGCAGGCTGCACGGCCTCCAAATGCTACTGACTGGCATTACCCTTCGTTTTACCATCTCAGTCTTATTCCCTGGCTCCCTGGCCATCAGAACTTCGTGGGGAGTAGGAGAAGGGGTGACCTTTCTGATTATCTCTCCTCACATAAAACTGACCTGTCTCTGTCACTGACTCATTCCCTCTGGACTGTCTCCAGGCATGGAAACCAATCTGATAAATGAGTCTGCTGTGAAGGGGTGTGGGGCTGGTAGTAGATGAATGAGTCACCTTTCCAGAAAACACATCTCCATTTTAACTAACTTGCAGCTCGCTGTCACCTGAAAGAGTGGCAAATTTCAGACCAATCAGGAATTGTTTTTGAGCTGAAATCACACCCCCTGGCTGGCTTAGCCCGTCTCTGCTCATGCCCCATGTGTTATTTATATACTGTTTCTTCTTTTGCTTCTTTTTTATTTTTAGTACTATTTTCCAATTTTGACATTCTCATTCATTGAGGAAACTTTAGAAAATAAAGAGAAGCAAACAGAAGAGAGTTTAAATCTCCCAGAGTAATCTCTGTATCAGCAGTAACCATTGCAGACAGTATTACAGAGATTGTCCTTCTAGTCTTTTTTTTCCCTCTGTGTGTACATGAAATACATCTGAATATAAGGCAAGAAATGGGTTTTGTTTGGCCACTACTACCCGTTATAAAAATGGGTGTCATCTTATGATCAAATTCATATGAATTTTCTCGATAATGGGCATTCTATCATTTTATTTTGAACAACAAAGTACTATTTGGGCAAGGACTCCGTATTTTGAAATCATCTCAGTCAGTAAAAGTTTTAGGTCCTAGTAGAAAGAAGTCACCTGATGGACTTGCTCTAAAAATAGATGATAAAAGTCAGCAGAAATTTAGCCATTCTACTTGAAAGCATGACCTCACACCCTAGATTGGATGCCATCAAGAACAAGTCTTTTTAAAGAGCACTTTTTCATGTGTCTGTTGGCCATTTGTATGTCTTCTTTGGAGAAATGTCTGTTCACGTCTTCTGCCCATTTCTTGACTGGGTTATTAGTTTTTTGAGTGTTGAGTTTGAGAAGTTCTTTATAGATCTTGGATGCCAGCCCTTTATCTGTAGTGTCATTTGCAAATATCTTATAAACTACTGTAAGTAGTTGCATAGTGAAGATCACATACAGATCAAATCATAACACCAGCTTTCTTAATATGATGTGAATGGTTATTTCTCACTTGGGATCAACTTTCCAGTGGCAACATCATACAAAGTCAGAGATTCCGTCTCAGTCATGGGTGTTAGGTGACTCAAAGGGATTCTAACAATGATGAAAACTCTGAAGATGAACGTGAAACATCTGGATAAAATTTTTTTGTAAAATACGATTCCAAAAACATTTACAAATCGATCTATTATTTTGTATGAATGTAATTTGAAATATGAAAATGAAGTAAATATCATAAGATAATTATTTCATCACATTCCTGAAGGTCTGTAAATTCAAGTTAGCAAACCTATTTGATTTTTTTATTTTTGTACTCTCATTAGTAAAATAAGAGATCTTTTGTTTAAGGCTGCCTTAATTTGGGTGTGCATGGTAATATAGGTACTTTGGTTTTTAAATAAAAAACAGGATCACACTGTATGTTTTGTTTTGTAACCTGTTTTTTATACTTTATAGAATTATGACTTTTCCATGACTTAATTTTCTTAACTATATCATTTGCAATCTTACATTAGGATGAATTGGACCAGCATTTACTTAACCAGTCCTCTTTCATTAGGTATTGAAGAGATTTGTTTCCCACTTACTGTTTTAAATAACTTTGATGAATGTCTGCATGGATAAGTCTCTGGGTATATCCATGGCTATTTTTCTTAAGTCAAATTTCTAGAAATAGATTTGCTAGGTCAGAGCCTTGCAGAATTTTAAGGTATTTAATATAAATTTCCAGATTGTATGAATCAGTAATACTTTCCTCATATCTTAGGGAATTATTCAATTATTGTCCCCTTGTGGCAGTGTCTTAATTAATTCTGAGTAACTCTTTAGCAAGATAATTTTATTGCTGTCCAAGATGTTTGTTCTGTCTCCCTCCTTCCTCATCCTTCGTGCCACTGGATTAGTATTTAATACAGGTTAGAGGGTTTCATGTCTGTTGCGTTGTCCAAACCTATTGACTGAAAATGTTTGCTACCACTGAGCTCAGTGAGGTGTCTCTACAGCACCGTGTGATATATTATCCCTTCCCTGTGAATGACATTAAATCGTTTGAAGACATCGCTGAGTCTTTGACATAGAGAATCTATATGATTTTTCTTAAATTCCGTAGAATACTATTACAGTACTTCACTACAATAGTGCTTTTTATGTTTCTATCTGTTGTGTGTGTTGCTAATCTCCATATTATACGGCCTCAGTAAATAAGGGAGCCTGCAAAGCCTTCAGTATGTTAGAGAGACCACCTGTTAGTCCCCAAAATCCCTTCTCCTTGCTCAACAATTAACAGACTCCCTTGTATAGTAGATTTGCTAGCCAGAAAGCCACAGTGCTGCTAGCTAAAAGGCATGTTCCCCAGGCTCCCTGCCCATGTGGTTATAGCATAGCCAATGAGATGTAGAGAGAAGTGTGTGTGTGTGTGTGTGTGTGTGTGTGTGTGTGTTTTCCAGGAAGTCTTAAAAGGGAAAGGCCACACCATTCTTCACCCCTTGCTCCATCTTATTCCCTGGAACCCAAGTGTGATGGCTGGAGCACCAGCACCATTTTGGACTTGGAGGAGGAGGACCACATGATAGGGCTGATAGAAAACAGAAAAGAGCTTTGGTCCTGATGAATGAGAAACATTCATACAGTCCCAGACTGCTTGCCTCTGACTTCTTTTATAGGAAGGAGAAATAAACTTTGTTATTTAAGCCTCCGTCTGGCTTAATCCTGTCTAAACAACGATCTTAACAATTTTATGGCCTCCTATTTTCCTGTCTTCTTTCCTAAATTCATTTTCTTTTTCCTATCTCATAAACGAAAAGTGATTTCTTCACAGAGTCAGAGGATCCTCACCAGTGTGAAAGTACAGCAGGTGATGTTCATATGGAAAATAAGGATATCATCAGAACACTGTTACACAATCACGTTTCCCATGTTCATTTACAAATACCATCTGAGACCTATTGGTTTCTTGAGTATCCCTTCCCTTACCCACCCTTTCTCCCAGAAAAAAAAGGAGGGATGTTCATACACAGAACCGATAGCAGTCTCTGCTCTGTGAGCAAGTTGGTCAGGCAGCGGCATCCTGGAGCATGGGGTAGTGGTTTGTAACTGCCGGCCCCACACGGGAAGCCGGAGCACCTCCACGGGACCTTCACTGAGGATGGGAGCAAGCTGCAGGCTGCATTTCTCTACCTCTACCCTCCCTTTTTTTTCTTCCTAACGGTATTTGTATTTGTTAGGGTTTTTTTTTTTTAAGATCTATTTATTTATTTATTTGACAGAGAGAGACACAGCGAGAGAGGGAACACAAGCAGGGGGGAGTGGGAGAGGGAGAAGCAGACTTCCCACCGAGCAGGGAGCCCGACGTGGGGCTCGATCCCAGGACCCTGGGGATCATGACCTGAGCCAAAGGCAGATGCTTAACGACTGAGCCACCCAGGCACCCCTGTATTTGTTAGGTTTATCCAGCTCTCTCACCAAACAGCTTGAGGCACAAAGCATTTTACATGAAACATTAAATACTATAAAACTGAATCATGAGCAACTTGGCAAGGAATAAATAAGAGGACAGAGAGAAGAGAAAAGGGGTGGAGAAAGACATAACATCAAACAATTCCAGATTTCAGCCATGGACGTATAGAATTGCTGCCAACAGACTTTTTTATGTTGTGATTAGCAATAAAGGCCTCTGGTGCCTCTTTTTCAATGAGGTCACCTTAAGAGCAGATGGGGAAATAGAGTGGACATATCCTGTCTATTCACCTTGTTCAAGTTTGTGTAGGGGACGCTGATGGAGCAGAAAGGGTATTCCTTCAAAATGCAAACCTGCCGCCCCTTTCTGGCTCATCCTACTTGAAGTTGACAGGATTCACTTTACGCCATCATTCTTCCCTCGCTTTCTTATTACTAAGTCATGTGGTGTATCAATTAATACAGACATTGAAGTGGGTTATGGGTATTGTGTCTATATGTCTTACTTGAGCTTATATGTTTCATTTGCTGACGGAGCTATTGAGGGTTATTATTTAGTGGCAAGGAATTGGTGGAGCTGGAGGGGTGATCTAAAAAATGCTTCCTTCGTTTAATATGTTCTAGCTCCTAGGAAGTGTCCTCTCGTGTATTTAGTGAATTCACCTCAATTATTCATATTGGCATGTAGTCTCCAAGCTATGGTAGTGATTTTTCAAGGATTTTTCAAGGGAAAGACTTACATAGATCTTTTTTTTTTTCCCTGCCCATTATTATACTTGTTTGTATGTCCCTGGTGATTTATACTGACTCTCACCACCCCGTTCATGTCTGTGTTTCTCCCATTTGTCTCTTTGATGAAATCTAGAATGAGCCTTTGGTTATAAGAAAGCATATTCTGGGCTTCATTACATATGTATATATGCAGTATGAGTAGACGTTATAACATCATAGAGTATTAGGGCTGGAGAATCTAAGAAGGCATCACCACCTCTTACATTTTATAGTCACCTCTCAGGGAGATGAAATCGTGTGCCCTGGCCACACAGAACAGATTTAAGCCTAGACCCATTCGCCCTTCCCACTGTCCTACACTTCCTGGCTTTGCAAGACAACAGCCAAGCTTACTAGAAATCTGGGCATCAAGTCCTTCCTGGTTTAGAATTGTCTTGGAGTAAATCATCCTGATTGGGAAGAGCACCAGAGAATTATAGAATCCCACAGGCTTCTCAAAGATAATTCTGTTTAAACTGTTCTCAGTAAAAGCCACATTAAAATGTCCAACAAATCATAGAAAAATGAGCTCATGGAGTAGCATTCAGCCACAAAACTTGAATAAGAATCTGTTTGTCCAGAGAAGGAACTATGTAGAAGATATTCTCAGAAGTGTGGCAAGTGGTAAAAATTGGGAGAAGATACTGGAGCCTACTTCAGTTTGCAGTGTTTTTCCAGAAGAGAACAGAGAAGGGGTTCAGATCCAGTTCTACTTGCCCCGCCCTGATTTTCAGTTTTCTCAGAATTTGTTCTTTGAAGTTCAAACTAGTAGATTTGTGGCATCTTTAAACCGTTGAAAGCCATCATATTTCCCTCAAACACACGTGCTTTTCCTCACTACAGCAGAAACATCTGAACGTCCCACTGGGGTATTTGCAAAGAGTGGGGTTTACCTCTCAGAGAGCATAGAGTTCAGAGCAGTGGCCCTGTGTCATTTACTTCACTTGCCTTGCAGTGGAAGAGGAGATGAATAAAATGTTAGTGTGAGTATTCCTTAGGTGATACCGTGTCTTGGGTGTGAAAACGTCCAGTGGAGGCCAGACGTGCCTAGACCCCTTTGTGACTGTGGCACGTTGTTCTCTTCCTGGCTTCCCTTCTCTCACTTAATCCCTCACTCACTAAGCCTTTATGTGCCCACTCAGATCTCAGGGCCAGTGGAGCCCACACATGCGTTTTGTGTGCCGCACAGCATGAGGGTCCTAGGATGAGTCGGCATACCAGAAGAGCCTCACTTTCAGAATGGGGTTAGTCACTCTGCAAGTTCCTTTTGAAAATGGGAATCTGGTCTAGGTTTTTGCATATTTGTCAGCTCCTCACATAAGGCCAAGTCTTCCTCACACACTAGCTTCCCTATATCCCATTTCTTTAGAGGACGCATAAAAAATATAGTAACATAGTTCAACATGCATTTTTGTTGTAGGGCCTAGCTGTGGAGTTCACATTCAGAGACCTCTTTCTTCTGCTGTTTATTGCTCCTTTAGAACTAATTTTGTTACTTTGTTTAAAAAAACAAATCTTAATCTCTGGATTTTTATAACAGACTAGCGCTGGTTATATTGTCAGTTAATCTGTTAATTATGATAAGCTTTGCTTAATTTTACCACAGAGATGTCCCCTCTCCTTCCTATTTACATAGCCATCTTCTGTATCATCTTGTTTAGGGGGAGGGGAGGAGTGGGTCAGAGAAGGAACATTTCTAGGGTGCTTCTATGTGTTAGGCATTTTATACATTGAATCCCTAGCAGAACAAAGCGATGAAGTAAGAATTGCCATCCCCATTTTACAGATGTGGCAAATGAGGCCAAAAAGAGTTAAATTATTTGTCTAAGTTACTACAGCTGTTAATTGCGATTGTGACCAGGATTTGAAACCAAATCTGTCTGACTGCAAAGCCAGGCTCTTTCCACACGGCCACCGAACAGTTCACATAACCATAACCTACTTTACCAGTTCTATTTTTCTGTAATAGAACTAATCCTGAAAATTAAAAAAGAGAGGGAGAGAGAAGAAAAGAAAAGGGAAGAAGGTAGGTACCTCTGGAAGTGAAGAAACACAGCCTTAGGAACAGCAGAACCTAGTGTGGAGTTACAGCTTGGGGTCGGGGTTATGCTTGTAGGACTGACTGGCCACAGGACGGGAGGCCCCTTTTTGCAGGTGATGTCTGTGGAAGAGTAACTAGTCTTCAGGAAGTTCAGGAAGCTTGGGCTAAGTGATGAGAGACAAGAGAAGTGACAGAACAGTGGAAAGTAAGGAGCAGACAGGATGGAAAGTGGGGAGGATCTGCTAGCAGTGGTAAAGACGAGAAATGCTAGTTCAGGGGTGCAGACCCAGTGGCAGGGGAAGAGGTGGGAGCCTGTCCTAGAGCCGTACATCATCAGTGCTCCACTGGCCCTGAGATCTGAGTGGGCACATAAAGGCTTAGTGAGTGAGGGATTAAGTGAGAGAAGGGTTGATGTGAGAGAATCAAGGCTTCTAGTAATCTCGACCATAGCAATTAATCCTCTGTTTTAAAAGGTTGTGACCAGAATTCTGATCAACATCAAACATTAAGTAAAACTTGGGGGACAGGATTTGTAGCCTGGGGTCATTGGTACAGAAGCGTCATCATTTTCTGGACTCCTGTTGTAGATTTCTAAGATGTGAGAGATAGCTGGGTGGGTACAGAGGTGACGGGAAGGAACAGAGCTTCACAGTGTTTATGATGAAGACAGCGGAGATTCTGTTTTAGTCGGCCGTGTTGGGTTGAAGGACAATGACAGCAACTGTAAAGGAAAGTTTTGTAGGATGAGAAAACCATTTTGAAGGAAGGCAAGGCTGCTTTGGTAGTCTTCATTCCTTAATTTCATTCTCATTTTTGCACAAAGGTAGTCGCAGCATGCTATCTGATGAGCAATAGTGTGCAAGGGCATGCTCTCCATTGGGAGAGAAGCAGACAAATGGTTAAAAATAAGGGTGCTATTGAAATTATTCTAAAAGTGTAAATCTCAGGACTTGACAAGGTCTGTATCTATTTATTGCACGTTTCTTACCATCTGTTCTCTGTCCACCCTACCATATATCCCAATAACTGATTGTTAGAAATCCAAGGCCCCAAGTCTCTACGGGACTCTCCCAGCCAGGTTGATGGGAAGGAATTGGCCCGCCCTTTTCCTCTCCCTCCAGAACCTTGACGAAAGCAAATGCCAGTTGTTTGCACAGGACTTCAGTTCCACCAGAGCACACAACTCTCAATTAAGACATAAACACCAACTCATCTGGCAACCCACTCCCATTCCTTTTAGTTAAGAAGATCTGGGCTCTGTCATGTAAAAAGCTTCACTCCAGAGGCCACCATTCTGGAGAAGGTTGCCGTTCCAGTTACTCTCCTATGCACTGCCAATCCTGATGTATAATTATTACTATCCCAGAGAAATGGGACCTCAGAGCCCTGAGCACTTGAACTGATCCCAGCTCCGCCAGTTCCAGGTTACTCCTGTCTCACTGAACCCCATCTACCAGGAAAGACTCCTACCTATCCATCCTTTTGTTGAAGAACTGCTCTCTCATCTCTCTCCATGCCCAGATTGATAATAACCCCCAACAGGGCAGTGATGTGCATCATAAGAAAAAAAAAAAAAAAACTTTTTACAATATGAAATATTTCTAAATAAAAATGGGTAAAAAGTAAAGGCATGTATTTAAAGCACTTAAGGGAAAAATGAATTTCTGTAGAGGACATACTGTATCTCCTCCTCTCTCTCCCTTACATACCGAATTATATCTCAATCCCAGAGTTATTACCAGGTTTAACATGGGTGAGGGTGTTTGGCAGTGTTGCAGTTTTGCTTACAGCAGATGTACTTAATTCAGGGTTTATTCAGTTCTGTGTGTCATCTGCCCGGGGGTGCCAGTTATGTCTCTGCTGAGTTTACTCTTATATGTCATTTAGGTTCCCATCCTGATTTCTCCTCATGACATAGATAAAAAGAAGACCTTACTTATTGCAATTGCTACATGGGTTGTAAAGGGGGAGGAGAAGGACAAAGGATGGGGTGGGCAGAAATAATACAAAGAAGTAGAAAACGTAATCTTCTGGGAGCCATGATAAGTCTAATTGAAGAGACAAATTAACCAGTTTATATTTGAATAGCAATAAAAGCAATAAATACTATAAAAGAGGTCACAAGGAGCTACATTGCTTATCACTAAATGAGCAATCTGGGTCAGGGCTACATGTTCTCCTCTAGTGGCCAGAGCTATCTTCCCAGGGGAAATGTGCCTTGGTGGATAGCCAGACAGAATGAAGACGGGGAAAAGGTTGTGTGCAAGGGCATAGATGGGGGGGGGGGCGGGATGAGGGCAAAAGTGGAGAATAAGATTGGTGAGGCAAGTTGGTTACCAAGTTGTTGAGGGCCATGAATACAAGCTGAGTTTTTAACTTGCCCCCCATAAGCACTAGAAGGCCACTGTGGTGACTTGGTGATGGTGTCCTTGCCAGATTGGTGGGGGCAGAAACCAGAGGCACAGCACCATCAGGAAGTTCTTGTGGAGGGGCCTGGAAGAGGACCCTGAACAAAATGGTGACGGTAGGAGTAGAGAATAGAGATAATGATATCAAAGGCGTCATCAGGAAGACTTTAGTGAGTACTGAATGTGAATATTGATAGAGTCAGGACTGAACAAAAGAAATAGAAGAAATCACAGAAGACCCAAGGGCTTTAAGCCTGGATACCCAAAAGAATGGTTGGTGGACATAGGAAGGTAAAAAGTGTGGCTAGAATATAAGCTACCCTTGTTCTAATGCTTCCATTAGATTTGCTAGAAAAAAATTATGCAGGGGCTCTGATTAGCTCTATTGCATGCTGGAGGAATTATGTATTGCCTTAGGCAAAAATAGACAAAATCAGGT
This sequence comes from Neomonachus schauinslandi, assembly GCF_002201575.2. Lineage (NCBI taxonomy): Eukaryota > Metazoa > Chordata > Mammalia > Carnivora > Phocidae > Neomonachus > Neomonachus schauinslandi. Next base: position 69,043,434 of record NC_058410.1, read on the forward strand.
TGACCTACATAACAGTATACATACCTGTCCACCCATTGCTTACAACTGGAAGTCACGGCCACTTGGCAGAAGAATATGGTTTACCCTCTTTGACTGGGTGAGGTGTCTAGGATTTAGATAACCCTCTCTTACCACCTACTTCTATTGCCTCCATTCTTGCTGCTAAGTTGTGGTAGCATGTTTTCATTTGCTTTTTATTAGCTAGAAATGTGCCTAGATATTATCTAGGCACAAGATAATGAAACAAGCCTGGATGTGGTCATGTCATCAACAGCAAGGGTAACAGCCCTCTTGACCTCTTGGCAAGAATGTGTAATGCAGGGAGAAGCAGTCTCTGAAGCTCTATTTTAATTTAGGAAAGCAATCACTTTTGTTGGCCGGTGTCAGAATAATGAGCTTAATTTTTCAGTTGTGAGTGCAAGCAGCCTGCTCTGTGTACGTGGACTTGGCATTCTCTTTGGTGTGGCTGCTGGCCCACTGACCTCATCATTTGGGTTCCCTGTTCTTGTAGTGGAACCAACACCACAAAAGTGAAATGCTGTATTTTCCACAGACTCACACTACATGTGATTATTTGTTTACAATGACATAATGCTTTAAACTTTAGTTCAACCCTCCCAAAAATGGTCACAAATGTGGTGGTTTGAAGGATGAGCTCATGTGTAGAAAAAGGATTGAGACTCTCCATAACAAAGGGTGAGATTAATAACCACAGACAGTCCTTCTGGAGCTCACCTATCTATTCAAAAGTATTCACTGAGATTGAGGCCATTAGAAGAAGAAAGTTTAGTACCCTGATGGTTGCCCCTGGGTCTCAGCAGGTTGGTGTCTTTGAAATACTTTGGGAGAAGCTACTGCATTTTGGAATGGTTACAAAATGAGGAGTCAACTGCACAAAGGTGACCCTTTCTTTTGAACCCAGTCTGCAGTGTACAAAGGCGTATGTGCAATCACCAGTAAGAAAATGGCACCCCATACTCTCGTTCAGCAGCTGACACACAGGTCTTGAAGCAGGCTGTGAATGCAGAAAGGGTCACCTACTCTGAATTCACTGAACGTTACCATTTGTCATCCGCATTACAGAAGTTATCTTCATGTGTTGTTTTTTAGGGTCAAACTTCATTATTACCAGTAAATGCCAGCCTGGTAACCTGCTTTCACTCCCTTTGCCCCAGTCGTCATCCTGAGAACCTTCTCCTGGCTTGGTCAGGTCGGGCTAGCTCGTACCTGTATGAAGGGCAATCTTCTGTTTTCAGGAACTGCTCTTCCCATTGAAAAACCATATTAACAGGAATAACTAACACTTAACAGTTTATGCTTCTGAAACCATTTTTTATTTCTCATGTGTATTACCTTATTCAGGACTCACAAACAACTCTGTGAACCAAGTAGTGTCAGATTAATTTAATAGATGGGAAAACTAAAGTCAGAGATTTACGTAGGTCACAAGTGGGGCCAGGGTTCTAACCAGATCTGTCTGTGTTCTGATTTCGTGTTCTTCTTACTCCACCACATTCACATGAGAAAAGCCTTTTCCCTTTGCAGTGTGGCCTGTAGTTCTTTTCGCGTTCCACTGTGGTAAACCAGAGTGCTGGCCTGTGCTGGCTGTTCGCAATAGATGGTTTACACTGGGATGAAACCGCGGGAGGCAGTAGAAGGGCACTTGGTCCAGACTCAGTTGGCTCTCAATTCCAGTTCTGCACCTTTTATTAGCTGTTACAGCTTTAAGCGAGTTACCTACCCTTTTTAAGCCTCGGTCCCCACCTTGGTAAACAAGCGAGAGCAAAAGCCGTCGTTCTCGGGGTTATTGAGTGTTGGATGAGACCACGTATGTAAAAGTATGTAACATGATGCCCAGCACCAGGGGAAGGCTCCGTCAGTGTTAGTGCTATGTCTCTGTCACCGTCACTGGCAGGACCAGTACTTGTTAACACATGGCTTTCGAGGCCAGGTTGGCTCTCCTGCTGGCTGCTGATGAACACCTGAATACTGGGCTCGGGGCTCTCTGGGTAAAGCAGATGTCCCTGATCCCAGATTTTAAGGGCACTCCGCTATCCCTTCGTACCTCGGTGTTTAAAGCCTTCTCAGTGCATCCTGTCACACTGGCAGGAATTCGACCAGCTCAGGGTGCACTCTCACAACCCCTCAGCACCCTGTGAGGATGACTACCCTACAGCACCAGTCATTTGTATCTAGATACGAATCCTCTCCTCTGACACCAAAAGAAAGGGGAATTTGGTGATGAAGAAGGAGAGGGAATTATGAGCCAGGGAGGGGGTGAGTGCAAAGCTGGAAAGCTCTCCCAGCACCCATGGGTCATGGCCAGTTTGAGTGGAGATGGAGGGGTTGGTGTGGAAAATGTCCACGGGAAGTTAGAGAATTTGCCTGATTCACAGTTTTACTCCAGGTCAGCGCTATGCTATTTTCAATAGTTATTTAAATATAGCCTTCCTAAAGAAAGCTCTTGTGCTGCCCAATTTTGACATGAATGGCAACTTCTGATCCCAGGAAGCAGGGCTACAATGTTAAATAGTAATCTTCATTTTCCAAGGCATGTGGCTTCTCATGGAGAGGACGCTCTGCTCAACAGGGAATCTCCAAACCCAACACCTCTACACAGCACAGCACAGAGCAGAGCTGAGCCCCAGTGAGTTTGTATAACATCTTCGAGAAAAGGCCAAATATTTGCTATCCCACCTGGCTTCTTTTTTTTTTTTTAACTGTAATTATCTCAAGTGTCTTGAGATCATTAAATAAGAGTGCATTCTTTCCGATTTTTTAGTATAAATCTTGGCGGAGCAAGCAAGTCATACCTTTCCAGCTTCCCCGAAGCCATAGTGAGTAAAGGATTGTTGTTTTAAAAGGAATAAGGTAATGAATGATTTGTGTCTTGTGAAAGCTGCTATACTAGCAACCTTTTTGCTGCTGAGGAGGTATATAAACAGCTCTACTCTGCTTCCCACCCTGGTGCCTGAGGCTTGCCCTAGAGGGAAGTACTCCTGAAGGAAAAACAACCACCGTGACCAGTTGTAGCTGTGGCTGGGTAAGAGGCTCACCACCTCCCTTCCCCTCAACACTGGGGTCCACCTTCTTCTCACGCCCAAAGCCATGAACCCCAGAACCGGAAATCTCACCTGCAGGATGGCTTTCACGATCTCAGGCACGTTTCACGTTCTCTCTTAGGAGCAACTTTGATGCGTCTGGGCTGGAAAAGAGGGGAAGTGTGTTACTTTTTTTATCTAACAACTTATAACTGTGTCAACACATAAGACAGTCTGTCAAAGCTTTCTGCTGGTGTTGCTGCTGTGAATTGATTTTGAGCCTCACTTGTGAGCAGTAAACACTTTGGCAGTGTGAACAACTCTTTGTGCAGTAGGAGTTGTCAACAGCTTGCTGTCCCCGCTCTTAGAGGGGAAGGAAACAAAAGATGCCCCCTCCCTGAGAGGTCAGGTTGGCTGGGGGTGGTGAGGAGCAGAAATTTGCTGCCATGCCCATTTCGTGATTTTGCCCTTTCTTTTGACCACTCCACGGTTAACTTTTCAGTCAGACTGGATGGTGGCCTTAATGTGGTTTAGGTAGATACCACCGGGCATTTGGCTACTTCTTACTATTTTAGAATTGGTTCTAGAGTATATGGTCCACATCACTCTTAAAGAAAGATTTCACCACTGGGGCGCCTGGGTGGTGCAGCTGGGTTAAGCATCCAACTCTTGGTTTTGGCTCAGGTCGTGATCTCAGGGTCCCGAGACCTGGCCCCAAGTCGGGCTCTGTGCTGGGTGCAGGTCTGCTTGAGATTCTCTCTCCTTCTCCTTCTGCCCCTCCCGCTCGTGCTCTCTCTCTCTCTCTCTCAAATAAATAAATAAATCTTAAAAAAAAAAAAAAAGGATATTACCATTAAGAGCCAGACACAAAGACACACCCCATGTGTGCCAAACACAGTGACATGAGAGAGATACTTCTATTTCTTCTACTACTTTGATTACTGTGAGGTTGAATATTCATCTGGACTTTATTCACACAGTTAAAACAGTCCACTCACCTCACTCAGGTTGAGATACACACACATACAGAGTTGATCCTTGAACAACATGGGTTTGAACTGCTAGGGTCCACGTACGTGTGGGTGTTCTTGTTTTTGTTTTTTTGATAAATGCGGTACAGTACTATAAATGTATTTTCTCTCCCTTATGATTGTCTTAATAACGTTTTCTTTTCTCTGGCTTCACTGTAAGAATATAGCATATAATATGCAAAATATGTGTAAATTGACTCTTTGTGTTATTGGTAAGGCTTCCAGTCAACAGGAGGCTATTAGTTAAGTTTTTGGGGAGTCGAAAGTTACACCTGGATTTTCAACTATGCAGGGGGGGGGTCAGCATCCCCACACTGTTCAAGGGTCAACTATGTATGTATCTATCTATATGGATAGATCGATAGATTCATTTTCACTTTTCTGTCTCTTTTTGCTTAAAGGTCTCCATTCTTTCTCCTCTCTGCATCCCTATCCAAATATTAAAGTCTACAAGTCCCCATACCTGTGGGGGACCCAAGGCCTCCCCTCCCTGCTGCTTCATATCTGACAGTAGCACTGAGGAATATCTTATAACATTGCAACAATGAGCTTCCTTGACTCTGACCCACATTTTTAAGATGTGTTCCAGAGTTTCCAATCCCTTTAAAACCTGTAAGAATCTATTGTGCATAACATTCCTATTCTAGCAGCTACTGAAATCTATTTTAGCCTGCATGTTCCCCAAGGTTTGTGTGCTTTGTATGTTTACATAGGATCTGCTCTAAAAGGTCATGCTTATCTTTTTATTCTAAAATTCCTTTCTTCAGGGTTTTTAATGAGGCCTCCTTATAACATCCTGAAGTGTGTTGAATAAGACTTTGTTCAGCCTGTTCACATCCTGCACACTGCAAAGTGGAGGCTGGAGACTTTCTCTCTCCCGTGTCTTCACCATTTCTCTGCAGCCCTCCCTCTTTGGCACCCGGTACAGTGCTCTTGCCATATGGGGAAAATGCTTGGTAAACGAAGGTGACTGATTTGTCTCCATTCACAAATGAAGTTGCAACAACAGAGGATGGCAGGGGTGGATGAGGTGGGTTGTCACCCCTTCAGCATCATCCTCAGTTTGAAAGATTTCCAAGGGTCCTATGAGAAGACCCTGCCACTAGTTAGGTAGAGAGGGTCTGTATGCAGGGTGTTGAGCCCTTGAAGGATGTCTCTGTGTCAGAGCAGGCCTGAGGTCACTCAGGGACCATAAGGACTGCATCCATCCTGTAGAATGAGGCATGGGAAGCATGTGCTATTGAAGACCCCAAAGTCCAGCCAGTATACTACATCTGACCCCCATTTTGTTCAGTTGGTTCTGAGATGTGAACCAGTTTTATACCCACTGAACTGAATTCAACTCTTCTTTCCTAAAAAGTGAACATTGGGCGATGGTTGTTCTTTTCCAGAGGCAAATGCACCGTTTCTCCTGCCTGCCCAGTAGGGAGGTGAGCTCTCCCCTTCCCAACTGTAAAAGATGTATTAGAAAAGAATCCATATCATGCCAGACTCCAAAGAGTTAACTAACGATGTTTTTAAAATGGGAATCATCATGAAATGTATGTAACATAAAAGGCAAATGCAAAATACTTAAATGACAGGTGGCATCAGTTGAAAAGGATGAGGGGGCTGATCCCAGAGCTGCGATCATACACAGCTGCATTAATTTGCCTAATCACTGGATTGCTGTAACCAGTGTCTATAAATAAACACACAAACTAATCTTTTGATTATCCTTTTTTATGGCACATTTTCTTCTCCCTTCCTTCTTTTTTTCTTCTTCGTGTCTTTTCATTGTGATTAAACTGTATTTCTAAACTATGTAATTCTGCAGATCTTATCTACAACTGTTATTTTAAACAACCAAAATCACTCTGGACAGTTCACAAAGAGAGAAAGACAGATGGCCAATAAATGTGTGAAAAGATATTCAGCTTTTTGATGGGTTTTAGGGAAAAAATGCAGGAAAATAATATCAATGAACTGCCATGTTTAAGTATCAGATAAGCAAAGGTTAAAATTATGAGGACAACTGCTGTGTTGGGAAAGGTGTGAGGCAGCCAGCATTGGTGTGCACCGTCTGTAGGCACACACACTGGTGCAGTATCTTGGGAAGGAATCCTGGAATTACAAATATGCCCATCATCTTCAAGGGATTTACCCAAAAATAATAACAAAACAGAAAGATGTATTCTCAGGATTCTTATGTCAGTGTTGTTTGCATAGTGAAAAAAAAAAAAAAGGCAAATAGAAATGATCATCAAAAGGGGACTGATTAAATAAATTCTGGTACATAAAAGAGTACCATGCATCCATTAAGAAAGATCAGTAAAGAGGTGCCTCGGTGGCTCAATCCATTGAGTGTCGGGCTCTTGGTTTTGGCTCAGGTCATGATCTCAGGGTCATGAGATCGAGCCCAGCGTCAGGCTCCTGGGCTCCGCGCTTAGTGTAGAATCTGCTTGGGATTCTCTCTCCCTCTGCCTCCCCCTTTGCCCCTCCCCCACTCACATGGGCATGCTTGCTCTCTCTCTCTCAAATAAATAAATAAAATCTTAAAAAAAGAAAAAAAGAAAGATCAGTATAGCTCTATATTGCCAAGGACAGATGTTTACAGTATCTTCATGTGTGAAAAAAGCAAGTTACAGAAAAGGAATGTAGTATGTTTGAGTTATATTAAACCAATGCTTCTCAAGTGCCTATATGCAAATGTAGATTCCTGCTCAGGAGGACCTGGGTAAGACCTGAGATTTGGAACTGTTAGCTGTTTCCCCAGTATTGCCAGTGCTGCTGGTCTGTGGACCAGAGTTTGAGATGCGAGGTTCAACTGTACACATATGTGCATGTGCAAATAAATATGCTCAGAATATGTGCATGGAAGATTCCACAACATGATGAATCTGGATGATTTTGCTTTCATCTTTGTGCTTTTCTGTATATATGCATCTATATCAGCTTTACATAAGCAGTGGAAATGGTTTTTGAATAATAACTAGCCTGTTAAAAACATGTCTTTTCAAAAGAAGTTGACTTCAGATTTGTTTCTCAAGCGTTTAAGGAAGAGGCAGACCACTCAGGATAGTCATTTTTAAGGAGGATGGATCATCAGAATCACAGGGGAACTTTTGAAAAACACAGGTTCTTGAGCCTTATCCCAAGAGATTCTGATTCAACTATCCTTAAATGGAGAAATCAGCATTTTTTTTTTTTTTTAAAGTTCTCCAGGTGATTCTGACACAGACAAGGTTTGGCCCCTGATCCAGCTTCAGATTCTTATACATCAGATTTGGGGCCCATGTGTACACTTGGAGGAGGTTTCTACCCTCTGTCCCTTCTCTCCTCAGAATTGTCATGCTTTGGAGGCTAGGGGGATGATACTTGTTTCCACACATAAGACTTCTATTTTCAATAGATGTTTCTTGAGGTTTTCTGCCAGTCTCCTGATATGCTGTCCTACCTAGCCTTCCATATTACTTTCCTAGGGCTACTGGAAAAAATCACCACAAATTTGGTGGCTTAAAACAACAAGTTTATTCTCTCACAGCTCTGGAGGCCAGAAGTCTCAAATCAAGGTGTCCCGCTTTTCTCCTGAGGCTTTGGGGGAGCTTCTATCCTTGCGTCTTCCAGCTCCTGGGGCTTGCATGGTGTACGGCACATACCTCCAACTCAGCCTCCATCTTCACATGACTTTCTCCTCTGTGTCTTCTCTTGTCTCTTATAAGGACACTTGTCATTGGATATAAGGCCCACACTATTAATCCAGGGTAATTTCATCTCAGAATCCTCAACTTAATTATATCTGGAAAGACCCTTCTTTCAAATAAGGTCACATTTACACCTTCTGGGAATTAGGACTAAGATGTATCTTCTTTGGCAGCCATGGTTCAACAACCATTCTGAAGTAAAGCAAAACATTCTAGATGTAGCATTTTATTTTGATCTGAGGTTGAGTTTTTTGTTTTCTTTCCCCCTTTTTAGGTATAGCTCTAGCAAGTTCTTCCATGAAAAAAAATGAATGGTTGCCATGGGCAGTCAGTGTCTACACTAGCAATGTAGCTGCACTATGGAGCTTAGGATTCTATCCTGGGGGGGGGTGGGGCCCTTCCTGTCCAGCAATCTTCCAGCTATCAGAGGGCCTAGGAGAGCCAGGAACACCCAACATTCTCTCTGATCACATTCATACTTCTTGCCTGTGTGCTGGTGGAGATATGATCTAACATTCATTCTTTACCCAGGCTCTCCTGCAATGCAGAAATTAAAGACATGTTTACTGAGGAGTATAACTAATGGCTCAGTAGAAATTTTAGAGAAATATCAGCATAAGTCTATTGGTTGTGTTTGACTAGACTTTGGACGGGTTCAGGGCCAGCCTTCCCCACCCCAGCCTGCAGGGAGAAGGATAAAGTAAAGGCTAACATGAGTCTAGCCATGTATCCCATCTTACTGCTTTCAAGCAGTCCCTTCCTGTAAACCTTTTTTTGGTTGTAGTTACTGTTCTGGGAAGGGAGGGTGAAGAAGTGTGTTTGATACCGAGACTGACACAAACCTGTCTTTCTTGGTGTTTGACTGACTCGATTCTTGTTCAGTACATGCTACAGGTTTCTCACAGTGTATTTTCATTTGAGGAGGAGGTTTCTCAAAATTGCTTTGCCAGTGTCTGGTCATGCACAACCCCTGGGCATCCCCAGCGAAATGCTTTGAGTCACAGTTTCTTTAAGGTCCAGGCAGAGATGTGCATTTGACCCATGATGTGCTTTGCCTGGACTTGTGTCATTTCCCAAAATGTGCAGGAGGAGAACCAGATGAATAAAAGGAAACCTTTTCACTCATGCTAGGGTTCTACTGCCCCAGAGTCAACCTGTACTGAGAAAGGTCCAGCTTTTGTTACTTGGGAGATTTATGTTAATTGAAACTCAGTTAACCCAGTCTTACAGATAAGGTATCCTCACACCAGAAATAGTGAGGCAAAAGGCAAAGTTACTATGTAAGCAACACATTTTTATGTGAGTGAAAATATTTGACTTTCTTTTCTTTCCTTAAAATACACAAAGGCTGTTTGCTCCAGATATCTGAAACTTATATTTATACATAACATAAACATATATGTCTATATGTTTTTAATTAAATAATGTTTTAATTAAATAAGCAGTGAATAACCATTGAGAAAAGTTAGATGACTAAAAATCAGAGCAAAAAAGAAGAAACTCCATATTCCTAGAGATTCCCCGGGGTCATGTCTGGTTGTACAGTCTCTTTTAGCTAACCTGACTAGGACCAGATATTTTCTGGATAACTGAAAAATCAGTTAAAGGGTGAATCATTTTTTTAAAAAAGATACTGCATGGCCTAAATACCATATTTAATGAAAAGCTACAAATGCAATTATTTGCCACTCTTTTGATGTGAGCCCAAGGCCTTTTCTTGGACTTCGGGTCCACTGGTTGTAATTCTGTGTCATCTTTCCTGCACATTATTGCATGAGTTCCATTTTCAGTCTCTTTAAATTGAAAGAATTTTTAAAGATATTTGCAACACGATCTGAGTGCAAAACCATTTAAAATTTTTATTATTTCCCCATCTTTCACAGTTATCTTACTCATATCTAATTCACTAACAAATTTCCTTCAGCAACTTGCTTTTCATGTCTTTTATTTCACTAAATTTTCAGACAAATAACTATTTTTATTTTAACCCTCATATTTCATCGGCCAACACAATATTTAATTAAATTATGTAATTATCATAACAAATGCAGCTGACATTAACAGTTTAAGCATGCAGTTTCCCAGATGCAGGTCCATCCGTTAAGAGAGTTTCTATGGGATATATTCTGAACCCCTCAAGAAACTCATAGGTAAAAATCAGTCTTAAAAGCAAGTGGTTTTAAAATTGTTGGAAGGGTTCTGCCAAACATAGGGACCCACTTAGGGATATTAAGTTCTTCACCAAGACTCAAGATATTGAAGGAGGCTTGTAATCATGCAAATATTCGGCTCCTTCTAAAGATATTGTGAAAGAGGCAAGCTTTGCTCTGAGAAAATTGAACTTAAGAGAACGGGTTTTATTAATAGTCTATTCTGATAAGGCAGCGGGGTTTTTTTCCTTCTAATTTCAAATTTATACAACATAATGAGTGCTTACAGAGTTTGGTCCTTACTAAGGTAGAGAAAGCAGGTGTTTATTCCTGTTCTATGATAAAGAGACCAAAAGATTGTCCACTCCATGAAAATGGTGCCTACCACGGACTTTATATTGTGATGTTTGGTTCACATTCCTTGCCATCTTTGTGGTCCTCCTTCCCCCTCCCCATATTTAAGGCACTAGTGAGGTCTTACTGAATGAGCTCTGCGAGGGGCATGTCTCTTATTCATCGGTATCCCCGATACCTGGAATAGGTGAATGAAAGGATAAGAGAGACAGGTCACAGCTTGCAAAAGGTAAAGTGGTTAGAGTCCGGTCTTCTAACTCTTTATCTTATGTCTTTCTATAACATCAGGACCTCCTAGTGTATTGCTGGCTTTCATGGGTCCTTAATGTTCCCCAGACCTGACCAAGACCCATTTATCTAGTCACAGAGTATGACAAATAATATAAACCAAGATGAGCAACTGCCTGATTTTGACAGACTTTGTGTTTCAGTGATGGGCAAATCATATGTGTTATCACACGCACATCTGGGAGTTTTTATTTTGGGTCTCCAAAATTATCTGGAAATGTCCAAGTTAGTGGTTTCCTTTTCAAGGTGAATGAACATTATATTTTAAGAGATTGCTTTTGCCAGTAACCAAGAACTTCTAAATATTTGTTTTATTTAAAGCGGTTTACCCACAAAGAATCTTCAGTAAATGTTAATTATATCTTTCTAGCAACTTTTGCAGTTATTGGATAATATCAAATTCTGAATATTTTCAATAAATAATTGCTTTTCCATCTGCTGGATAATATTATATATTTTTAGAAGGTTGTTTCTGCAGCTGCTCATCTATTCTGTATATCCAAATTTCAGGCTTTTTGATTTAAATTGATGGCTCAGTAAGCCTACATCACAAATCCAGTGGTAGGTTGGACTATCATTAAGTGTTTCTATAATGTGTACCATATTTTAAATAATGAATTTTGGACATTCATGTGTTTAAGTTGGTTTTTGGTATGTGTGGATTATTCTTATTTATATTCTTCATTAAGTCTTCATATTTTAGTTGCTGACTGAAACTAACATAATTAAGTAAAGGCAGTAAGGGCTGGGCCCACAGGAGAAACCTGGGAGGATCCTGACTTAATCACCATCATTAGATGTGCATCACAGGTACAAATTCAGGTTCTACAGTGTGTCCATGAAAACTCTCAAATGTCATATGGATGTGCAGGTTTTTAAGTGTCACATAAAGTCTTACATGTAAATCAAGTCTTCACATTTTGTATGAGTCACGTCACATGTTTGTACAAAGAAGAATGGAAGATAAAAATACAATATTTAATTTCAGTAAAATGTTCTGAACATTTGCTATGTACCTGGGACTGGGCTCAGATACTTCATATGTATTATTTCCTTTACTCCTCACAAAAGCCCTATCTGGCAAGTACTGTTTTCCCCATTTTATAGTACTGGAATTAGAGGAGTAAAGTGACTTTTTCTAGATCCCTTGTAGGCACTAAATGGCTGAGCTTGGAACCAAACCCAGGTCTGGGTGAGGCCCAAGAGCCCACACTCTTAACTATGTTCTGCTGCTACCTGTTTGGATACCTACAAAGAAGAACAAATGATCCTTTGTTCATTCCACTTTTACTTTAGATACTTACAGTGATCCTTCCTGTTGCCAGCTTTTCTTAAGAGTGCACATTGGAATTCCTTGACTAAGTCTTTTCCACTCATCAAATGGGTTTCTCTTGAATTAATGAGAACTTAATTGTAGCTCATGTGTACTGGTCATGGATTTGCCTGTATTAACAGTAGGTAAATGCAGACACAGTGAAATTAGTTAACAAAACTCCTATCAACTAGTAGGGCTAACTCTTCCGTGGGAATAAACTCCCCCAATGAGACTAGTGATGTACTTAGATGCAATAACATGGGGTTCCAGAAAGCTGTTTTAATCACTGAAGAGTAATTTTTCCTGACCTACGATCTAGTTGCTTAAAAGAGTTATTTACTCATGGAATACCGTGGTTCTTTCATCGTGTCTCTGTTCTCCATAGAGCAGGAAAGGCTAGTCAGTAGCAAAGAAAGTCAGCTGTGTGAAGCCACTGTCCTTATTCCCTTGGTAGAAATAGTAGATGGTTCTCCTTCAGGTTCCTTGGTTAGCATTATACTCCTGGAAAATGTCCACAGGAGATAGCTTTGCTTTAAAACTTATTAGCTTGAATTTTAATTGCTCTAAGGAACTTTACATTGTCCATTAGACTTAACTGTCCTTAAACATAGCCACATGTAAATGGAACAATAATGAAGCACAAAACAAAACTATTATAGTCAATAATAAACACAAAAGAGCACTTTAATGTGTAACTTTAGATGCTTGTAAACATGGGATAAAATAGAAGAAAGTGAAGTGAAAAAGACTTTATAAGAAAAGAGACTAAACTTAGATAAGATAAAGAACGACTGTCCATTCACGCTTGGTGTGTGAAACACAAAATGGAGAGATGTATGTTGATCCAAAATACAGGTAAAGACTAGAAAGGTAAAACAGGAAGGCTGAAAATGAAGTTCAGGAATTGGGAACTAAAGACATTAAAGCAGAGAGGAAAAATCAAAGCTAGTCACATCACACATTTTAGAATTATCTCTTTTGTCTGTCTCTTTAGTTCATTTGTTCATTAATTCTGTAATTGTTATTGAGTACCCGTTGTGTCTTAGGTGGCATGTCAGGTGCTAGGGCACAGTGATGGACTGGAGATCATAGTCCTTGCCCCTGAGGAGCTTACAGTTGAGCCGAGGAGACACATAAATGAGGAGTTGTCCTAGAAATGACAAAGTCTGTGATTTCTGAAGTGTATGGCTAAACTGTAGCATTACAGAAGAGGTATACCTAACCAAGACAGAGAGGACCAGCAAAGGTTCCCAGAGGAAGCGCTCTCTCCATCTTACAGCTAAAGGGTGAGTTAGCCAGGTGAAGGGAGCAGGAAGAAGAGGCAATGACTGCATGAATCCTGAGGAGACAATGCCTGATGCTTTCAGAGAACTGAAGTTCAAGACAGCTGGGGCATAGAATGGGGTAGAAGGAGTGGTGAAAGATGGGGCTGGAGAGGGAATGGCATCCTGATCATGAGCAGCCTGGAAACCAGATTCGACCTTTATCCTAAAATGGGTAGGAAGCAGGGAAGTGACATGATCAGGTTTCCATGTTGAAAGATGGACCTACATTGTAGAAGATGGCCCAGAGAGTGAAAGACTGGTGGCAGGGAGACTAGCTTAGGAACTGATGAGAAACGGTGAGAGCTCAGGCTCTTCTTACCTTGCTCCATCTGCAGAAATAGAGTCAAGATGGCAGACATTCATAGAGTGATAATGGCATCGATGACTTGTTCAGGAAGGCAGAGTATTACCATTCACCGCTTGATATTCCCTTACATGTACATGATGTTTTGCCCTGTGCAGAGGGCTTTCCTGCATAGCGTCATACCACCCATTGTTCCTCGTGATGCTTGCACCCATGCAGCAAATATGAATTAATCACCTGCTATATTCCAAGTATTATCCTAGGTGGTAGGGATACAGTGTAGTGCAAGAAACAAGACTCCTGTTCTTGTGGAAACTCACATTTTGTTTCAAGACTATATGAAATCCTATTAATAAAATAATTTCAGAGAGTGAAGAATGAAGGTAGTAAAATGGAGCACTGTGATGAGGGTGATGTATAGAGAAGTGTGTATAAGAAGGTCAGGTAGTACTTGACATGGAACTAGGACCTGAATGAAGAGAAGGACCTTAGCATGCTAAGACCTGAGAGAAGGGCCTTCTAGGCTGGGGCAAAAGAAAGTGCAAAAGTGCCAAAGCAGACAGGATATGGATTAAGGACTGGGCCCACAAGCTAAAGTGGCTGGAGAAGGGGGAAGAAAAGAAGGACAGATACAAATGAGGAAGAAGCCAGGGCGGGGCACAGCAGGCCTGAGTAAGGACCTCAGACTCTATGCTAAGAACAGTACAAGTCTAAAGGAAAGGTTTCAGGCAACAGAGTGAGGTAGGGAGGGTAGGAACAAGAACTCTATTTGGGCCATGTTGTGTTTGAGATGCATGTTGGATATACAGTTCAGATGCTGAGGGGGTAACTGGAAATTAAGGACAAAGAGCAAGATATAATACATGTGGGAGCCCTCAGCATACAAGTAACAAAAGCCATAGGCCTGGGACTGAGTGTAGTTAGAGAGGAGAAAAAGTCCAAGGTCGGAGGCCTGGAACACACGAACATTTAGAGGGGGAGCCAGCCAAGGAGACTGGGAAGGAGTCACAGATGAGGCAGGTGAGAAGCCAAGACCATGTGATGCCATGGAAGCCATGGGAAGAAATCATCTCATGGAGGAAGTGAACAGCTGAGTCAGATGATGCTGAGAAGTCAGGACAGATGAGAAGAGAGAATTGAGCATACAACTGGGAAAATGGAATCATTGGTGACCGTGATCAAAGCCGTTTCTCGAAGTAACACACAACCTACTTACAGCAGGTTAAGGAGAGAATGAGAAAAGAGCAGCAATTCTAGACAACTCGAGGGTCTTCCTTTGAAACAGAGGCAGAGAAAGAGAATGGTACTTGGAGAGGTCAATGAATCAAGAAGGGATCATAAAATGGGAGATATTCAACATGTTTGCAAGCCAGTGGTCCAGGAGAGAAGGAGAAATTGATGTTACGAGGTGAGCGAGGACAAATGCAGGAACAAATTGCTTGAGTGAAGAAGAAGAGATAGGATCCAGAGCTCAAGAATAGTGTTGATTCCTGATAGGGGGAGGAAGAGTAAACAGGAAGCCCAAGCATGGGGCAGATCATTCCTATGTCCCTAATATAAAGGTTGACACTAGAAAGTGTCAGTAAAAACTGAAGACATTTCTTGGGGGGCCTCTGAGATGAGACAGGGTCTAGGTTCCACATTTGTTTGGGTTTTTTTTTTTTGCACTTGTTTGGTTTTTGTTTTTTTCCCACTTGTCTGGAGAGATCGCAGACATTTTCTACTGCCCCCATCCTTTGGTTCTCTTCCTCCAGGCTATGGGAAGCAGAGTGCCCACCTAACAAACCAGGTTATGGATTGGATTGGCCCCCTCTCTCTGATCTCCAGTAGTCAGGCTGTCTCCCAAAAGCCTGGGGGCACAGTGGGGGTTGGACAAAGAGTACATTGTGATTTCTTGGTTGTTCGCTTTCAGTAATAAGCCGTAGGAGGGTACCCCAGTGTCCACCCATCTGACTGGACACCTCGATCTCTCTTTGTATGCCAATTATAAGAGAAAACAGCTCTGGTGTTGAAATGTTTCCTTCTTCCCTTTGAGACTGTAGGGATTGGCAGCTGGAACAGGTAAGTTAGGGCTCTATTCCATTCCAAGCAAATGCTGTCCGTCTTCCTAGGAGGATATTTTAAATATTATTATTGTTAATGATAATGAGTATCAGTCATTCCCTTAAGTAGCTCAGGTTGGTGATACATGACTAACTCGGTGTCATCTCAAGACATCCCCCAGGTGAAGGGGTAGTTTCAGAAAAAAAAGGAAGTGAACTGTGTCTGGTTTCATTATGAGGCTGGAACTTGTGTCAGTCCTCATGCCCCATGGGCAGAACACTGAAAATCCTGAAATATGTTTCATCATTAAACATCCTTTTATCTTAGATAGTTCTCAGTAGGAGAAATAAATAAATACAGTAAATATTTATTCTGAGTTTCCTCTCGGAATTGACGGAGCAGAATTCAACACAGCATACACACTGAGCCAGTTCCTAAAGGGTATTGTTTACTGAGTGAGTTTTCACCCTGACTGCCCACTGTTTTGTAAGCCTAGTACAATTCATGATAAAAAAAAATTTCTTGGGCACTGTTCTCTTTCATGTTTTCCTTTGCCACTGAGTATATAAACAGAAGAAAGAAGAAAAAACTAGGAACTCAACCTGGAAGAGTTGACATTTAATAACAGAAATAAGTGTCAAGACCTTATGGTTGTATCCCCCCCCCCAAAAATTAGCCTCACAAATAGAGAATGTGGAAAATAAAAAGTAGTAGCAATATACAAAGTCATTAGGGTTTAATTTCTACAAGCTCAGTCCTAGTCATTGATGTGATGGAGCTGCCCACAATGTTAATGAAATAATGATCTGCACTGTAGGACTAAGAAGTTAATAGATAACTCTGTGTGCCCCTCACTATTAAAATTATGCTGTATTTGAGGTCACATTTTGATGGGTAAGTTGGCAAATGCATTGTTGCCTGTTCTGTGGTGTTAAACTTAAATTGTTATTTTTCAACTTAGAGCTTAAGCTTTCTAAGGACAATGGCCTGAGACAATGATAGTGAGAGAACTTGAAAACATGTCCCAAGTGAAATCTGAAGGAACTGGAAACAAATTTTCAGAGAAAAGACTTGGGGTGAAAAGAGATGGAGCCATGGTTGCTTCCTAACCCATGTAATCCTTCCTCCAGTTTCTCTGGAGGGCAGATCAGTGTTTTTAAGATACAAGGAGGCAGGGGGCGCCTGGGTGGCTCAGTTGGTTAGGCGACTGCCTTCGGCTCAGGTCATGATCCTGGAGTCCTGGGATCGAGTCCCACATCGGGCTCCCTGCTCAGCAGGGAGTCTGCTTCTCCCTCTGACCCTCCACCCTCTCATGCTCTCTCTATCTCATTCTCTCTCTCAAATAAATAAATAAAATCTTAAAAAAAAAAAAAAAAGATACAAGGAGGCATATTTGCCTTAGAGAGAACTCCCTAATGATATATGCAATGATATTGTGCATATACTTCTCCAAAATGGACTTGGCTGCTTAAGAGTTAGTACCTTTCTTCTCATTGGAGGTACTTAATCAGAATCAGCCACTTGGTGGTCAAGTCCTTGAGGGTGGGTTGTGCTAGACAACCTCCCAAATGCTTCTCGCCCTGCTGTGGTATTTATCAATATTTATTTCATGCAGAGTGTGGAGTTGCTTTTCATTAATCATCTACTTGATTAAAATAATGAGGTATTAAAGCCAAACAAGAAGAGGGGGCCACTTCTCCAAAGCTGCTGCTGTTGGTGCCTGAGGATAATTTTATGGAACAAATATCTTTGGAATAGTCTAGTGTTTCTGAAACTTCAGTTTCAAAATGGGAAAAGGTCTTTTTCTGGTCAGTCCTTATCTCGAGGAAGAAAAGAGAAATGTGCTGACCACACACCAGGGCCAGTGGGCCTCTGACCTATCTTCTTTCCTCTGAAGATCAGCTGCCTTGGAGGGAATAGGTGGCCTAAAGTTGATGCAAGAAGTTTATTAACTCCAAGAGAAAGTGTTGGTGCAATCTATGGTTATAATGCATGATACATCTTAATTACTTTGTGGCTTAGAGCCCCAAATTTTGGAATTTAAAATCTAAAGATGAGGCCTTTTAAAGCAGATTTTGATGACTAAAATGAGGAAACTTGCCCCATCCTTTACTTTTCTTCTTGTTCAGTTGGTAACAGTAGAATTGCCACCCCCATCAACAGAGAAAAGGACTGAAAAACAGGAAGCAACATGAAATGGTTTTAAATTACTTCGGGAAACTCCTAAAAGTGGGTGTAACGTGTGTGGGCCTTTAAAATGAATCATATGTATGCATTTGATGTACAGCTACTTAATTATTTCTTATAGGTCATCCTAACGTTCATTGGTATTTTTCTTTACCTCGCTACATTTGGTCCTCCCTCGACATGGCTAACTGCTTGTTGGTTTGGTTCCCACGGGTACCACTGAGTTGTTCAAACTAGCCACTGATAAATGTGTTACAGAATAGGGATGAAATAAAGAAATCACAAGAGATGAAAAACTCAGCGATTTAAAAAAAATAATAAGGGGACGCCTGGGGGGCTCAGTCATTAAGCGTCTGCCTTCGGCTCGGGTCATGACCCCAGGGTCCTGGGATCGAGCCCCGCATCGGGCTCCCTGCTCCGCGGGAAGCTTGCTTCTCCCTCTCCCGCTCCCCCTGCTTGTGTTCCCTCTCTCACTGTATCTCTCTCTGTCAAATAAATAAATAAAATCTTAAAAAAAAAAAAAAGATTTGCTTAGTTAGCCCACAGCAAGAGCCTGATGTATTTGGCTGCAGAGCAGCTAGATTGGAAAAGATTTGGCTAAATTCTTTCAGTGCAGTCTACTCAGAACAACAGTGAAGGAAAATTTTGTTGTGTAAACGCAGTGATATTCTAAAAGCCCCTTGAAGCCACCTCCACTTCCTTAAAATAATGCACTATTATTGACCCCCAGAGGGTCAGTCATTGTCTGCAACACTGGCATGTGTAATCTGCAAGCTCCCAGACCTCAGTGGCCACCAGGAAGGCCTGGCCCTAACGTTTGTGCGGCTAGGAGCAAGGAGGGGCACAAGTGAAACTCATGTGCTATATGTTTAAACATGAAAATATTATAAATCAAGGTAACAAACTAGTTGCATGAAATACATTCTGTACAGCTACCTTGACACGATGACCTTTCAGAAGGTCAGGTTTGGATTTAGAATTCTGAGGCTCCTTGGAGTTCCAAGCTAGAACATGGTGGTGTAGGGAGAACCAGTGTCCACCCTGCCCCTTCTTTCCTGCCCCCTCTCCTCCCATTCCCCCACTCCACCCCACACTGCAGGGGCCTCAGTGCATGCATGTGGACAACCCAGCCTCAACTCTAAGGGCCAGAGCTAGCGTATCCTCCGAGAGAAGCATCATGGCATCGTGTTTCTGGGCATGGCAGAAGCAGGTGCAGTATTGATGTTTCAGTAGAGCATTTTGCCAATTTTGCCGGAATCTTCTTGTTCAGCCTCTGTTCCTGTTCCATTCGGCATGCCCCCACCTCTCCATAAACATTTAGAGCTCTCATTTGGGACCTGGATTTAAAAACTGCTCTCTTAGGGTCCATTACTCAGCCCCTCCTTTTGCCCTCTCCAGAATAAGTCATCTTCTTGATAAAATTGGGAAGGATTGTTACATTTCGGGGGGAAATAATATCACAGGATCCTTGATCCCTGAGGACTGTATATCAAAAATCCTGTGGCATGTGTGGTCCCTCCTTTGCCCCTTTCTCAATCATTGACCAGGCCCCCTCACTTCTCTATACCTCCTTGTCCTCATCTATAAAAAAGGGAGAATAATTAATGCTTGTTTCTGACTACTTCAAATAGATGTTTTCAGGACAGATTTCGAAGTACGTCCATAAGGGGTAATCAGATATCCCATGAAGCCCCCTTCCCGTAGAACTTCATTTAACAATCCAAGAGCTTTTTTATTTTACCAAGAAATATGATTCAGATTTCCCTAAGTTGACAGAAAAGCATGAAATCTGTTTCTAACAGATGTTCCCCATGATCCCCCAAATGTAAACATGTTTGCAAGACGATAGTGAGACAACCTGTTTACACAAGGAAGTACTTAAAAAAGCAAACACAAAAGCATCATCACCCAGAGCAGTCATTGTGATCAAAGTGCCGTCAATTATTAGGGTGTAAAGGGAACTGATGACTCAACTTAGCACCACCGCGGTCTCCAGATTTCAGTTTCATAACAGAGTTTCTTTTCAGGAATATTCTTCATTTACACACAAATCCGATTTTCTTTCTAAATGTTTCTCGATTTTTGTCAAACCGAAATACCAGGATCCCTTCAAAAGATGACTCCGATATGCAGATTATGCTCAGAGGAGCATCACACGGACACGTTTTGCCTTGGAGAGCTGGGGCTTTTACTCCCTGGGATCTTGGTGCCTGAGAGGTGGGACAAGGTCTTCTATATAGCCAACTTCTAGCTGTCTGCTCTTACACCTCCCCACTTAGTCAGACGCTGCATAGAAATTCTCAGACTGCATAGTGGTAGAAAATAACTTTCTGAATCAATCAAAGTGTGGTATTTTGATCCTTTCACATGCCCGGGTATTCTGGGCAAATGCATACTTAAATCAGTGACTCATGGATCAAGATGCAAAATAGGTCTCTGAATGCTGGCTGGCTGAAAATCAGTTTTTAAACCTGAAGCGAATATAGTCTAATAAAAGATATATATCATTTGTGCCAAGTTTAGCAGTTTTTGGGAGAGTAACCACCACTGTCCCTCCAAGAAATGTACATTGGGAGTCTGTCCTGAGGTGTAAAGGTGTAGGTAAGAAATATCTACATGAAAACCCATAAGAAGTCTCTGCTGATAGGGAAGGTTCTTTTTAGAGGTTCATTCGAAACTCCATTAGGATGTGGTTTCCCATTGAAACAAAACTGTAAACTCTGTTACTTTTAGAATGGTGAGGCTAGACTCTGTAGCATCTGTACCTAATGATGTCCACTCCAATAGACCTAATGGGATAGGCTGAGAACCTGACCTGTCTTTATAACACGTCTTTGTGGAAAATAGGTTTATGTTTCGCAATGTATCCTGGAGTTCTAGGAACTTATCTTTTCAAATTATTGTATGGTCTGTCGAAGAGTAGGAATGCCACTAAGACTATAACCCAGAAGCAGGAACATCACCCAGTGCCAAGGGAGGAGGGACTAGAAGCATGGACCTTTTTTTTTGCAGTGCAATTTAAGTGTTGAGTTTATGTGCTGGGATCTACCTGTGCTTTGGAATACTTAAAAATATTTTAGACTCCGATCCACAAAAAAGGAGGAAAAGAGAGCTAACAAACAAGTTCAGCCAAGGTTGCAAGATAGAAGGTCAATATACAAAAATCAATTTTATTTCTATACACTAGCAACAAAAGACTCTGAAAATGAAATTAAGAAAACAATTCCATTTACAATTGCACCAGGAAGAATAAGATACTCATTAATTTAACAAAAGAAGTGCAAGACTTATACACAAAACTACAGAATACTATGGAAAGAAATTAAGAACTAAATAAATGGAAAGACATCCAATGTTCATAAATCAGAAGACTTAGTTTTGTTAAAATGACAATGCTACCCAAACTGATCAGCATGCATATTCAATGTAATCCCTATCAAAATCCCAGCTTAGCTTTTTTTGCAGAAATTGATGGGCTAATTTAAAAAATTAAAATTCATATGGAAATGCAAAGGAGCCAAAATAGCTGAAACAGTCTTGAAAAAGAACAAAGTTGGAGGGGCGCCTGGGTGGCTCAGTTGGTTAAGTGTCTGCCTTTGGCTCAGGTCATGATCCCAGGGTCCTGGGATGGAGTCCCGCATCAGGCGCCCTGCTCAGCAGGGAGCCTGCTTCTCCCTCTGCCTGCTGCTCTGCCCACTTGTGCTCTCTCTCTCTCTGTCAAATAAATAAATAAAATCTTAAAAAAAAAAAAACAAAGTTGGAGAACTCTCCTTCTGACTTCAAAACATCCAACAAAGTTACAGTAATCAAGACCGTGTAGTCATAGGACAATGGAATAGAATTAAGAGTCCAGAAATAAATCCTTATGTTTGTGGTCAAAGTTTTTCAATAAGGGTGCCAGGAATATTTGATAGGGAAAGAATAGTCTTTTCAACAAATGGTACTGGGACAACTGGATATTCACACACAAAAGAATGAAATTGATTACCTTACACTATATAGAAAAATTTACTCAAAATAGATCATAAAACTAAATGTAAGAGCTCTTACTAAATGCAAACTAAATGTAAAACTCTTAGAAGAAAACAGGAATAAATCTTTATGACCTTAGACTAGGCAATTTTTTTAGATGTGACACCAAAAGCATAAAAGACAAAAGAAAAAACAGATAAATGGAACTTAATAAAATCAAAAGCTGCTGTGTTTCAAAGGAAACCATTAAGAAAGTGAAAAAGTAATCCACAGAATAGGAGAAGATATTTGCAAATTGTATATTGGATCAATGATTGGTATCAGAATATATAAAGAATTCTTACAATGTAACATTCAAAACACATATGACCCAATTAAATAATGGGCAAAGCATTAAAATTGGCATTTCTCCAACAAACACAAATGACCAACAAATTCATGAAAACATGCTCAAAACCATTAGTCACTGGGGAAATGCAAATCAAAAGCACAATGAGATGCCACTTTACCCCCACTAGGATGGCTAAAGACAGAAAGATAATAATAAGTGTTGGTGGGAATGTGGAGAAATCCAAACCATTGTGCATTGCTGGTGGGATTGGAACATGGTGCAGCCATTTTGAAAAACAGTTTGGCAGTTCCTCAAAATGTTAAATACAGAGTTACCACATGACCCAATGTATTGGTCAGGGTTCTCCAGAGAAGCAGAACCAATAGGATGTGTGTGTGTGTGTGCATGTGTGTGTGTATATAGAGAGAGAGAGAGAGGGAGAGATACTTATTTTAAAGAATTGTCTCATAATTGTGGAGACTGGAAAGTCCAAAGGCTGCAGGTAGGCTGGCAGGCTGAAGACCTAGGGAAGAGCTGATGTTGCAGAGCAAGTCTAAAGGCAGTCAGCTGTCAGAATTCCCTCTTCCTTGGGAGAGATCAGGGTTTTTTTTCTTAAGGCCTTCAACTGATTAGATAAGGCCCACCCACATTATGGGAAGATGATCTGCTTTACTCAAATTTAGTGATTTAAATATTAATCTCATCTAAAAAATTCCATCACGGCAATATTAAAATATGCTTGACTTAATATTGGGTACCATTGCCTAGCCAAATTGGTCCAAAAAAATTAGTCATCACACAGTAATTCCTCTGCCAGGTATATATCCAAGAGAATTGAAAACATATGTCCACATATATCCAACTATAGTTAAGTGCTCTTACCAGCATTATTCATAATAGCCCAAAATGAAAACAACTCAAATGTCCACTAACTGATAAACAGATAAACAATAGGATATATATTTGCAGTGGATTATTATTCAGCCATAAAAAGGAAATACTGATACATACGACAATGTGAATGAACTTTGAAAACATTGCACTAAGTAAAAGAAGCCAGGTAGAAAAAGCCACATAGTAACTGATTCCATTTACATGAAATGCACAGAATAAGCAAATCCAAAGAGAAAGTTGATAAGTGGTTGCCAAGGGCTGAGGGGAAGGGGGAAATGAAGAATAACCACTAATGGGGGTAGGGTTTCTTTTAGGGGTAATGAAATATTCTGAAATTAGACAGTAGCGATGGTTGCACAACTCCGTAAATGTACTAAAAGTCATTGACTTATACACTTTAAAACTGTGGATTTCATGGTATATGAATTATATTTCAATAAACCTGTTAAAAAGATACTTAAGACTCCAAGCATATGTGGTCCCAGCTACCTAATAGAAAGAAGCTGGGGTTGCTTCTAAAATGCAGAATGTATGCTGAACCCCATAAATGAAAAGTTGAGGGGGGGATGCGAACCACCATCTCCCAGGCATATTTTGTGTCTTAGGAACTGTGTCTATAATCAGCTCATTTAATCATTCTTTAAAAAAAAAAAAAAAAAGCCTTGCAAATTAGTTGTTATCATCCCTATTATTTTCTATTGGGAAACTGAGCCTTTATTTAAATTAGTGGCCAAAGTCAGTCAGCTAGCTAGTTGGGACTGGACTCGGATCTGTCTGACTTCAGGCTCACTGTCATCCTACTGCACCACACTGCTCCTGGTGGAGAAGCCCTTTCCCCGGCTGGACAGAGACCATAGGGACTGCTGCTCAGCATGCTGGGCTGGTTGTTCCCAGGGGCAGAAGGGATGAAAGGCTGAAGGATGCTTTTGGAGAAAAAGCAAAGGAATTAAATACAAAATGGAGATTGTTACTTTTATGGTAAAGAAAACAGTCAGGTCTAATTTTTTTCATTATAAGAGTGCCACAAAGGGCCAACAAAGAAAGTGACAGGGAGAGAAAGGGGACAGCAGGATCCATGAGAGCAAAAGGAAGAACAGAACCCAGGAACATGAGGGTAGAGCAGGCTCGTCATGGATCACTGAGAGAAAAGAGTGTCCCCCTGGGCGCCTGGGTGGCTCAGTTGGTTAAGCGACTGCCTTCGGCTCAGGTCATGATCCTGGAGTCCCGGGATCAAGTCCCACATCGGGCTACCTGCTCAGCAGGGAGTCTGCTTCTCCCTCTCCCACTCCCCCCTCTTGTGCTCTCTCTCTCTCTCTCAAATAAATAAATAAAATCTTTAAAAAAAAAAAAAGAGGGCGCCTGGGTGGCTCAGATGGTTAAGCGTCTGCCTTCGGCTCAGGTCATGATCCCAGGGTCCTGGGATCGAGTCCCACATCGGGCTCCCGGCTCGGCGGGGAGCCTGCTTCTCCCTCTGACCCTCTCCCCTCTCATGCTGTTTCTCTCTCGCTCACTCTCTAAAAAATAAATAAAAAAAAAAAAAAAAAAAAAAAAAAAAAAAAAAAAAAGAAAAGAGTGTCCCCAGAGCAGTCAGCTGACTTGGTGAGAGACGTAGCCGTGTCGATGGTGAGTTTGACCAGAAGCCAGGTGGGAATGTTTCTGAAGCCAAAATAAAAGTCCTTTTCACCTCGAGACTAAAGTGTTACCAAAGGAGGTCACCCTGGGATGCTCTAGGGACCCACTACTGAGGCTGTGGACAAAGTGAACTCTTTTGGAGTTCATTTCTAGCAGAAATGAAGCTAGGGTCTGTGGATATATAGGGGACTCCTGGAACCCCTCCCAAAATGTGGAAATATGTTGTATGTATGCATCTTTTTCTGGGGAGAAAGTCATCGGGTTGTTAAAGGACCTGTGGCAGGAGGAGGTTTTAAAAAATTAGTTTAGATGTTCTCTGAAAGTGCCAGGCTAATTTTCTGGCTTTGTGATAGATTGTGTTAAATGGTCTGGCACTCCTAATTTTTGGAATAAAAATGAATTCTTAGTGAATGATCTCACTGCCTGCAGTGCTGTCTGAGTCTGTCCTGGCATTTGATAGAACTTGTTAGGGGATTAGGTAAGACAGGATGTTGGTACATTTGAGGTCATTAAACCAAGAAAGGAAGGAAAAAAAAAAAAAAAGAAATCTTGCTAAATATATTGTGGAATTGAACTAAATGCTGAATAGCTGAGGGACGTTCTTTGTGCTCTGTGCCAACACTTTTAAACCCTGCTTAGAAACAGACTGGAGCGGCAGAGACAGCTCCATCTAGATGCAGCACGTTGGTAAATGCCTGTCTTTCCAAGAAATACTGTTTTACTTGTCCTTTTATGGAGGAGGCATGGAAGGCTGTGATTTCCTGGGTTGCATAACATTTTTGTAAGCAGATACAACTAGTATAGAACCTCAAGAAACAACAAAGGCTACCTTTTCACCTGGCGACCAGCTTTCTCAGAGTTCTGGTTTCAAGACTGGGAGAATAATGGAGAATATGTCACAGAGAACCTACTATATATGAAAGGTTTTGTTAGATGAAATATAACCCCCAAAATTTATTTTCTGTCTTTTCCTTCTTTTGGGGGGGCATTCTTGAATCTCATTTTGAATTTACTATGCAGAAAACACTTTTTTTTTTTTTTAAGTAATCTCCACGCCCAACGTGGAGACCAACTCAGGGCTTGAACTCACAACCCTGAGATCAAGACCTGAGCTGGGATGAGTTGGATGCTTAACCAACTGAGCCACCCAGGCGCCCCAGAAAATGCTCTTCAAAATGTATTGGATGAGTCATGGTGATGGTTGCACAGCAAAATTAGTGTACTTAATTCCACTGAACTGTACACTTCAAGATGATTAAAATGTAACTTTTATGTTTTATATGTTTTACTGCACTAAAAATACATATTGGATGATACAGAAGGAAAACCATTTACCTTTTGAGATGGGCATTCCAAGTATCTTTATGTGTTAAGTATAAGCCCTTTCCTCTGTGTGATATGAGTGTATAAATAATAGGCAAAAGCATATGGTCCCAACCCTGCGCCTCACTCGCCAGCCGTGGGACCTGAGACGTGTATCCAACACAGATGATAAGCCCTCCCTAAATGCTGCTTTCCCCTTCCCATGCTCTCCTCACACCACAGTTTCCTCATCAGTAGAAGGAAGAGGTGGATGAGAGACTATGGACTCTGAGAAACAAACTGAGGGTTCTAGAGGGGAGGGGATGGGGGGATGGGTTAGCCTGGTGATGGGTATTAAAGAGGGCACGTACTGAATGGAGCACTGGGTGTTATACGCAAACAATGAATCATGGAACACTACATCAAAAGCTAATGATGTAATGTATGGTGATTAACATAACATAATAAAATAAAATTTAAAAAAAAAGGAGGAGGTGGAATTCTGTGATCTCCAAGGTCCTTTTAGCCCTGCTGATCCCTGCTTTGTGAAACAGACAAACAAACAAAAATAGGTCAAATCCATCGGGACAACCGCTGTCCCCTGTGTTTACACACAGCAGCTTCTGCCACTTCTGACTTTCGCTGTCCTCGGCTCCCTATTTTTTTCTTTTCCTCAGCCTGCAAAGAATCATCGTAAGCTTAGAAAGGGGAATGAGAAGGAGAGAGGATTGAGGTGGCCCAAGACAGAGGGCTGGGGTGAGGGGCCTGGCGGTGGGCGTCAGGATGGGTGCAATGCCTACGCTGCAGCAAGACTGGAGTTGGCTCTGATCGTGCCGCGCGGCTGTGGGTACCGTGGGATTCAGAGCCACAGCCCCAGATTCCCTGAAGGGTGTATGACCACTGCAAGATTCAGCACAATTGATTTTTACATGAGGCCGATGGTGGCAGGAACGTACAGACTGTAGATCCAGAGAGAGAAGCTGAGTTTGTCCTGTGAGGAAAAAGCGGCAGGAAGCAGAGTGTGTGTAGGGGAAGAAGAGGATTATGAGGGTGCAGGTGGCAGCCGGAGGGGATGGTGAAGGCAGGTGTATGGCCAGAGTCTCCAGTCAACCCCCGTTGAGCTGGAAGCAGATGAGATCTGGCTGGAATAAATCAAAGCATAGGTACAACTATGTGCTGAGTCTCGTGAGTCCTCCCAGCAAGTCATCCAACCTGGGGTGATCCTGGGGACTTTAAATGCCAAGCGGGAACTGAAAACACAGAAGCCAGTTACCATGACAATAGCAGTGGACCAGGTGAGAAATGATGGTGACTTAGGGGAGTAGAGATGGAGAGGGGTAGACAGACTGGAGTTAGAAGTTGAGGGTAGGGGCGCCTGGGTGGCTCAGTTGGTTAGGCGACTGCCTTCGGCTCAGGTCATGATCCTGGAGTCCCGGGATCGAGTCCCACATCGGGCTCCCTGCTCGGCGGGGAGTCTGCTTTGCCCTCTGACCCTCCCCCCTCTCATGTGCCCTCTCTCTCTAGTTCTGTCTCAAATAAATAAAAAAAAAAATAGAAGTTGAAGGTAGAATCAACAGCACTTGCTGATGGATTAGATGTTAGGAAGGGAGAGAGGAAAAGCTAAGAAATCTATTCTGTTAGTTTTTTAGCTGGAACAAGTGGGTCAATGGTATTGCCTTTTCCTAAAAAGGTTTATCATGCCCCTCTTGAAGAACATATGCCTCACCTGTCTTCAGGGTCCTTGGCCAAACTTGTTGCAGCCCTCAGACCTGCAGTGAGCTCTATGTGGACCTCGCCAGCCTTGCTTGGGAACAGCCCACCAGCACCTTGCCTTGTGTGAGAACTGCTTGGCACCCACACCTGTGCAGCTTGGAAGTCAAGGGGCACCTGCCCCTGACAGATGAGGGCAACAAGCACTTGCAGCTCCCAAAAGGGGTAGGACTTTGCAGGTTTTTCTGGCTGATAAATGAGCACAGGCAGAGCTGAAGTTCTCAGATAAGGGGAAGGAAGCAAATAGCCCAGACCAAGTATGGAACCTGGGAGAAGTCAAGGCAATGTTGGCCCATCCAAGTTCTCAAGAGACTGCCCTTCACTAAGTTGACAGGCAGCCCCAACAGGCATACACATTTGCATTCTTGCACATGAACTTAGTCATTGACTGTGTGATTTCATGGATGATCTTTGACATAAGGATGGAAAATATGGTACTTGAACCCTAAATGGCACATCAGAGCCTGCTTCGGGCATTCTCTGCTTGGGCATTGCCAAGAATGGTGATGCTCTTCTGAGATTGAGACCCAGAGTGAGATTCCTCATACGGTGTTTTCACTGCCGTGTCCCATGACTAAGGACAGGTATCCTGTGCTTTAATTCACCTTTAGAGAGTGATCTGGGTCATTTTTTAATAAGCTACCCAGTAGTACTTTTATTTAAAGAGACTGCAATGGAAAAAGATTATTTAAGTCTAATTAATTCTAATTTAATTCTAATGTGTAAAATATCATCATTTTAGTACTAACAAGTTAATTTTTTTTTATATAAATAATCAAATTGTTGTAGGACCCGCAGCTTTGTCAGGTTACTTTGACATTTTACTGGTAGCCCGTGGAAGATTGATCATGTTTCCTTTGGGAAGAGGGATGTAGTCTCCCCAAATTATAGTGGATGGTAGTGTTGCTTAGGAAAGGGGTCAAGCAGACATGGATTCAGATTGCATGTCATCTCCTCTCCAGCAGTGTGACCTTAGCCAAGGCATTTACCCTCTCTGAGCCATGGTTCTCTCATTCATCATGGTTCTCTCATCTGGCAGACGAGCTAATAATACCTGTAAAATTCCTAGCGTAGTTCCCAGCACACAAAAGTTTTCAGCAAATGGAACTTACTGTTATGATTATGTGTAAATACAGGCCAGTATTTTTTTAAAATATAAAGCCTACAGAAACCCCAAAAGTATTTCAGGTTGTGTATTTTCAACACTCGTTTTCTTTTTGGCTTTTTCTTTTCTGAATTGTCAATGGCAAGTGGTTCTGAAATAGCACCATCCTTTTATAAGAGAGGTGAACATCTGGACAAACCATCATATTTTGGGAACATAAACATGTTGAATATCAAAGAAGTGAATTTTCTAGCTTTCGTTCTCCAACCAGAATAACTTGGTCCCAGCACCTGAAATGTGTCAGTGGAAACTTTCAGAGACATTTTCATCTTAATTTTCTCCATCCTGTCTGAAATGGCTGCGTTTTTCTGTGTTGTAGTAAAAAACAAAAAAAAAAAACAAAAAAACACACATTTCCTCGCATCACCTTCCCATGCCAGTAGAGCAAAACACAAAAGCCACAAGATCTATGATTCAAAGGTCTTCTGCCATATACAAGTGACTATTTAAATTGCTTGAAATGTAGTTTTTAAAAATTCATCTCTGTAGTTTCCAAAAAATTAACCCCTTTCTTTTTAAAACCCTTCTGGCCATAAAATGGTGTGTGACTACTCTATCTAGTGTTTCTGAGTATGAATAAGGATGTCAGGGCCACTCTCAGTTTACATGTTTATTGCTAAAGCTGTCACCAAATTTTTAGGAGTATTTTACATAGCATGAGGCCAGTGGAACATTTGAGATTTGACCTTTTCTACAGATGATGGTCTCTAAATGCAATTTGTACTTTTGGAACTAAGTTTTGAACTTTTTGTTTTGTTTTCCCAGCACTGTAATTTATCTTTCTACTCAAACCAGAGAGAAAAAGTGATGGGAATGTGCCTCTGTGTGTGTGTAGATGTGTTAGAGCCCTTTATTAGCCCCCAAAATCAGTAGTCCAACTTGGGGCAGGGGACCAGAGTGGCATTTTAAGGCTGGGCGGTCAGGTTGGCTCGATGGTATCATCCAAGTACAGCCCTGCTGGGATACTAAGCAAAACCCAGTAAGTATTTTGCCTCAAGTGATAATACAGTGAAGAGAATTAACTTAAAAACCCTGTATCCAAGAATATGATGTCCCTTGTCCTTTTAAATTTAGGCAAACCTAGATTCAGGTTCAAACAAGAACATAAACCAATCCTCAATATTTTGTTTTGTTCTCTTTGTATCACTCTAAATTTCAGTAAGGTGAGAAGAGGTGGTGAGGTTAGGAAAGAATTGACAACAGAAGGACAGGGGAGGCAGTTTTGGAAACTGGAAAAGCATTAAACCAAACCACTTTTATGTTTCTTAGAATTTATGTTTTTAGTGTTAGGTTTGTGATGTAGATAAAAATACCTCCACCTGTAGTTTCCTGGGAAAAAGCAAATAGGGTTTTGCTCATCACATCCCATTAAAACCACTAAGAAAATCTTCGCTAGGAGTTGAATTGTAGAGACAAAGATGCAATCAGCCTCACTTATACAAGAGGTACCTTCTAGAAAACCTGATCATTTCACTGCTAATTGGTATAAATGTTCCCTTGCCCGCTGCTTGCAGCTCCAGATCCACTTGTACTTCTGTGATTGTTGCTGTAATTAAATACCATTTACTTTTTCTTGGGTTTAAGAATGCAGGTCCCTCTGACTTTTTCTCTTAAGTAAATCTATGTTTGTGCAAGAGGGAATTACAGATAATTTCCCATATCTGGGATATGTTACTTTACTTGTAAGTGAATGAATAGTTATCATTCAACTATCTCTTTTTAAACTTTCCCCCAGCTTCTCTAACAGTAACTATGAAGAAATGAAAAAGCTGTGCTTTCATGCTTAGTGTAGCATTACCATATCTACTCACCCACCTTTTCCTAAGCACAGTCCTGTGAACCACTTCAAGGCTTTGTGAGGTCTTCAGAAATCAGTCTAGCTCAGAAACACCATGAGGGCAGGAAGTGTCTATTGCTCTCATTCACCATTGTTTTAAGACACTTAAATGGTGCCCAGCACCCAGGAGAAGGCCGGTAAAAACTTCTTGAATGGGTATTGTCCAGTGGGCTTCTGGGGTCTGAAGTATGTCCAAGAAAACTAGTATGTAAGGCAGCCTAGAGCTGCAATGTCCAATAAGGTAACCAGTAACCATGTGTGGCTATTCAAATTGAATTTAAATACATTAAAATTAAAAATCAGTTCCTCCGTTGCCCAGTTGCACTTACTGAGTATTAAGTACTCAACAACCATATGTGGCTGGTGGCTGCCATATTGGACAGCACACATATTGAACATTTTCATTATCACAGAAAGTTGTGTTAGTGCTGGTAGAATATCATTAGTAGAGACCTAAGTGGGTGGCTCCAATCTTTTTAAAGTGAAATTCCCGTGTGACCATGATGTGCACTCATCATCCAAAAATAGCCCTTTCACGTGTCTCTCCCCAAAACTGTAGGAATTCAGTCAAGGAAGATGGGTGGCCCACAGAGGGGGCTGGCTATCTCTTTGAAACTGAAAGCCAAACAACAGTGGGGCTGTAGCAAGACTGACATTATGGTGGTATAGACTCATTTGACTACACTAGTTAGTATGTGAAATATCTGTACCAATTAATAAAGAGCTGATGTTTCAGTCTCCTCCAGTACCTACTTCCTGTGGCCCAGAGGCCCTGGCCATTCAGCTAGTATCCTCCACCCTCCCCTTAATTCAGCAAAATGAGTTAGCTAATGCCAGTCCCATCCCGGGGGCTGGGAGACTGCTCAGGGAACCCCCCACCCCAGCACTGGAGGCCTCAGATTAATGGGTGCTACACAGCCTCCAGGAGGGACTGCCCCCAAAGACTTTTTCTAAGGGCGGCCTTATCACCACCATGGCTGAGTCCCAGATCACAAAACCATTGGCTTCGAGAAGACCTTAAAATCATCTTATCCTACCCATTCATTTGACTGAAAGAACAAGTCACAGAGAGTCACCCGGACAGTTTGTGGCCAATTTAGAGATAAAACTTTAATCTCCTAACTTGGTACTTTTTTTTTTTTTTTTTTTTTTTTTTTTTGCTACATCTTCCTGTTGTCAGTTTCCTTAGCTATGAAATGAGGATTAATAGCTTTATGCCTCAAAGAGTTGCTAGTAAAAAGAATAATGATACCCCACAATTTACATCTGTCTTACAGTTTGCAAATACCCTTTTGTATACATTCCTCCCAAGAACCTGTGAAAGGTGTTAGGCTCAGAGGCAGCGAATGACCTCCCCAAGAAAACAGAGCTGCTGTGATAACAGAGGTCTCAGTCTCTTAGGGCTTGGGAAACTATAAATTCTTTTGTAAATGTAAGATAACATAACCACATGGTATTACTAGTTTTTAGCTTGTGGTATTTTGAAGTTCAAGATTTAGTGACATTGAAAGTGGTAACTTTGTTCAAACGACGCATTTTTTTTTTGCTTTGATAATGTGCCAATTGCACAGACTTTGGTTCAGCATTAAAACAGAAGTGGGCTGCTTCGAAGTGTATTTTTAAAATGAGAGAATCCAAATTTGTAATTAGCTTTAGAAATGTTAGTTGTGCAGTTTGAGTATATAAAGAGCTTCTGGTAATCATTTCTGTTATTAGTAAGTGGCTTATTTTATATTTTGTATTTTCCCTTAAGCAATTAGGCATTTTGGAAAAAGCAAAGTATGTTCTTTGAGGGGTCATTTCCTCTATTACTGCTTTTATTTTTCACATCCTATAGTCCTAGTATACTTACAAAATTAGCTACATATATGATTGTGGCAAAGAAAAATCATGTAGGAGCCATTCTACTCACTTGACACCTACCTGTCAGGAGAATGTTATTTAAATTATAAAGAGACGCCACAGTGTAGGAAATGATTCACTTCTTGATACATCTTTTGTCTTTTGGTCTTTTGATCATTTTGATCGAAACATCCCTTAATAAGATAAGATTATTGGGAAGATCAACTTGA
The DNA here is from genome assembly GCF_002201575.2 of Neomonachus schauinslandi. NCBI lineage: Eukaryota > Metazoa > Chordata > Mammalia > Carnivora > Phocidae > Neomonachus > Neomonachus schauinslandi. The sequence goes on from NC_058410.1 coordinate 69,076,130, forward strand.
CACACTCCCAAAATAAAATGGGATTTTTTGTGTGTGTTTCTTTGTTTCTCTCTCTGAACCTCAGCCATTTTATAGAATATATTACATTCTACTATGGAGAAATTGAGTTATAGATAAGGAAAAGAGTGATGTTATTTTCATTCTATATAATAAAGAAGTATCTCTTCAGTTTTCTTTTATTAGCATATAAAAATGATGGCATTCTCTAAACCAATTATCCTATAAGTTTAAATAAATATAAGGGGAAAAGAGAAAGAAAAATTATTAGACAAAGCTATAAATGGAAAGAAACTTGAGGTTGTAAGTCCTGACATTATCATTACCAATTTGTAGTCACATCTGGGAAGAATGTGTTTGCGTGTTTGTTTTTTGAAATATATATTATGTGTGTATCTTTGTGTCTTCTCTGCATGTACCCTGTTCTGTGTTACAGAGCAGACTCCTATCATACTCTAAGAGATATGGCCTCCCTCCTCTACATATAGGACCTTCAAAATGTTTATTATTATCTAGAGTTTTCTTGGATTTTATTTATGTCATTTCCCCCTGCTTTGTGTAGTTGCTGTAGGGGGTGCTGATCAAAAAAACATAAAGGTAAGGTTTGTGGTTTATAACCAGACTTGGAGTCATGGTAATAAGACCCTAGGCTTGAATAGGTCTTTGAAATTCCAAACTTCTAATTCCTCCAAACTTATTAGGGTAGAAGGGTGATTGATGAGTGAGCACATACTTTCAAACTTTGCAGCTACCAGTTTTTAAACCAGTGCACTCAGCAGTAAATGAGATAATGCACACAACGAACCCAGGACCAGAGGTGACACGTCGTAAGCACTCATAAGGGTTAGCACTCATTATTATGAGCTTGTCTGATTTGATTTTGTCTTCACATCTCTTTCTGCTTCCTGATGGCCATGCTGAGTAGCAGCAAAATGTCCAAGAAATACAAAAACACCAAAAGGAAGAGAAACACAAGTCCTCAGTAGCCTAGAAACAGAATTTATCAACCCACAAATAATTAGCATCTGATCGTTTGTGTTCTTATGATGATGTGTGAATTATTTCCATACCCACCCCCATACCTTTTTCCAAGTTAAGACCCCATGGACGAGTGACAACTCCTCCATTGCTCAGATCTGATTCAGTCTGCTTTAATGAGGTTCCATTTGATGGTAAACTCACATTAATCCCCATTCTCTCTTGTTATGTGAAAGACAGTGAGCTGTTCACTATCTTCTGTGTAAGAAAAACAAAAATAAAATCTCCTAGGTATGATTATCATTGATTAGAGCTTTGTTAAGGTGTCTGAGAGGCAAGTGTATTTTTTCCATGCCTATGATAACATGGATAATGAAACAAATTAACCAGGCACTCATGCTGTGTTAGGAGTGTAAATTGGTATAGCTTTTCTGGGAAATCATCAAGACCCTTAAAGATCATACTAGTTGACCCAATAATTCTTTTTCTAGGATGTACCTAAGATAGTATTCAGAAATTCAGACCATGTGATGTTCAAATATATCCCTCACAGTGTTATTTGCATTAACAACAACAAAAACTATAATTCCCAAAATGAAATCATTACATAAAACTCTTTTCTTTGGGATATAATATTACATAGACATTGAAAAACATATTTTTGAAGTGTTTTTAATAACTTGGGGAAATGCTCACAGTCGTTTAACATTGAATGAAAAATAGAAACAAAATTATCCGGGCACCTGGGTGGCTCAGTCAGTTAAGTGTCTGCCTTCGGCTCAGGTCATGATCCCAGGGTCCTGAGATCGAGTCCTGCATCGGGCTCCTTGCTCAGTGGGGAGCCTGCTTCTCCCTCTCCTTCAGCCTCTGCTTCTCCCCTTGCTTGTGCTCTCTCACTCTCTCAAATAAATAAATAAAATCTTCTTAAAAAGTGAAAAAAAAGAGAAAACTCTGAGTATTTCTATGTGTCTGAAAAGAATACTGGTCCACAATCTTTATTCCCAATTCTGAATCCAAAAGCATTCCAAAATCAAAAGCGTTTTTTTTTTGTAATTTCTTTGGTAGAAATACGTGGCTGGAACTAATGTGAGATTCTATTTTATCCAATTTAATAAGAATATATCTGTTCTGCTGCAGAAATATTATGAAATATGGCTGCTCCAGACCCTGATGGAATATTATGTGATAAATGGTTGTTGCACCAAAATAGTTTTAAAATCCAAACAATTCTGAATTCTGAAACATTCTGAAGCTCAGGAGTTTCAGTTAAGGGGTTGTGGAACTATACAACAAAATATCATTAGTGATTTGATTTATCAGTGCCAAGGTTATAGTTAATCTTTTTTCTTTTTTTTAATTTTATTTAAATTCCAGTTAGTTAACATTTAATGTTATCTTAGTTTCAGGTGTACAATATAGTGATTCAACAATTCCATACATCACCCGACGCTCATCACAACAGTGCACACCTTAATCCTCTTCACCTATTTCACCCATCTCCCCCCCCCTCCACCTCTCCTCTGATTTATTCTCAACAACTAAGTCTGTTTCTTGGTACTTTTTCTTTATGCTTTTCCATATTTTCCAAATGTTCTACAATAAGCATGTATCAATTTATCATCAGAAAAAAGTACTAAAAATAAACATTTAAGGCATCAGAGAATCATCTCATTTCAGTCAGAATTCCTGAATTTATCATTAGCTTCCTGCATCTTCCTGGTACTGCAGTTACACGTGTCTCTTAAGCCAAGGTGTTCTGGTTTTTTGAAAGAAAAACATTCATGAGGTTGGACATTGACCCATCTCCAAACTGCTTCAAAAGAGCCCCCAGTTAGGGATGCTCACCTTCAGGAAATACTCACAGAATAGGGTTGAGCCCAGGCATTAACACTGTGGGCTATTTTATCATATTCTGTTTATGGTTAGCAGGATGGCAGGAGGGAGGGAGAAACCTTAAGGTGCGAGGTTTACTCTGCTAATGGACAGCTCTTCCGCCCCATTCAGGTGGACACTCACTGACCTGTCACAAGGTTACTCTGCAAAGCTTTGGGGTCCATGCCTGAATGGATTGCTGTAGCCTTCTCATCTCTCCCTTCGCCCAGTTCCCTGCATCCTAAGACTCGAAGCCAGCACAGAGCCTGGAAAAATTACATGTAAGTTTTGACCAAGGTTTCTCTTTCCTCAAACCAAACAATGGTAAGAATTTTCTTAGATCATAATAGCAAGTAGGCTAAACCCACATGGGTTACTTTTCTTTTAACAAAGTATCTTGAAAATTCTAATTGAGGAAGGGAGCAGGGATTAGAATCTGCATATTGGAGGCTCCTTAATTCAGTGGATCTTTAACTTGCATCAGAATCACCTAGAGTGCTTTTTAAAGGACAGCTTGCTGGGCCTCATGCCCAGAATTTCTGATTCCGCAGACCTGGGGCAGGCTGGAAGGTGCTGTGCTAACAAGTTTCCAGGTGATACTGAGGCAGGTGGTCCAGGGACTCCACTTTGAGAATCACTGCTTTAATTCCAGTGTAACTGAAAGGATGAGCGATAAAGGGAGAAAAATATATTAAATATTCTGTATGAAATGCCACTAAAGTAAGCTATTTAGTGCTTTACTGAATATCAAGAAAAGATATTCATCTTTTCTCAAGAAAAGAGAGTTTTAAGGTCCTCTCAGCACTCACATTTGAAAGTCCAGCCAAGTAGGTGCCGTTATTCTGTGCCACTTTAAAGTCAATAGTACCAGTCATTCTTTGCCCTTGGATTTCAACGAGGGTGACTAACTGTGCTGTGTGAGGCGAAAATGACAGCTACGGTCCTTTTGCGGGCACGCTCATCATGTTTTTAGATACTCAAAAGGGAAAATCCTTTTTTCTCCTGGGTTGAGAAATCTATTGCTGCTTTTCAAAGTGAATCATCCTAGTCTTCTCTTTCCTCTCATACACTTAGATGGGACTTGATTTACAAACCACATGTGGGAAGAGAGGCGCATCCCTAATAAATAGTCCAAGTCATTAAGTCCAGGTTTTTGTGGGGTTTTAAGTTCTCAGGACTGACATAGTTTGAGGATTAGTGTTAGCTTTGGAATAAGCCAATCACCTCTCCACTGAGGACAAGAACAATTTATTCCATGTTAATGGAAAAAAGTGGAAGATTTTGGCTCAACAAATGTGCATTTGGATATATGTGAGCATACATGCAAATGTACATATGTGCCTATGAATATATATGCATTTTGTATATTTCTAGCTTTCATTGTAAGAATTTTAAACATTTTTCTTTTGTTTCATTGAGTTGCTATGAGTATAAAAATAGGATGAGTGATGTTGTCCAGGAAATGTATGAGAAATTTCTGGGCATTTTAAACCTGTGGATAGCATTGTGATTTATAACATTTTACTTGGTATGGTAAATGTTCATTCAGAGTAGCTCTTAGGACGTACAGTTCTTTTATTAGAACTCACAGAAATTGAGAATTATCACTGTTAATAAAGCAGTTCCAAAGCAGACATAATGAAGGAGCTTATCTATTGCCTACCCATTGGCAGAGCCAAAAATCCTGGTTATAGATTTAAGTGCGTGTATTTAAAATGAAAATCACAGAATCAGATAAATTAGGCAAAAAAGTGTGTGATGAAAGGTGTGATGAAAGAGTTCTGTAAGAAACTAATCCAGAGCTGTCTTCTGGGCGCTGCCCAAAGCCTAACAGTGCTGGTAAGAGGGCTGATAGAGTTGTGAGTGATGTAATTATGTATTTTTACTCCACCCTCACAAACTATAACATCTCTGTCAAGCACTAATTATTCTGCACGGCATTCTTGGAATCGAGGTTTTCAGTGTATGAAGCATCTTCACCAGGATATGGAAGAAGTAGGTTGGATCAAATGCTCCTTAATCGCCTTCCTGCTTTGGCGTCTGTGAGTGTCCATGTTTACACCTCAGGTTTTCCTGTAGGGATGACCTTTAATGTCAGTCAGTTTCATGAGTACAGGCTGGGGAGGGAAGAAGGCTGCTCTGACACCCAGGTGACTTGCCTCAGGTGACTCGGCACGGAGAGCTCCTGCCAGATGCGGCAGAACCTGCCTAGGTCACTCCCTGCCATCACTGCACACCTAGAGCATCTCTGTGAAAGTACCATGCTTGTGTGGGGACAAGGGGCATGGGAACCTTCTCTCCTTTCCACTCAATTTTGTGCTCAACCTAAATCTGCATTAAAAACTAAAGTTTATTGGGGCGCCTGGGTGGCTCAGTTGGTTGAGCATTTTGCCTTCGGCTCGGGTCATGATTCCGGGGTCCTGGGATCGAGCCCCACGTTGGGCTCCCTGCTCAGTGAGGAGTCAGCTTCTCCCTCTCCATCTGCCACTCCCCCTGCTTGTGCGTGCTCTCTCTCTCTGTCAAATAAATAAATAAAATCTTAAAAAAAAAATAAAAAATAAAGTTTATTAATTAAAAAAAAAACAAACTAAATACCAAACAGTATGACAATTCTTCAAAAAAAGTAAACATGGAATTACCACATGATCCAGCAATTCCACTTCTGGGTATGTACCTAAAAGAACTGAAAGCAGAGACTTGGACAGACGTTCCTATAGCATTATTCACAATAGCCAAAAGGTGAAAGCAACCCAAATGTCGATCGGCAGATGAATGGATAAGAACAATGTGGCATATACATACAATGGAATATTATTTGGCCCTAAAAAGATACAAAATTCTGACACATGCCACAACATAGATGAACTTTGAAGAAACTAAATGAGATAAGCCAGATACAAAGGGACAAATGTTGTATGATCCCACTTATATGAGGTGTCTAGAGTTGTCAGGCTTATAGCCAGAAAATAGAATGATAGGTGCCAAGGTTTGGGAACAGAGGGGAATGGGGAGGTGATGTTAAATGGGTAGTTTCACTTTGGGAAAATGAAAAAGTTCTGGAGATGGATAGTAGCGATGGTTGTACAACAGTGTAAATGTACTTAATGCCACTGAATTGTACTCTTAAAAATGGTAAATGTTGGGGCACCTGGGTGGCTCAGTCGTTAAGCATCTGCCTTTGGCTCGGGTCGTGGTCCCAGGGTCCTGGGATCGAGCCCCGCATCGGGCTCCCTGCTCCGCAGGAAGCCTGCTTCTCCCTCTCCCACTCCCCCTGCTTGTGTTCCCTCTCGCTGTATCTCTCTCTGTCAAATAAATAAATAAATAAAATCTTTTAAAAAAATGGTAAAGTTATGTATATTTTACCCCAGTAAAAATAAATTAATTAATTAATGATTTTTTTTTTAACTGATTACCAGAGCTCACTTTCCTTCCAAGAATGCTGTGCAGAATAACTAATCAGTGCTTGACAAGGTTGTTATAGCTTGTGAGGGTGGCATGAGAATTGACAGCTGTGTCCCTCATACCTCCCGCAGCCCTGATTCTTTCCCCGCACCTTTTGGGCAAGGGTAAGGGATCTACAGAATGTGTACTTCAGTCTCAGGGATGGGTTTCCTCTCAGGGCAAGGACATGTTTGTCAGAAACTACCAGAGCAATTTGCCATAAACAGCTGTAATCGCTACCAAATGCCACTGACACATACAGGAAAGCTGTTTCACTGTGATGGAGGAGTGTGTACCTACCTGTGCTCCTGTAATGGGACTGCTCAGTTCATCTGAATTGTGTGTTCATGAACGAGTCTGCGTATACAGTGCCCCATAGTGCACGGGGTTATGGCACTGTGTGCATCGCTGTGGGACATACCAGGTCCTCATCAGTATGGTGGATGCTGAGGCACAAACCAGGGAATGTGGACTTGATTATAATACAGCCACCGACTGAAGCCTAGTAGAAAAAAGGGAAAGCTATGGAAGAAAATTAATAGCAAATAATTCTCCAACGGGGCCTCAAATTATTATAAGGCCTGTTTTACAGACTCCAAATGAAATATAATTTACCCCTCATCACCAAATCACTGTCATATTAGGTGTTAGTGTAGCTGTAAATCGCCGAACAATCTAGTGAGTCCTGCAGTTCTGTGAGGAATATGCAGGATTGAACTTATTACTAGGTTAGTCTCTTCCGGCCCTACTTTGGGGAGATTTTGCTTTTTTTTTCTGTGTTTCTTGAAAGCTGGACTTGGAGAATGATCAGCAGATTCTCATGAGACCCAGTAGCCAGGCTTTCTTCAAACCTCCTGTATTACGTTCAGGGCCTGCTCTTAGGTCTGACCAGGGCTTGTAATTCCTGAAGAGCAGTGCATAAGGACTCATAGTTCCAAAAAGCTCAGAAACCTCTGTCCTAAATTATCCCACTCCCTCTTAGGAAGGAGGAAGGAATAATCAGGGAATAACCAAGATTACTTGTGTGTGTGTTTGTATGTATTTGGTTTAAGGAAAAGGTATAACCAAGAAAGAGAGAAAATAAAGTCATCAGTGTTAAAAGTACAATATGTGTAAATCAGTCCCATCATTCCTACCCAGACTTTTCAAACCTGCTTAGAAATAAACCCTCTAGGTGATGGAGACAGGGCCAAGTAAAGGTTTCAGCAGCTAAGATACCAGAAACTGGAATTAAAGGTTTTTACAGAAAAGAAAATCCAGGGCAGCAAGTCAAAGGGAGAGAAAAGCAAGTGTTTATTCATCCTTGACATCCACATGTGGCTGCCTGCACCCTGAGCTTGAGTTGAAGTGACATGGCTATAGAATCAAATCAAAATAGATTCAGCCCCATGAGATCAGAGACCATGATTTTTAGATGGACACACTGACACAGATTTCCCCCCAGAGAAGACCAGCAAACCAAGTCTCCCAGGTGGAATGACATAAGGTAGAGAATACCAACAAAGATAGACCCTTGGGGGCTCCCCTTGTAGGCTCTCAAGTTTCCTAGGAATCAAATTGCCTGGTTCCAGACACTGAATTCATGTTTAGTGATGGCTTAGCTACCTGGAACCCAACTAACCAGAACCCTGAATTAACTAACCTTCACATTTCCCCACCCCCACTTCACCCCCTCCCGTACACCCCACCCTACCTACCGCACACATCCCACTTCCCTTTTTCAGAAATAGAGATTCAGAAAACAAGATAGCTTTGGTTTAGTAAAGATGGAGAATATACCCAGGAGGGTATCTGTAGCTAGTGACACTGACCTGCTGAATCATTGAGAATGGTTAAATGTTTTAAAATTAGGAAAAGAAACTGCTTTGGAAATATTTTCAACAAAAAACATTTCCTAGCTGTCTGTCAATTAACCAGAAAATTGAAACAAACAAAAATCTTCTGGTCCTCAATTAGTCCAGTTAACTGAAGTTTTATTGTACCTATTTTCATGCCCTAATTAGTAATCTAAAACTGTTGATTTACTAAAGAGAAATATACCATTTTTATTCTTCCTGAAAAACTGTGCAGGTTTTGGCTTTTACTGCCTTTCCAGTGCCAGAGTTTAAATTTCAGATATTCTCCTTATGTTTATTATGTTTGGAAGCACTTTAAAAGTTGTGATATTAATGATATTAAGAGTAATATGGAAAATAATTTTATGAACATATGTATTTAGTTCCTAGAGTCATTGGAAAACCGTTGGCATAGTTTTGAAGCCAATTCTGTTGTGTTTTTTTTTTAAGAATCTATGATATATTTATTTGTAGCATTCAGTTTCACAGTTATGTTCTGCTCAAGGCATCATCAAAATTAATTTTCATTCTCTGTGTATACCCCTAATGGCACAGATAGGGGTGATATTACCAGCACGGTAATATACATTAATATGTAAATCAAAAATTTCAAATGATATTCCCTGTGAGTCTCCAAATAAACTCAGCCATGCATATTATAAAGCTGCTTTATAATATGTGATTATCAGTTGTAGCACCAATAGTTTATCAGCTTCTTCTAATAATTCCCAACCTATTTCTTTTAGCCTTTGTGCATGGCTAAAAATAAGATTCATACAAATCAGAATATGTAGTGCAAGCACAATCACTCTGTTAATTCTGATGACTGACTTGCCCACATCTTTGCAAGGTGACAGCTCTCTCTGAGCCATGATTTAACCCAGGTGGGGTCACCACACTCTTACAAGGACACCACCCACCCTCCCCGATTAAATTGATCGTTGTGATGGCCCTAGCATCTGGAGAGTGCCCAGACCATGGATCATGATGAGGAAGAGCTGTATTTGCAAAGGTCTGGAGTGTAGCAGGATTCTTAGAGTCCTTGTAGTACTTAACTAGAAGCTGTAATCTATTGTTTCTAGTAGATTTTTCCTGTATTTCATGTCTGACTTGTCACCAGGCCAGATTATTATACTGGGTTCCATGTATTAAGTGGGAGAGCAGAATCAGAGAATAATTAATTGTTTCCTTTCATCAAAACAGAAGTAACTTTATTTTCCTGATTATGAAAGTAATATGTTTATTGTACATAATTTATAAAATAACAGAATAAAGAATATAAATTATCTATAATCCAGCTACCTAGATAAAACCTGTTAAATACTTTTGTGTATTTTTCCAGACTTTTTTCAATTAATCAAATAATTCCAAATTTACAAGCAATACTCTGGACTGATTATATCCTACAAATTTGGTGGAGTTTAGGAATGATGACTTCAGATATCAGTTTCTATGACAGTGATCTCCTAGTTTCTTATTTTTCTCACTTCAAATTACATTAATCAACTCTTATAAGAACAGATACCTGTGTAGACACACCATTATCTTTATCAAGTAGAAATCAGTATTAACTGGTTTTGGGGTTTTTTTTTCATTTCTGCACCTTGTCAAAAAAAAGATTATTGAGTGGCCCTGCAAGATCCTAATGGGCCTCTGGAATCATAAAAGAAAGATTTAATTATGTACAAGATGGTTTTAGTGTTAGATCAACTAATTGTGTTCTAGTTACTTAAAAATTCATATTCAGTATGCTCTACGGAATTTGCCAGAAATGGGAAAGTTTGGTTAGCCACATCCCCCTTTCCCCATCCATAATCCAAACGATATGTTCTCCAGTAGAACTCTAACTTTATACCTGATGGTAACAAAATACGATTCACATATATCCTTTCTTGTGCTATGAATCGGAGTTTTCTTTCAACTTTGTATCCTTTATCCCCCTTCAAAGAAACTTCTCTTCAGATTCTTCTGGTGTAGTGTTATAGCTCCTGGGATTGGGCTGATAACTCTGTGCTTCCCTTTGGAGAATGCTAGGACTTTGGTTTTTGTTTTTTTCGTGTTTTTTTAAAGATTTTATTTATTTGACAGAGAGAGAGCACAAGCAGAGGAAGAGGGAGAAGCAGGCTCTCCGCTGAGGGGGGAGCCTGATGCAGGGCTCGATCCCAGAACCCCTAGCATCATGACCTGAGCCAAAGGCAGACACTCAAATGCCTAAGCCACCCAGGCACCCTGAGAATGCTAGGACTTTGGATCAGGATGAATCCTAACATGTAGTCAAGGTTAAGAAGGACTTTGAGCGCTGAAAGAAAACCCTGATTAACAAAAAAAAAATAGGGGATTGTTAAAAGATTCATCTGAGAAACGTTGTAGGAATATTATCTGCAAGGCTTTTGTCAATAGAATAGGAAGTCTATGATAAGCAATTGCTAGAATAGATTTTGTTTTAAAAGATTGATCTATATTTGTCATGGGTATGACTAGGTCTTCTCCCCTGTACAAGACTGAAGTTCTTTGAAAGCAGATTCTTCTAGGTTCTTCTCTCTGCATCCCTTCACATCCTCTGTGTCCTTGTTTATAATCGGGACTTGGTATGTATTGAATTAATATTTCTGCGGCTCTTGAGTGACAGATGAATGAATGTGCTCAGTTCAGGTCCTACATATTGCCTTCTTGCTACCGAAGTCAAGGAGTGCTTTGATAAATATCCGTGATTGTTAAATGCCCGGGTTGGTTGGCTACAGGTGTGGGGAAGTGGTATACAGTACTTTGATCCTCCCTAGGAGAAGGAGATGCTAATGTGGATAATAAGCATTTGCTTCTTTGTCTTTAGTTTCAGTTTGACCGCCTTGCTTCACTGAGTCACAGCGCTCGCTCTTCAGTGATGGGCATGCCATTTAAGCCCGAGACTGTCCCTTGGAGTGTTTATGACATTGGACCTGAATTTCCCATTGCATGAACAGCCAGCATTTGTCATAAAATTTCAAGAACCCATTAAAAGTTATTTGGTTTGTAGTTGACGTTGAGATTAACTTTCTCTAACCTAAACCAGTGAAAACCAAAATGCTCCTCACCACATAAAAGTTTTGCTTTCGCTGTGTTCAGACCCCTCCCACCTCCTCAGAGCACAGTCATTTGGAGTCTAGTTTGGGGGTGGTGTGGTTGTATCTCAGTGGTGTATGACCCACTTTTTCGTAACACTTAATTACCCGTGTTTTTACAGCACTAGTCAGAAGGTCTGACGATAGTGGACTATAACCCAAAAACGGTTTTCTGATACACCTCATCAGGGCTGCTCTAGTACCGTGCGTTATCGGAAGAAGGTGTTAGCTCCGCAGGGCGTGTGTTAACTACCAGAGGATGACAGAACATTTCCTCTAGTTCCTGGATAATGAGCAAGCACACAGGTAAAGAAAGACGCCTTTCTCAGAGTTGCCTCCTTTTGTGTCTTAATTATTTTTGTTAGATGACTTTTAAATATTGATCACTACCTGCATATGTTTGCTGTTGAGGTCTGCAGAGGGCTCGGAAGAATAAGCATTTTAATTGCCGCCCCGGGACCTTAATAATTTAACTTTCCATTACAAGTCTAAAGAGATGGTAAATCAAGAGTAGACTCTCATCTCTGTCCTCTCTGTGCCCCTAGAAAACGTCCTCTTCATCACTGTGCTTTTCTTGTTTGCTCTCGAAGCGTCTGTCTGTCAGCATCAGCTGCTTGGCGCCGCAGCTGAGTTTATGCTGGGTGGGCTGCCGGCCGTGAGGTGGGGACTGTGGCCAGAGCGGACAGGGAGGAGGGTGCACAGGAGCGACGGGGTTTGGCAAGAGGATACTGGGCCTTGATGAGCATTGTTCCACCGCGAACTAAAAGCAGATGTAGGGCAAGTGATAGTGACCCCACTTCGGTGAAATCATTTCCGACAGTCTGCACCGTTTTAGAAATGCTTCTGCTTCTGATAATCACTTTGGTTCATTTGAAGAACTTTTAAAACGCTGTCATTGTTTCAAAACAAAATGTGGTGTAGGTATCATCTTCCTGAATGTACAGAAATGTTTGTGGGTGCATTTCTTTGCTGAAAGTTTGTTGCCATGTGGCTCGCGGATCACGCTTGCCTGTGCGCTGAACGACATACCAGCGTGGAGTCTTGGAAAACGCCTGTAGATAAGTCAGCGTTGTTTTCCCTGAAAGTCCTGATACAGAAAAAGAGTGAAAGTACCAACACTAACTGGAAAAAATGTCACTCATTTTAGCCTCTTTGCATCCCTTGTTAGGACAAACCCTGGGTTGGGTTTTTTTACATTTGTGAACTTGTGCGGTAGGTGGAGCAGTGTGGGTGGCCCAGAAAAAGTAGCGGTTAGAATAAGATTTTCCATTTATTGCCCTTTGTGCATGGCTAAAAATAAGATTCATACAAATCAGAATATGTAGTGCAAGCACAATCACTCTGTTAATTCTGATGACTGGCTTGCCCACATCTTTGCATCTGTCTGGTAAGTGGTGCATTGGGAGATAAATGTGACTCTGTTTAAGCAGCAAGAGGTAGCCAGGTTTTTGCGTTGTTTGTCTGCATGTGCTAGTTTATCAGCATTTTCCCCTTCCGAAGGGAGAAAGACACAACTCATACATAAACAAATTGTGTCGATGGAAGGTTGAAAGAAGAAGTGATAGGATCTTCTAATCTTTTTAAAAAAAGTAATTGCCTTGTTTGAAATGCTCTTTTAAAACATCCATCTTTTTGACTCATTGTTAGAAAGTTGTTTCTTGAAGACTCGTAGAACAGCAAGGGAAGGATTTCTTAGCGGTGTTGCCAAGAGATTAGCCACGTCTTCTGTTTGTGGATTGATGCGGCTGGTGAGAAACGGGGGGGGACAAGGATGAGGGCATGCCTGTCCTGGAATGCCCTCCATGGACACAGATGGGGGGGGGGCAGAAGTTAACCAAGTAAAAACTCCCCTTCCTCTGACTGCTGACTCTACTTCAACCACAGTAAGTGATAACATGTCAGTTTGTGGCTAGAAGAAACACCAAAGAGAGGTGGCGTCAGCGTTCACAGGGAAACTTGTACCTTCGTGATCCCAGTGATGGTGCTGTCCCCATTCCACTGGCTGAGTGGCTGTGGCATTTCCAAAGAATGAGAATGTCTGCAAGTGTTCTGAGACTTTCAGGTTGATGTAATTTGTGAAATGAGATGAGTCAAGAGGGCAGTCATTGCAGAAGCCTCTGGAAATTGAAGACTGCAAATCACATTCCTTATTGGCTTCTCCAACTGAGGCAGACAGTAAGGAAGGCATGGTGGTTAAAAGCAAGGCAAGAGCTTTAGGAGAAAGAGGACTCGGGACCAAATCTTAGCTTAGCTGTATGCTAACCTTGATCTGTTTACTTAACCTTTCCTAAGCCTGGTTGTTTTTATTTGAAAACGGGAACAGGGATAGTACCTACCTCATAGGTTTGTTGTGGGGATTAAATGAAATAACGTATATGAAACACAAAGCCAGCACTTAATAAATTGATGGGGTTGTTACTCTTATTTGTGCCATTGTAACATAGGAATATGTTGGAGAATTTTAGGGCACTTGGGGGTTTCCCCTCTATGCTTGGGGTACAGATTCTGGAATTAAATGGACATACAATCAGCCTCTTGTTCATTGTTTCTTAGTCAGAAAGCTGCAGGTCATTTACAGAGTAGTTTGGTTGCTCATAGGTTTACCGATGCCATCTGGGGGTATTTCTTTATTTTGCCATTCAACCAGCACAATGTAAGCCTCTCTTTCCTTTTAAGATTAGTACTGTGTTGAGCATATCCAGTTATTTTTACCTTCTCGCTATGTTTTTTATTTAAACATGGATAGTTCTAACATCTGTGCATGTTAATTGTAGTACCTGCTGATATACATTCTGAAAGAGAGAGCACTAATGGTGTAATCAAGTACAATTTTAAATATTTCAGGTGGGAATGGGCAAAACTTCAGGAGCAATTAGTTTCCATGGTGGTATAATTCCCTGCAGAAAATATTGCATCTGTTACAATTCTGGTTACTAGTCAATCCTAGAGATGACCAGATACTGACAGGCAGAAAACAATTACTTTTGCTTCTTTTACTTTTTATTATTTTTTAAAAATTATTTACTGTTTAATGTAGTGTATTCCTGCCCTTCTAAGAGTCTTTCTGCCCACCAAATTTTTCAATTAAAAAAAAAGAACACATGGACGCCTGGGTGGTGCAGTTGATTAAGCGTCTGCCTTTGGTTCAGTTCATGATTCCAGGGTCCTGGGATCAAGTCCCACATCAGTTTCCTTGCTGAGCGGGGAGCCTGCTTCTCCCTCTCCCTCTGCCTGGCGCTCTGCCCACTTGTGCTCTTGCTCCCTCTCTCTGACAAATAAATAAATAAAATCTTAAAAAAAAAAAAAAGTAAATATAGGGGAGCCTGTGTGGCTCAGTTGTTTAAGTGTCTGACTCTTGATCTCAGCTCAGATCTTGACTTCAAGGTTGTGATTCAAGCCTCGCATTGGGCTCCACGCTGGGCATGGAGCCTACTTAAAAAAAAAAAAAGTGGATATATTTTATATTTCATAATAAGGTCATAATTGCATAAGCATCACTTAGTTTCTTTGGTTAACCTTTAGTATTAGATGCTAAGATTTCACATCAGACTCTTCCTTCAACCTCCTCCATGACCTTCCCGGGATACGGTTTTTTCATTTATCAAATTAAAAAAGAAATTATGACTGCACCTTGACTTTCCCTCACCTGGGACCTGACAAGAAGTGATAAATGAGATCAATAAGCTAAGCAATTAAAATATGGAAGTGATAGAAAACAGTGATGGCTTGGTTTTATCAATTGATGTATTTTGCTAGTTGGTTTTTTTTTTAATTTCTCTCCAGTTTTTTTTATTTTAATGGTCTGTCCTACTCACTGACAGATACAACTTCTGACTTGTAATTTATATATCAACATCATCATTGGGGTTTCTGGGTTTTTAATGTTAGTACCCAATAGGCTGGGGTGAAGATGTTTCTCAGGTCAGCTTTGCCAGTAAGATCTCTTTCATTAGAATGGTGCCCAGGTTCTTACAGCGTATCTAGACAGTGCTGCTTATTAAATTTTTTTCTGTTGAATGAAATGGAAGAATGCTTTTTATTCATTTATTTATTTATTTTAGTTTTTGATGTGTAGTGTTCCATGATTCATTGTTTGCGTGTTACACCCAGTGCTCCATGCAGTACGTGCCCTCTTTAATACCCATCACTAGGCTAACCCATCCCCCCCCCCCCTGCCCTCTAGAACCCTCAGTTTGTTTCTCGGAGTCCATAGTCTCTCAGGGTTCGGAAGAATGCTTTTTAGACAGAGCAAATCGTTTGAGGTAACTAACAAAGTTCTTGGCATTGCGGATATAGCTTTAGTCCCCTCCACGAACACATACACTCCCCATTATCTCTGCCTGCCTTATCATATTTTACCATAGACTGAAGTTTCTGTAAAAACCATAGGCAAAAGAAGGTGATGAATGAGGCTGTGGCTGTGATTTCCTCCCACACCTTCATAAGGAATGACAGAGACTCTGAAATCCATCCCATTGATATACCGTGTGCTTCTTCCTGGATAACAGCCAGTTTTAACCTATCCTTCATGTGCAATTTGAGGGTACTGGCTGGGCCGAGCTCATTATTCCTTTGGTTGAATAATGTAAAGCATTTGCAATGGAGATTTACTCTAATGATGTATTTTAAGTGCATGTCCGCATTGCTGGTTTAATGCACTCAGTCATGGAATGCTTTAGAGTTTATTGCTAATGGATGAATCCTCAGGAAAATCGGAAATTTCAATAAGATTGACATTTGGAGTGAGAAATATAAATCTAATGAGAGCATTTTAACCAAGGTGTGTAATTAGGGCGGAATGGAGTAGATTTGTACGCGCACACTACAGAAGGGCACAGCAGAAGGTGAAATTGCACGCTCTGCTATGAATGAGGGATGAAGGCTGATGTATCAGTGTCAGGCCACGACACTATGGAGTATAAATGACACTGTCACCAAGTGCTGCACAGGGTCCGGGGGGACTTCCACTCCAGTAAATTACGTTACTGACAACGTTGTATCAGAATGAGAGGAGGGAGGAGAAAGCTGTCAGCACCAAGTGGAAGGTATTACAGTCCAACTGGCTGCAGGGATGGAAGTCACTGGTTTCCCTTTTACCTGGATATTTGGTATTCTCCTTTGTTAGTTAGTCCACAGAAGTTACAAATGCATACCTGTAAAAGCACATCATGTCCACTTGGGGTCTAGGTTATGTGGTCAATCGCAAGGGAATAAACGTAAGTTGATTTGTATGAATTGGTTAGTGTTGGAATGTCTTTCTTGTTGTTTGTAGCCGGGTGTATTAGAAGTTCAATATAAGCTTGCCCTTATTTTCTTTTCTGTTAGTGAGGATTCCACCTACATTATTAGGATGCGATCATCATTCTCTCTGTAACATTGTTTCCTTTCAAACCCTGCTTTAATAAGAACATATGTTTCTTTAATCCTCTCCTAACACTGTTTCCTCTCAGCACCTTCCCTCCCTAAGGGAAACAAATTGAACTGGCGCATAGCATTTCGTTTTGTGAAAGAACTCAAAGTTAAGAACAGTTGATTCCTGGAGTGCAATTTGTGTAGAAAAATGACTTTTTTCCCTTCTATTTTCTTTTATCCCCCTGCCGTGAAGTGAGGCCACCCCTTTTTTGGTCCATCTGTCACACTATCTCTAGGGAAATATTAGGAGAAGAGACTAAGAGCACTGATTGTCCGGCTGCCTTCTGAGTCATTGAAGATGCGCTAGTCACCTTTGTCTGGTTTGACCTCTAATGTCAGTTCTTGAAAAAGGCAATTCCAAGTGCTCTGAAATTAACATGGTCACTTCTGAAGCAGAAAGTAAGTGTCTTCTTCTCTGTGGATAGATATTTTGAAACAACATACTTTCTGGCTTTCTTAAATATGTTGTACATTGTCCTTAGGGAAATAAACCTGATAAGCATCTCTCATAATTTGTTAACAGGAAGAACACATAGTATTCTGCAGAATGTCTCTGTAACACTTCCAGATGGCAGGTTTTAAGCAACCTTTCTGAAACAGGACACAAATAGGCAACAGTGGCAATAATAATATCTTGGATTTGACTTTTATTCTTTCTAAAATATACTCTATCCATATCATCTGTATGCTTTAGTCTTTATTTTATAGCTATAGTTATAGTCTTATTTTATTCATCCAAGCATAAAACTTAGTAAAACCAAGATACTTGGAAAACTAGTTTTGAGGGTGGATAGGAAAAACCTAGGTTAACAATAAGATAGTTGATATTTCTGTTTTATGTAAGGTACCATCACCTTAAAAAAATCTTGGTTGATGAGGGCACCTGGGTAGCTCAGTCAGTTAAGTGTCTGACTCTTGATTTCAGCTCGGGTCTTGATCTCAGGGTCATGATTTTGAGCTCCTCGTTGAGCCCAACACGGAGCCCACTTTAAAAAAAAAAAATGTTAGTTGATGGTTCTAAAATAATAACTCACTGTAAAAAACATGATATAAAATGTCTTACTGCCATGTGCCATCCTCAGGATACAGACTGTGCTTATAGACTTTGCTTTATTTACTAAAGCTGTACAAAAGTCTAGGACTCTTTGCTATATGGGAAATGAGAGTCTCTCCCTAAATAAACTCACCAGAATTTTTTCCTTTTTTCTTAAGTTTATTTTGATGGCAGTATGTGCCTTATATCTCATTCTCTCTTTATCTGTGACATCAATCGGGAAATCACAAGTGTTTTGTTGTTTGCCACGATAGTACACATGCAGTATATTTCTTTGTCCCGGCCTCTTGATGCAGCATGCTATCAAACTGCATCTTTGGGTTTTTCTGAATTGAACCTGATGGAAGAAATTTAACAGCATCTAGAATGGAACTGGTTTAGACGCTCCTCCGTTCTGTAGAGGTTCCTTGTCTTTCCTACCCGTGTCTGACTATATTCTCTTCTTTTTCTTACATTAAAATTGGAAAGGGAGAAAGGGGATGCTCCTTAGGAGATACAGGTCTGTGGAGAATTGTGAGTACTCATTCGGAAGCTATTCTTAGTTCAGAGAAAATAATGAACTTGAGCTTTGAGTCCTGCTGAATCTCCCATTAACAATCCTACCATCCTCACCACCTCTCCACCTGACTATGTTTTCCCCGAAGACGACTGATATTTTCCCTAATATTCTGAATGGAGTGTCTTCCAAGTGAAGCACATCTTGGAAGGAATTGGCTCTGGTTGCCCAGCAGGCCCACCTCTTTAATAGTTTATTGGATGATTCTCAATTGTCCTTTTAAGTGCTTCTATTTTACATTACCTTGAAGCCTGCTCTGTAGAAGAAACTTTTTTGTAGACCTTGACTTACTCATCAGAAGCCAACCCATTAACATTAGCACTTCACTTACGTCGTTATGGTGTTTCCAAATGACAGCTGCTGCCACACCGCAGTGTTCCCCTGAGTTCCCAGTGCTGCAGAAAAAGAGACTTTTGTTCTGACTTGATGAGGAAAAAAAATGCAAACAACAACACCAGCTCCACCACCAGAGATCCTATAAAGACATGTTCAAATGAACAATAAGGTCGTTTGTTCACATATGACATAAGGATATAAGAATTTAAACAATCAGACCCCTTGTGAAATGTGGCAAAATATGCACCACAAACGTGAAGTTCTCTGTCTCATGGAAGGCAGTTTTTACATGGGCTTCAAGAAACCCATTAACGTATAAACCACCCTTTAAAAAAAGAAATGAAAATCACTTGTCTCGCTGCAACATTAAGGCAATTTCTGTTCTAAGGAAAGCTAAAATGCATTCATTTATATAAAGTACATGCACTATAATTTGTAAAAAAAATACTGTACTCTATTAGGAAATGCAGCGCCTCTTCCCTCCTTCACCTGAAATTCGGAAATCCATCATTTTGTCAAGACCCTTCTTCCTTTGGATAATATTTATTTCTTCAAAATGAAAAAAAAAAATTCCTTTAAATCACTTAGATTCTAGATGAAGTTTTAAGGCTTGGTAACAGTTCTCTAAATCCTCTGACATTGGTGAAGCATGAAGAGGGAATAAGCCTGCTTTAAAGGGAAATTTTAATTGAATTTACTTTTATTTGAGCCCTATCCTTCTTCGCTTTGAGCCTTAAAGGGAGGTTTGGTATATTTGCAAACCCCAACAGGGTGATGGCAGGAAAATGCAGAGATCTCCTTGTAAGCTTGGATCGGGGTCTCTTGACAATACCTCAGAATTGTTCCTATTTTGATGATTCTGATATTTAAAATGTGACCTTCCAGGATAAGGGAGCAGGGAGGAGCACGATTTCACTGGCCAAAGGTGCTCCACTGAGCTGGCTTACTATTATTGTACTGTAAAGACTTTTAAGTATTTGCAGATGGATATATATACAGCATCCTTGCAAAATCCTCTTAATTGAAGAAATGTTTCATCTCTATCTCTGTTGACAGAAAAGATTGCCTACTGATAATTGCTTTGCTTAAGTGTCTGATAATATGCCAGGAATGAGAGCATTCTGTGTTAGGTCATCTTTAATTATGCATGTACCACCTGTCAGCTCTAAATCAGCACCAGATTAGATCCTCATGGAGTCAGTACCAGGAGGGCTGGGGGGAAGCTGAGGTGATCTCTTTTAGAAATAACAAAAATAGATAGTAGTAAACATGGCTTATAACCTGCAGATTTTTTTTTTAGGGAACCTCATCTTCATTGTTCTGGACCGGGAATAAGCTATTGGTACATCTGAGAAATGTTTGAAAGCTTGCCCAAGCTACCTCAAGTAAAGATAAATCACTGCGAGAGAAGATGGTAGTCCCATCTGTTGCATTTCCTTTTTGCTCCTTCTCGTCATTGTAAATGAGCCAGGGAAAAGCTCAGAAACATTTTTTATAAGCTATGTGAGGACAGGAAATATGTTAACGATGTTAGATTTCATACATTTCAGGGGTTTTTTCAGTAGTCGGTTGGCTTTTTATAGAAGGACAAATGTGGGTTGGAAATAATGCTTGTTACCCTCTGTCAGCTTTTGATAGTTTTATTCTCACTTTTCAGGGTTGTTTGGGACTTTCTGGTGGGATGTTTAGGGTTCTTTACGAAGGGTTCTGTTCTCTCTTCTATCCTTTGATATTTTGGATTTGTGAGAGGTGTTTCTCTTTGTTCACCTGTCAGAGGTTTCAGGGAAGCCTTGAGTTGTTGTGCACTTTTCAGAGGAGGGGGTTGGATGACCGAGAGGCTGCAGGCAGAGAAGGAACAAGCAGAAGGAAATAACAGGTGGATGAGTTACCACGTCTTGAGTTTCTTGAATTCCCCTGCCAAGGTGAGGTTCCTAGCCTGTCTGCTTTCCAGTCTGAGAAAACAGCCTTGGTAAGAGTTTATGAATAATAACCTTAGAAACAAGAATTTAGAGATCCTTAAATGCCTTATTTCAAGTATTGCTGTCTAGAGGCATTGAAGAGAACAACAGGTCTGCTGATAAAGGGCCAAAATCTCTGACTCCTGTGAAGTCCTTCCCGAGCGCCGTGATCTACCTCAACCCTCTGAAGGAACCTTGGCCGCTTTTGAATACTTGAGGCACCATTTGCTTTTCAACCCTAATCACACAGTCCACTGAAATGGAAGTACGGCCTCTGAAAAGAAGACCAAGGTCAAAATACTTATGACCATAACATTGCCAGTGTTTTGGCTATTTAATGCTCACTTAATACTTGTGGTACACAGGTGTTCTATAAAGAATGTTAAACCCCATACAGGAGATACTTCTTAAAACAGGAGAATTTGGTTTATTCCAGGCCTTCCTTGACAGAAAAGAACATCAGAGAAGGAAGTGAAGCCAGAAGAAAACTGAAGAAAAGAATCGAAAAGAGGAGACATGGGGAGGTGGGGGAGGGGAGCAGTCCTGCCATGTTCTCTCATGCCAGCTCATCTTTGCAAAATCCCTCCCATCTACCTGGAAAGCTCTTCCACTCTCTCCACCTGGTTGACTCTTGCTTTGAGTTGTTCAAGCATCATCTCCAAGAGCTTTCTTCTCTTCTTTCAGGCTGAATTAGCTGCCCGTCTTCTGGGATCCCACAGCACAGTGCCTGCCGCCTTCATGGCACTTATCATGCCTTACTGCAAGAGCTTGTTTATTTCTCTTTCTCCCCAACACAGTGGTTGCCGAAAAAGCTAACATTATCTTAATTGTGACAGTAGAACTCACATGCCCAGAGAAAGAAAGAGTAGTAATGATTTCATTGGACTCCACAGTACTTAGAGCACATTAACTGCATTTCAAACAATTTTAATAGTACATGTGGCAAGGGGAATAGACAAATTTGAGTATAGTTCATGAACAGGTATCAGGAATGGAAAGGCCATCGGAGAGTGTGTCCTGTAACCGGTGTTTGAAGGAACTGAGGAAGGATAGCCAGAAGAGAATAAGAATGGGAGACACAACAGGTGTGCTTAGATAAAGGAAAGACTTTGTCACTCTGGAAAAAGCAGAACCAAAAGGTAGGAGTTATAGAGAACGAGATTTGGGTTCAGAACAATAATTTTCTTGTGGCTAGAACTAGCTAGCAGTGGAACCAGTGGCCCCATTTTGTACTAATGAATCCCCCATTAGTGGAATGAGAATCATTATGTTTTGGGGCCATGTTTGGGAACTGCTATAAACAAGATTCCCACACTGTGTGGGAGCACAAACCAAATACCTTACCATTGTGGAGAGTTTTGTTTTTTTATTTGAGTACACTTGACACACAATGTTACATTAATTTCAGGTGTACAACACAGTGACTCAACTTCTCTATGCATTATGCTATGCACACCACAAGTGTAACTAGCTACCACCTGTCACCATACAATGCTATTACACTATCATTGACTATGTTCCCTATGCTGTGCCTTTTATTCCTGTGACTTATTCATTCCATTATTGGAACCCTGTATCTCCCACCCCCTGTCCCTCTGGAAACCATTTGTTTCTTCTCTATTTATAGATCTGATTCTGCTGTTTGTTTGTTCGTTTAATTTTTTATTGTTATGTTAATCACCATACATTACATCATTAGTTTTTGATGTAGTGTTCCATGATTCATTGTTTGCGTATAACACCCAGTGCTCCATTCAATACTTGCCCTCTTTAATACCCATCACCAGGCTAACCCATCCTCCCACCCCCCTCCCCTGTAGAACCCTCAGTTTATTTCTCAGAGTCCATTGTCTCTCATGGTTCGTCTCCCCCTCCGATTTCCCCCCCTTCATTCTTCCCCTCCTGCTATCTTCTTCTTCTTTTTTTCTTAACATATATTGCATTATTTGTTTCAGAGGTACAGATCTGTGATTCAGCAGTCTTGCACAATTCACAGTGCTCACCATAGTACATACCCTCCCCAATGTCTATCACCCAGCCACCCCATCCCTCCCAATCCCCCCACTCTAGCAACTTTTTAAATTCCACACATGAGTGAAATCACACGGCATTTGTCTTTCTCAGTCTGACTTATTTCACTTAGCCTAATACCCTCCAGGTCCATCCATTTTGTCGCAAATGGCAGGATCACATCCTTTTCATGCCTGTGTAATATTCCATTACACACACACACACACATATACACACCACATGTTCCTTATTCATTTGTCTATCGATGGATAGGTTGCTTCTGTATCTTGGCTATTATAAATAATGCAGCAATAAACATAGGGATGCATATATCTTTTTGATGTTTTTTATTTCTTTGAGTAAATATCCAGTAGTTGAATTATTAGATCATCTGACCCTATGATTATTTTTTTTTAATTTTTTTTTTTTTAGATTTTATTTATTTGAGAGAGACAGAGATAGTGAGATAGAGAGCACAAGTGGGGAGGAGAGGGAGAAGCAGGCTCCCCACAGAGCAGGGAGCCCGATGCGGGACTCGATCCCAGGACCCTGGGATCATGACCTGAGCCGAAGGCAGACGCTTAACCGACTGAGCCACCCAGGTGCCCCCTATGGTTATTTTTAAGACTCAGAGTCCCCATTCCATGCAGAGCCACAGTTAGGATGACCATGGGACAGCAGCCCAACCTCCACATGGCACCTTGTTGATCTGGTGCTCAGCCCTCATGGGCTTGCAATGTATAGGCTGAAATTGGGGATGGAGTACAGGGCAGGGAGCTGGCTACTTCCTCAGGAAGTCTGTATGGTGAAACGGAAGGAGCACTGGATTGTGTCCCAGTTCACGTGCATCCTGGCCTCTTGCTAGCTGTGTGAGTGTGAGTGACTCCTCAAAGCCTCCAGTCTCCACATCTTGCCATGCAAAATAGAAATAATGTTCATTTCACAGAGTTGCCTTAAGGCTTATGTAAGGTAAGGGAGTCAGTCCTTCATGGACTGCAATGTGCTATCCATAGACAGGTACTTGTCCAGAGCCACAGCTCCAGCACTGATGGCCTGTGAACTCAGCGTTGTCACCAGCACAGTGGGCATCACTGCCTTCCTTGCAGGGTGCTGCAAGCAGGATGATGGAACAAAACGTCACACGTGAAAGCACAGTGCCTGCCACAGAGCAGGTGTTCTGGATGGTCAGCCTCATTTCACCCTCTGGAGCTGGGAGACTAGGAAAAGGACATCCCGGCTCACCCACCTCTGCTGCTCAGGTCCTTGGAAGGTTCTTTTACCTGTCCCTGAGACTCGACCCGGTGCCCATACCCTCTCCTGTTGCCCTGTCATCTCAGCACGGAGCTGCCTTCTCCGCTTTTTCTGGGTTCTTCCTTCCTCTTCTACTTCCACGTCTTCCCAGTACTCTTTTCTTCTCTTTGCCATCTGATTTCCTCTTCTGTCTTTTTTTTCTGCATTCTGGGTAGGATTGTCCTGATAAGCACAAAGTTGAAAGTACTATCTCCCACAATTTTTTGTTCAAAATAAGAGGTTAGCTGGGGGGGGGGGGGGGCGGGGAGGCTGAGGCCTTTTTCATTTTCTTCTGAATTTGCTTTAAGTTACTATTTTTTTCAAATGTTAACATTTTCCCATCCCTCCATCCCTTGGGCTTGTAGTCATTAATTTGCCAGACACAGCAGCTGAGTGTCTCTATGACATTGCGGGAGTTAGGAGAGTGTCGTTCACAGGGAACCTAACCCATATATTAACTCAGACAGAGCAAATTGCTAAATAAAGAGCTCCAGAATGCCAATTTGATTCTCTTGTTCCCAGCCGTTCCCATTGAAAGGGGGTTGCCGAGACAGAAAAAGCAATGGGCAGGGGAGGGGAACTTCCAACCGTTTTACCGAGTCAGAAATTAGAGCCCCGCTGTCCACATTCAGACATCTCTTTCATCCGTCCATCCACCCATCCAGTAAATGCTCAGGAGACAGGTGCTTGGCTAAGACCAGCAGAAGGCCCCGGACAGACACTAGGTGAGTGGTAGGGTCCCTGCCCTCAGCCTTCCTGGTATCTCCTCTGCCATTTGAGCAGGTAGAAGAGTGGCTCCTTTCGTCTGTGGTTCTGTATTCCCAGCTGTCCTCACAGGGTCTAGTGCAGCAACACAGGAGGGACAGTAAAAGCTGCAAGATGGAGGAAGAGAAAGAAGGAAAACAGTCAAGGGAAGAAAGGAAATCATATTAGCTGTAGTGCGGGGGGTGTAAATTGCTACATGCACTAAGTACAGCTTAATGATTGCAATGAGCATCCAGGGAAACATCGCTACATATGGAAATTTGAATAAAGTTTACAGGGAAGTGTGATGCTAATTATCTTCATCTCTGTAGAAGTCAAAATGGAAGCCACACATTCTCTGGGTACATCCCTTAGAACACACATTTCTTCTGATTTTTCTCCCTTTAAGCTATGTTGCTTGCTATTTAGCAGAAAAATGCAACTTTACCCCTCTGGTCATTTCTGTCTTTTAGTCAGAAAACTGAATTCTTTCCCTTCTAAGGAAAGTAAAAGAAAAAGAAATCCATTTCCCCCCATCTCTTTCTGATCATAATGTCTCTTTGGGGCCATTGACCTAGTGGGAAGAGCATTGCTCTTGTTCCTGGGTCAGCCTATGACCCAGCAGCTGCCAACTGATTTACTCATCTCCCTGGACCTCTGGGTCTTTGTGGGAGGGTCAGGAGGAGAAATGCCTGCCTTGTGTGCACCCCTGGGTTGTCCTGACAATCAAGTAAGAAGAGATGTATACAAAAGCACTTTGAAAACGAAGGTGCTAAATATGTAAGGAATTTTATGATGGAATATAACAATGTCAGTTTTATTTTTCACAGTATATTTATGGGTTTCTAAAATCTTAGCCTAACACTTGAGGTCATTTGCTATCTGCAATTTAGTCAACTGCCAAATTCCATTTGAAGGAAACTTGCAACATCCTAAAAGAGAAATAATTTTCTCCTTTTTTCCAGAAAATTCTCTGGACCTTTGTCCTGTTCACAAATATGCATGTTTTTTCATGCACCAATACAAAGATAGCTGAGCTTTAAACTTCTACTCCTCTGGGTTTCCACAACACTTTGTTCCTATCTTCACTGCCCACCACACTGCCCATGCAGGGTTGCATAAAGCTCAGACCCCACCAGCAGAGGATGTAAGACATATATAAATAGTTGTGACGTGGGTAGCAGGTACCAATTTATTTGACAGGTAGAGCTGGGAGTAAGGGCATATCTGGAGGAGATACTAACCTTTGAAGCAGGATAAGGAGAAAAGAAAAGGCAAGACATATTTGAGAATCCTAGTTTTGTCTGACCATGTATCTTATATTTGTCTTATCCCTTGTATTGCATCATAGGATCCTTGAGGACAGGGACTTTCAGTTCATCAGTACTGTTATCAGTGGGGCCTGACGTGGGCTCACAAAGAGTAGATATTAGTGAATGTTTGCTTGAGCGAATGTGTTCAGTATCATGTCATGCTCCATTTCAGTCTCAAAACTAATACCCCCATTTTTAAGCTCATTAACTTGATTCAGTATAAAAATGGCTATTTTGGACCTTTTCAGAATTTTTTTTTTAATGCTGGAGAGGAGAAACAAACAAATGACGACCTCAGAAAAAGTTCTAGAACACAGAATAAGGAAAGTGATTTTGTTTACATTTGGAGGGCAGACCAAATGCAGAGATTTCAAGAAACTCTCCCTGCAACAGGAAAAGTGACTACTGGGGCTCCTGTGTGTATTGATGTGTATGCACAGAAACTCTTTTTACCCAGCAACCTACATGGTACAGTGATTTAGCCACTAACATTATACTTACTGCTAGATTTGCTGGATTCCCACATTCTTTACTAAAATTTATAACCCCCATTAGTGAAGAAATGTTTGTTAAATTCTCTGCTGTGTCTCCAGGGCCTCAAACTATGCTTGGTATGTAGTAGGTGCTTGATAAATATTTGCTGAAGGAATGAACGAGTGTGTCAAGTCTTACGGTAGACTCTGGGGACTAAAATGATGAGTAAGGTATAGTCTTTGCTCCAGGAACTCCATAATCTAATGAGGAAGACAACACATGAAACCAATAATTATTATAGAATGTGGGAAAGCAATGAAAAAATATGCAGAGATTTATTTTCTATTATTTAAGTGTTGTTGTTGTTGTTGTTATCACCTTGGAACAAGAAGATCAAAGAACAATCAGCTTTTGTCACTGTTCTGTCCTTTTATTTGGCTACCTTTGTCCTAAATTGTCAAACTTCTTGGGAGTTAGAGACTCATTATAAGCTCTAGGATGCCATCGTGCTAAAGGCTGCATAGAGAATAAACATGCACATCAGACTTCCAGGTCAAAGCCAGATGCCATGTAAGAACAGGCATTCCTGGCTTGAAATTATTCTTTCCAGCATCGTTCTAGTCCAGCCTCCTTTGCAGCTCCTCTTCCTCTCTCTTCCCTCTTAAACGCTGGTGCTCCATAGCTATACCTACCTTAGGTGGTTTTAGTTAGCACCCAAATGCTAACTAAATCAATTAGGTCTCATTCCAGGTCTCATTCCAGGCTCCACTTCCCTCCCGTGCTTTATACTGAACTGCCTGCTGGACATTCTGCAGGGATTTTATATTCCATCTGTCCAGACTGGAACTCGTCGCTTCACCCTCCCATTCCCTCTGTTAAGAATAATGCCTCCGTATCCACCCATCAGACAAGCCCATGAATCATCCTTCCCCTACACACTCTGCATCCAAGGGGTTTCCACACCTGCCAGTACTACCTTAAACCTCTCCGATCCATGTCCTTCTGCAGTCCCCTCCTTCGGTCTGGCACCAGCTGACCATCTTGTCTCCAGCCTTTCCCACCCCCTTTCATCTATTCCACGTGAAGCCGGAGAGATCCTCCTAAATCACAGACATGAACCAATACCTTCGAAACTCTTTAACACAGTCTATAACCTCGTGTGTGTCTGGCCCCTGAAAATTTCCTTAGTTTCATCTCCTGCCGCTCCCCTCCATCTTCGTCTCTATGTTCCAGGGGTCTAGAACATTACATGGGTTCCATGCATGTTTACTGAATGAACCAATCAAGCCGGAGCTGAGAGGAGGGAAGAACACTTAGGTGAGAAACCTAACAAGTGAAGGCAGAGGTAGGAATCTGTGTAATGGGTTCAAGAGAGACCAGTGACTCAGAGAGGGGATTTAGGCTGGAGACCAGAAGATATAGCTGGACACATGCACACCTTGCCCTTTGGCAACACCAAACGATTTGAGGTTTCTCTATGTACCCTGTGGTTTCACGCTCTCATGCCTTTGCTGCTCTCTCAGACCCTCTCCACCTCATCCACCTGGCACACCTGGCAGGCCACCTCCTCTGTGAGGTCACCCCCCCTAATCTAACCTTCCTCCAGATGGTCTTTCAAAGCTGAAAGTGCAGTGATTTAGCCACTAAGCTTCTACTTACTCTGGGTTTGGTAGGTCCTTTCATTCTTCCTGGAATGTGTGGTAACTTCATTGATGCAGAAATGTTCGTGTTATTCTCTGAGGAACCCCCAGTGTGCCACCACTGTGTCCACAGTACCTCATGTACAGTCTGTTAATCCAGTCCGTTGGAATGATCTCTGTGCATCTGTTGCCCCCCAACCCCGACCCCGGACAGGAGACGAGGGACTGTGTCTTTTGCATATGTGTATATCCACTCATTGAGACAGTGTCTGGCACACAGCGAACAAAGTTCGGTGGAAATTTGGCTGAATGAATGAGCACATCACCCTATCAGTCCATGGTCATGTAATGAACTTCAGCTCTGCCTTCTCCCTGCCCACTCACACTGTTCACCAGATGCAATCTGTTCTTTTTCTGTAGCCTCTCGTACATACCTCCCCCCGCCCCGTTGCTCTCGCCACCCCTGCAATGGGCATGCGTTACCTCAAGTCTGACCTTGCATTTGTCTCTCACCCCTGTGCCACTCAGCATGCTGTCCTTGGTTTAATCTGTCTCACACATCACTTTGATCACATCATTTGTCTAGTTGGGATCCTTCAGCAGCACCTCTTTATTTATTGAATAATGGCCAACTCCTCACCCCGGAATTCAGGCTACTCCACTACCTGACTAACCTTTATAGCCTCGCTTCACACCTCTCAAGCCAAGCTAAATTCCATTGCATTCCACACATGGGCTTACCTTTCATCTGTGTTCTTTCCACATGCCACTCTCTTTTCCTGGAGAGACCTTCCCCTTCTCCTACTTGTCAAAATCATACTCCTTTTTTACTACCAAACAAAATGGCATTCTTACTCTCAAATTCAGAGTGACAGTTCCAGCCCAGAGTGACTTTCCTTTCTCTATACTATTAAGACACTTGGGTTATACCACTCATGTGCTCCCTATTACATGTTGCTTTTATTACTTAGGGTTCATACGAGTGTCTACTCTATTCGGGGCATGGTACTACACAGTCACCTGCCCTTTTTCTAATTCTACCCCCACCAGCATTGTCCATGATTTAAGGTCACATAGCTAGTGAGGGGGGAACCCAGGCTTCAGACCCCTGGTCTGTGTTACTGCAAAGCCTGGACAGTGCCCCTCTGGCATCACGGCAGCCTCCCTCAAAATGCTGGTGGTCTTATGCTTCCCCTCGAGTAGGGAGAGCTCCTGGGTTATACATAGCTGGGTTCTGGTGCAACATAGATCTATTGAGTTTCCCCATGTGCTCCCACAGACTGCTGGACTGGTGTGTTTTCTCACTCCTGGAATACGAAATTATCCTAACTGTTCTCCTTGCCTGGAATCTGCCACGTTCTCTGCCACCAAATTAATCTTCATAAATACCAACTTGGTCACTTTGGTCCATAACATTGGGTTTAAACCACATGCCTGACTTCCTTTAGTTTACCTTGTCACCCCTGCCCCCCATTCCAGAATCATGTGTCCAGCTGTACCTTCTACCCCCCCTTCCCCCAGGCTAAATCCTCTCTCTGAGCCTCTGGTCTTCTCTCTTGAACAGAGCACATAGATTCCTACCTCTCCCTCTAGTTGTGAGGTTTGGTTTTTTGACATAAATGCCCTTCCTCCTCTCCATCTCTGGGTTTATTGGTTTGTTCAGTAAGTGCACATTGAGCCTGGCTATGAACCAACCACTGGGGTAGGTTCTGGAAACATAGAAGATAGAAAATAAGGCACACTGTGTCCTCAGGGGGGCCTCAGTCTGAAGTATGTAGACACAAAAACAAACAGCATGAAGATATTCAGTGACAGAGAGACAGAATTGCTTGGGTAGCTGGTCACATTCTACCCATCCATTAAGATCGGCCCAAGTCTATTTTCTGTCCAAATTCATTTTTCTCTTTTATCAGACTTTATGATACTAATTACACTGCAACATGCATTTTGACGTTTACTCACATTCTGCCTTACCTTGTTATTTAAGTGTACATGTGTTCTACTTCCACAAGTGGGTTTTTTTTTTTTTAAGTTTTATTTATTTATTTGAGAGAGAGAGAATGAGAGACAGAGAGCATGAGAGGGAGGAGGGTCAGAGGGAGAAGCAGACTCCCTGCCGAGCAGGGAGCCCGATGCGGGACTCGATCCCGGGACTCCAGTATCATGACCTGAGCCGAAGGCAGTCGCTTAACCAACTGAGCCACCCAGGCGCCCCCACAAGTGGGTTTTAAGTGCCTTGAAACGAGGCCTATAAGCCTTATGTGTTTTATACCTGCTTTATCAGTTAGCATTTGCTGTGTAAGGAAATACCTCCAAACATAGTGACTTAAAACCATAGACATTTATGATTTCTCACAATTTCATGAGTACCAACTGGGCGGTACTTCTGGTTCAGACTGGCTTGATTGGAGCTGAATAATCCAGGATAGAGGTGGACAAACTAGCCCACAGGCCTTCCTCTGCTTTTGTAAGTAAGGTTGCATTGGAACACAGCCACCCCCAGATGGTCTGTGGCTGCTTCAACGCTACAGGTTGAGGAGTTATGACAGAGATCATATAAGCTGCAAGGCTGTAATACTTACTTTCTGGTCCTTTGAGTCAAAGTTTGCCAACCCTGCTCTAAGGTGGCCTCACTTACTTGCCCAGTGGTTGGCAGGCTCTGGTTTGCTCCTAGGATGCTCATTTCCGTTTCACATGGTCTCTCATTCTCCAGGAGGGGCCAGCCCGGACTTCTTCATATGGTGGTATCAGGATTCCAACAAGTAGCAAGAGAGGGCAAGCTTCAATATATAAGCACTTTTCAACTCTGCTTGCGTCACATTTTCTATGTCCCTGTGGTAAAAGTAAATCCTGTGGCCAAGCCCAGAGTCAGGGTTGGGGGGGTGGGGGGCGGGGGGAAAACCCAGGAGTCTGTATTACAGGAGCAAATTATTGCAGCCATTTTGGGAAGAGTCCACTGTACCAGTACCAGCTCCTTCCTCAGGCACCATTCCCCCTCCCTTCTGTCCCAAGTGTTCAGCATCGGCACCTGGTGGATACTCAATACAAGCTTTTGTGGAACTGAATTATAAACTCGTGAATTGAATCTTTGAGGGAAGGGCATATAACTAATAGTTACTGTGTAACTGTAGTGTGCCAGGTCCTGCCAGAGGCCCTGTGGTACAGTGATGAACAAAACATGCAGCTCCTACCGTCAGGGGGCATGAGGCCAAACGTCAATTCTGTGTGTCCTTCTGTCCAGTTGTGAACTGGATGCTCTCTTAGATTCTTACTAAGGATTCTTAGTACTTCACTATGACCCATCCTTTCTTGTCTCCTTTCTACCCCCACTACCCACCTATTCTGTGGACTTTACAAGCATACACATGGCCTAATTTAGGGTGCCTCTGCTTCCAGCCCCTTCCTCTCCCTTCTCCCTGAGCATCACCAACCAGCTGATCTTCCTAATGTATCACTTTCATCAAAAGCCTTGTCCATTCAACAAATAGACTCTTTAATATCCTCAGTAAGCACCCTAACACAGTCCCTAAACTCCTCTTTGTCTGGACTCCTTTTCCCTTCTCTGAGTTTACACGGTGTGTCCCTATGTCTGTTCCCAGTTGTGCCTTTTGAGATACTACCCATCTGTCAAAGCCAGGCCTAGGTGCCACCTCCTACATGCTGCTTTCCTGATTGCCCTTATTGAAAGTTATTTCCTTCTCTTCACTCACAGGGTGCCGAGCTTGGAATGCAACTTAGATGGCACATATCTCATCCTGTCTGGCATTTGAATTATCCTCACTCATCCATCTCATGCACTGTATCCCTACTTGAGATTAAAGAACAGGTCTTATCTATTTCCATTCCTCCTGAATGCCTTGCACAAAGGGGACTTTCAGCAAAATCTTGTTTTATGAGTAAATGGATAACTGACATTTGCATATCACTTTTACCATTTCCAGACTCTTATCTGCCATATCTCTATGAGGCCATTGATTTAAGTGTAGTATTTTGTAGACCACTAAGAAAGAAGAAATACCAATCAAACTATGATAAGCTATCAATTTTAAGATATATCTTAAAAATTTATGAAATATTGTTAAGTGGGAAAATATGCATCCTAGAATTAGTGAAATACAAAATATTCAACCCAATTTAGATAGATACAGGTATCCAACTAGATATTTATAAAATACCTTAGGGTGCCAGGCATTAGAATCTCACAACAGTCATATAAGAGAGGTAAGATGGGTTGTATTATTCCCATTTTACAGGGAAAAAAATTAAAGTTCAAAGAGGCTACAGTTCTTTTTCACAATGAAACAACTATAAATAAGAGAGCCAAATTTTATGGCTGAGACATGACTGCTTTCCTAAAATCACCTGTGGATATCAAAACCCTTAAGTGAGCTAGTCTAAGTCTAATTATCAACATGGACCTTTTTCTTTCTTTTCAAAATTATATGCACATCAGTTGGCCTTTCAGTTTGTTTTTCCCAGCTGTATTGTTTTATCATGTTACCCTAGGAACATCCTGTTGCTTGACATAACATAATGTAATGTGATGTGATATTTCATGCTGCTTAGCAAAAATTAGAATGATTGTTGGATGCTTAGATTTTCTTGGGTAGTAATTAGCAGGCCGAATCTCACACACACTCATGGGAGTTTCTCAACCATCCATTAGCCTCAAAAGAGTAGAAGGCTGTCCAAACCCAACACTTCACTTAATTAATTACTTCATCTGAATACTTCCTTCTGGATTTTAAGAAGCACTGTCTGGAATATACAGTTAAGAGACAAAGCTTTTTTTTATTAGTAAGTTCAGATAGTTATCACGCTTTAGAAGGAATTGGTATGTGCAGTTTTTGACTTATGTAGATATCAGGCTGATTTTCAAGAACAGGTGTACAGTACTAAAAATTCTCTCCTATATATGTCTGGTTGTATTTTCGTTGTATTCAAATTGCTAGGTAAAAGAAGAAAAATGCAAATGGAAGAGTCTCCCCAGATCAGCAGGAACTGGAATGTGTTCAAGTCTTGGCAGAGTCAATTCAGCCTTTCATCTGTCCAAGGGGAGATGTGTTGAAATCCCCCCACTGTTCTCAGGATTACTCAGACTTTATTTGAGTAGCTTGTTGATTTCTGGTCACGGCACTTTAAAAAAAAGCAGTTGGAGAGAGGGAAAGATGTTGGGAAGACTCGCCAAATAATACAAAATAAGGTCTATGAAAGAAAATTAAGAGGAAAAAGTTGTTTCTTTTGGAGAAGAAAAAGTGAAGTTAATTTCTGTCTTCAGATACTTAAAGCTTTTTGGTGAAGAAAATAATAGCTCAGCTATACTCTTTGCCCACTAAGCACAAAACAAGAGGAAATTGGCTTTTATTTCTGCTGGATACATTACGTGGTGACAAAGTTCTAGAAGTGTTCCCCAGGTGTACCACAGTGAGGTCTCTATTCCAAGACCTTTTGGATTCACTTGCCTAGAGTGGATAGGAGACCAAAGTAGGAAATCTCTCAAGGCTCCTTCAGCACTGTGATTGAGTTCATCTCCTATTTTCATAAAGACCCTGAACAACTTTCAGATTATGATTATCAGATATGTCGTATAGTTTCTACCACTTGTTGCTATGACGTGGGTAAATTGGAAGTTAGGATGTAGTACCTCTCATGAGAACTTGGCTGTAATTAGGATTACACAGTCCCCAAGTCCTTATATAACATAGTGTCCTAGCCTTTCTGTCCTGTAGGTTGTGTGTATGACTCATGCCATGCACATGATCCACATCACATCTTAAAAGACTTTTGGGCATTTGGCCTTTTCAAGAATGTTGCTCCTGAACATATTCCTTTGTCTCCCATATGATTAGTTTCCCCCTTTGTACTCATCCTTTCCATTGGTATATAAAATATTTAATGTCACCCAATGAAAAAAAAAACAAAAACCTTCTTTTGCCACACGCTCCTCTAGCCTCTACCCGACTTTACTGCTCCCTGTAACACAAAATGTCGTGAGCTTTTTGTTTGTAGGCATTAACTATCTCTGCTCCCTCATATAATCCTACTGCTCTTCCAAAAATGTTCATATCAAAGTCACCAACGTCCTTCTTGCCTCATCTTCCTCAGCTTCTCAGCAGCATCCAACAGGGTCAACCACTCACTTCTTCCTAAAACCCACTATTTTCTGGGCCTGCATGACAGCACCATTTCCTGGACTGTTTCCCCCCCCCCCCCCCCCAGGCACCACTGCTGTCTTCTTTTCTGTTTAGTGTCTGAATTGGTGTGCCCTGAGGCACAGTCCTTGACTTCATCTTTTCTCTCTCTGCACTTTCACTTGCTGTCTCCTCTGCTCCCAGAAGCTCATGGTATTGATGCTCCAGTTTATATCTCCAGCTCTGATCTCTCCCCTGAAGATCAGGCCCATATATCCAGTGGTATACTTGACATATCCATTTGGATGTTTAATAATCATTTCAAAATTAACATAGCAAAAGCAGAACTTAGGTTCTAGTTTTTTCACATACAGATCTTACAAATCCTCAAATAAAGATCATCAAACAAGGAAACAAAACCATGAGTAGAAATCAGCACAAGCTGATACATTATACACAAATAATACATTGATTACCCCTTCCCTACCAAGGACTTTAGGTGTTTGAATTATCAGGTTTAAAAAAAAGCCTACCTCTTTATTAAAAAAAAAAATGCTTTTTAGGATAGAATACAAAAATAACCAGCAACAGTGGGCTATCAAAATCATCAGACACTTCTGAAGAAGAAGTGAAATGAAAAAAATTAATTGACTAACAAAAAAATTAGTGGATATGCTCATTTATAACTGATGAATTCATGAACTGGAAAATCAAACTAAAGTAGTTTTCATACAATAGAGCACAAATGACAAGGAGAAAAAATGTAAGGAAGAGAGATTAATAGTATAGAAGGCAGAATAAGAAGGCCTGGCATATGCTGATTCAGGGTCACAAAGGGGAAGAATATACAGGATAGTGGTGAGACAATGAAATTATGGCTGAGAATTTTCCAAATGAGATGAGATATATGGATCCACCAATACAGGAAGCAGTAAGTACTAAGCAGACAATGCAATAAGATTACACATCACTGGGAAGACAAAGTTCTCTTAAAAGGAGCCATAGAGAAAACACAGAGTATGCCCTCTAAGGAATAGTAATTAGGCTGACAGCAGACTTCTCAATGGTGACAACTGAAGTCAGGAGCAGTGAAACAACATTTTTAAGGTTCTGAGAATAATAAAATTGTGTACTCAGCAAAAATAACTTTCAAAAATGAGAGTGAAATACTGTTTTCATAAGAGGAAAATCTAAGAGAGTTTACCACCAGCTTACATTGAAGGAACTTCAAAGGATATATTTCAGAAAGAAGGACAAGGATAGCAAAAGAAAAGTCTAAAATACAGAAAAAAATGATAAGCAAAGAAATTGGTAAACATGTAGGTAAATCTAAACAAACATTGATGGTTTAAAATAATAATGTCTAATATAGAGGAAAAGATAAACTAAAATACTGGGTAAAACTTCATATATGCAAGGAAGGAGATATCAGAGTTAGTATTATAAGGTCCTTTTGTTGTTCTGAAAGGAGATTACGATATTGATTTTAGAGTTCAAGGGAAGCTACTAAAAGAATAGAAACAGTATGTAACTTCCAAGTCACTTTTTTAAAAGTCAAACAAGAATAAAAACAAAAATAAAGCATAGAAAAAAAAAAACAGGATAAATAGCAAAGGTAAGATTATAGGAACAAACACAAATATATTAGTAATCACAATTTATGTAAAGGGCCTAATCTTTCTGGCCAGAAGACAGATATAGTAAAATTAAGACTTTTAAAAATAATAGTAATTTAGCTATACTGTGTTAGAAAAGGCACCCCTACCATGGTAAGACAAAGAAAAGGGATGGAAAAATATATTCCAGCAAATACTAATCAAAAGGTAGCTAGGGTAGCTTTATTGATATCAAGCAAAATACACTTTAAGACCAAAAGCACTGGGACGCCTGGGTTCCTCAGTTGGTTAAGCGAATGCCTTCTGCTCAGGTCATGATCCCACGGTCCTGGGATCGAGTCCTATGTCAGGCTTCCTGGTCAGTAGGGAGTCTGCTTCTCCCTCTACCCCCACCCTGCTCGTGTGTGCTCTCTCTCTCTCTCTCTCTCAAAAATAAATAAATAAATAAATAAATAAAATCTTTAAAAAAAAAAAGGCCAAAAGCATTATTAAGGATAGAGATAATGCTACATATTGATAAAAGTTTAATTCATTGAAAAGTATAACATTTCTAAAATAGCCTCAAACTATATAAAACAAAAACTGATAAAACTATAGGGAAATTTCTCCCAAGTTATTGCTTGGTCAAGGAGACAACAAATAGTAAAGATACATAAAATTTAGGCATCACAATTAAATAGTTTGATTCATGGACATCAGGAACCTTCCACCAAACCATTAGAATACATGTATTCTTGACAGGAATAAAAATTGACCTTATACTAAGCCACAAAATAAGTCTCACCAGATTTCCAAAAATAGCTAATAATGACTGCATTCTCTGATCATAGTACAATTCAACTAGAAGTCAATAACTAAAAGATTAAACTCCCCAAATTTCCCCTTATATTTGGAAATTTGAAAACATTTCTAAATAACTCATTGATCAAAGATATCACAGTGGAAATTTTTAAATACTTAGAATTGAATGAAAATGAAAATATTACATATCAAAACTTGTGGGATGCAGTGAAAGTTGTACTTAGAGGAAAATTTATAGCCTCAGATGTTTTACCAAAAGAGAAAAAAGTGAAAATAAGCTAACTTTGAGAAGGTGGAAAAAGACAAAGGAAGGAGAAAGGAAGGAAGTAGGAATAAATATAACAACAGAAATTAATTAAATTGACAATAAAAATACCAGATAGAGGATCAACAGAGTCAAAGTTGGTTCTATGAATGAGGTTCAGAGTTTTGAAAAAAGTAGGTAGTAAATATTTTTGGCTCTGTAGGCAGTATAGTATCTGTCACTCAACTTTACCATTGTAGTGCAAAATGAATGGATGTAGCTCTGTTTGAATAAAATTTTATGTACAAAACTAGTGAACAGCCGATTTTGGCCTGTGGATCATAATCTGCTGACCACTGGACTTGGTAAGACTGACTGATGCACAAAAATAATGAGAAAGTTTAGCAAAGTGGCTGGATGTAAGATCAATATACAAAAATTAGTTACCTTTTTATATATCAGTAATGGAAAAATAACTTTTTAAAAGTTATTTATAATAAAAAATTTTAAGTGTCTGAATCTAATAAAATTTGTGTAAAACCTAAAGAAATTAAAACTTTGTTGTTTAATCTGCCTCATTCTCAGACCAGTGGTTTTCAAAATTTTGGTCTCAGACCCCTTTATACTCCAAAAAATCACTGAGAATACCAAAGAGGTTTTGTTTATTTGGGTTTTATCAATCTGTATTTACTTTATTGAAAATTAAAACTGAACATTTAAGGTATTTATTATTAATTTAAAGTAATAAGCATACTACACGTTAACATAAAAAACACATCTTTATGAAAAAAACTGTATCTTTCAAGACAAAAAAGTAGAAGAATGGCATTGCTTTATATTTTTCCAAATCTCTTTAATGTCTAGCACAATAGAAGATACTTGGATTCTAATATCTATTTCAGTATTTAAACTGTTGCAATATGTTGTTTCGGTTAAATTATATGAAGAAAATTCAGCTTCACACAGATTTGTAGTTGGGAAAGTCTTCAATAGCCTTTTGTGGATACTCTTCTTTGACCCTACACCAAAATTTGATATGTAAAACTTCCTACAGGTTACTTGAAATACAGAATCTAAAATCAAATCAGTGGCCCCGTTCCCCATTATATTAAAATTTATCAGTCTGCTTTGCATATTGAATGGATCTATTACCAAAGCATGATTTTTTTTTAAGGCCATGATTGGTTATTTGGAAAATGTTGGTTTAACAGAGTTATACAGATCTTCAAAGTGGTAACATTTTATTTTGCAATGTCCAAAAAAGCACAGGTTAATATTACCAACAATCTCATCAGGAAAGTTTTTCAGTTTGGGGAAGCTGTCAAGCTCACAGTAGCAGATACACACTTTCCAAAAATCTGATTTTTAGAAGCTTGCATTTTATCATCAGCAACAAATTCTACCAGTGGTTTTCCTTGAAGTGACAGCTCACTTCTTTTTTCATTTTCAAGAAAATATCTGCCAGATACCTAAATCTGAATAACCATAGTTTGTCAGGCATTCTTTCGAGTAAAAATGGTGTTCTGTGAAAGTGGCTTGTTCAACTTGCAACTCAGACAGTCCCGCAAAAGTTTTTCCTTGAGACAACAATCATACCTCAGTCTGCAGTAAAAGTATTTGAAGCACCTTTGTCAAACAAAATATTAAAATGATGTGTGCTCAAATGTTGAGACTTAACATAAATTTAATACAAACAATAATTCTTACCGCTTGATCAGTACGTTCTTAAGTGGAGCTAACATTTTATTTTACGGTGAGTGTGTGGTAGTGAGGAGCTGGTACCGTCGGTGCCACTGCCTTGTTTCATGCTGAAGCACCAGCAGTTCTACCCACCGTTACATTGGCACCCTCAACTCAAAGGCCAACCTGTGAAAAAAACAAATAACATCTTAGTATTATGACTTCATTGACTTTCTGAGAAGGTGTCAGGATCCCTAAGGGTTCCGTAGACCACACCTGAGATCATTTGCCGTAGACCTTCATGAGGCTCTCTTCTAGATGTCATTCAGATCACAGTTTAAATGACATGCCCTCAAAGAGAGCAGTCCTACACAGCCCCCAGGAACTCCCTAACACATCACCCTATTTTGCTTTTATCATAGCACTTATCACTACTTGATCATTTCTTCTCTATTTATGTGTTTATTATCTGTCTCCCCCAGCTGGATATAAGACTTGAGAATGAATGCAGGGACCTTGTCTGTCATGTTCAGTACACCAACTATATCTCCAAAATCTAAAATAGTACTTGGAACCTGAGTACTCAGCAAATGTTCGAGGAATGATTGAATCAGGGTGAGATGATGCACACGGAGTTGGGCTTCTCATCATTTCTCACTCAGATGGCCTCATAGCTGTAAACAGCTATTTTGTACTCTAGATTCTATGGATAATAATAGAAGGAACTTTTGAGTTTTGCATTATACATTTTTTTTAAAGATTTTATTTATTTATTTATTTATTGGAGAGCGAGCGAGAGAGAAACAGCATGAGAGAGGAGAGGGTCAGAGGGAGAAGCAGGCTCCCCGCTGAGCTGGGAGCCCAATGTGGGACTCGATCCCAGGACCCTGGGATCATGACCTGAGCCAAAGGCAGTCGCTTAACCAACTGAGCCACCCAGGCGCCCGCATTGTACATGTTTTTAAATTAGTCCTCACAAGCACCCTGAAAGCTAAGTATTATTTACCCCTTTTTACAAAAAAAAAAAGTCAACAAGAACTATTCCAAACCTAAAGATCTGATAAGTGTTAGAGCCAAAAATTTAATTCATATCCTTCAGCTTCCTCCCAGGTGAAACAGTAACTCAATGGCTGCACATTAATACATAATCACAATTATTGCTCAGAGTGCCAAGGTTTCAACAATTGGCTGCCAAATGATGAGGCGGTAGTCATTCAGAAAGTGTGTTTGTTAGAGGGAATTTTTAAAATAATTAAAATTGAAACTCTGAAGTTATAACAAATGAGCAGCAGATTTTCAAAATTAACTTATTTGCACATTTTAGAAATGTTTACCTCAATCTTCAATTCCCAAGAAACCATTGTATTTCTTCAGTCTCTTGCTTAGAAGTTCTTAGGATCTTCATAGGAACTGTAGCAATGGCAAATGAGCATGAAGTTCTCAAGTTACATTCACACCGAAGATCTCTCCTTTACGCTGGTTCCTGGCTGGAGCAAGTGTCCAATAGTAGGTGGTAACATGCTTATCAGCATAGAGACTTAAGCCTAAACCTAATCTCAGCTATTTAACTTTACTTCATAGATTACACCACAGAGAAGCTATGACCAGATTTTAGGGGTTACACAGAATCAGCAGTAGAACATGGAATACAAGTCAGCCCTCTTACTATTTAGACAGATGGATGCTCTGTTTGCTTCAGGTTTTATGTGAAATCTTTAATACCAAGGAAAGATCTACCAACAGACTTTCAAGGGAGCGCCTAGATCAGCCCGCTAGACACCATACAGAACTTGGACAATGAGTTCCCTAGGACTGTGTTTGCAGCCTTGGTATCTATAACTTTTAAAAAATAAAGTGAAGTGCCAATGTTTCATCCCAGTTCTGTTTTTAAAATGTGCTAGTGAAAACTGCAGTGGTTAGTGGTGTGACTCTACAGTAGGCATTCACAGGGCCTTTCTTTCCCACCTGTGTTTTGAAAGTCCACAATTATCTATTAACTTAATTCACCTTCAACTAGAATATAAATACTCCTAGCAACTTCAGGAGAGATTTGAAGTCACTTACAACTTTCCAAAAAGTAATTTAAACTCTAAACACACAAAGGTGGGGCGCCTGGGTGGCTCAGTTGGTTAAGCATCTGCCTTCAGCTCAGGTCATGATCCCAGGGTCCTGGGATCGAGCCCCGCATCCGTCGGGCTCCTTGCTCAGTGGGGAGTCTGCTTCTCCCTCTCCTTTCCTCTCCCCCTGCTTGTGCTCTCTCTTTCTCTCTTGCTCTCTCTCTCACTGTCTGTCAAATAAATAAATAAAACCTTTAAACACACAAAGGTGAACACTGAGGAGACTATAGTGAGAAGAAAAGAGAGGAGGAAGAAGTAATTTTGGAAAATGGAAGTCGGGTGGAAGGGGTAGTAAGATCTGTCAGCAAAAGAGCACAGACATCCAGAAGACAGAGGGAGGAAAGGGGGAATGTCTTGGGAAAAGTCTTTGCCTGTTTGAGTCTTTTCTAGGGTGGACCATGGGTGTGCGAATGTAGTTCTAGCTGACATTGGATTCTCACCAGCAATGGGAAAGGAACCTCCCTATCTATCACAAAACAGCTACCCTATAGGCCTCTCCCACTGCTGTACCCAGGAACTTCCCCAAGGCACCTAGAGGATAATGATTCATAGAAATACCTTGGTCAGTTGGTCAAGGCCTGGGCTTGGCTTCTGCTAATGACTTGCTTGGTCCTGAGGATATGCTTTAGTTTCACCCTTCCCTTCATTCTTGTAATTATGGTATAAAAATCAGTCACATAATCACCCCTGGAACAGAATAGATTAAATTATCTGCAGAGTATACAAAGGGATATTCTAATATATCATTCTGTTGAAGTTTTTAACCCAAATTCCCCAGAGGGCTGTCTCACTCATATGTGCATCCGCACCAGCAACACAGTGTCTATGGTTTGTGATATAAAATGTCAGGAAACCTCTTTGAGACTACACACATAGTCCCATTCCCAGTGCATGCCCACCGTGGAGAGTCAGTACTCTAGTGTATATCATATAGATTTGTTCTTAGGGTGCCTGGGTGGTGCAGTTGGTTGGGCGTCCAACTCTTGGTTTCTGCTTGGATCATGGCCTCAGGGTTGTGGGATCAAGCCCCACATCAGTCTCTGGACTTAGTGTGTATCTACTTGGGATTTTCTCCCCCTTTCCCTCTGCCCTTCCCCCTCCCCCCATGCACTTGCTCATGCTCTCTCTTTCTCGCTCTCTCTCTCTCCCTTTCAAATAAATAAAGAAATCTTTGGGGGGAAAAGGTATAAGAAATTTTCTTCTTTTCATCTTTTTTTTTCATCTTTAGTATCTGTTGGAGTCTTTGCCAGAGCTTAAGGAGTCTCCAGCTTCTGAAATGGAAACACCAAGTCATAAAACTGT
Source organism: Neomonachus schauinslandi (assembly GCF_002201575.2). Lineage (NCBI taxonomy): Eukaryota > Metazoa > Chordata > Mammalia > Carnivora > Phocidae > Neomonachus > Neomonachus schauinslandi. The sequence continues at coordinate 69,118,029 of NC_058410.1, forward strand.
AGGGCTGCTCCCAGACCAGCAGTGTATAGCTTATGGCACAGACCATCTCTGCCTGGAGATGCAAATGGTCAGGGTCATAGTCTTATATTAATATTAAAAAGCTTAGTTACCGGATACCCAAATTTTCTTGCTTTCCATTAATAATCATGCCAAAGCTCAATTGTAGACCTAATTGGAAAGATTCTCATTCCCTTGCTCAGGTCATTTCTGAATGTCCATAAAGTTGATCTTTTTCACAAAGTCATCTTTGTCATGACCTATGTCTCCACCATAGATCAGTAGAGAAAATATCCAAAATAGCCAGTTGAACCTACTTTCTAGCAGCCTCCTCTATGGTACCTTCTCTGTTGATAGCACTCCTAGGGCCACGCAGAAAAGTCTGATGCTTTTTTTTTTCTACATTGCTCTTTAGAAGTTTGAAAATAGCTACTGTATCTTCGTATTCATCTTTGTATGACTAGCATCAAGCTTAAGAGGGAAAATATAGTTAGAGATCCACAAATACTAGTTGACTCTTCTTTGAAAATTTTAGTTGATCTTTCTCTTCTCATTCTCTTAAGTAACTCCTACTTTGTCATTTAGAATTCAGCTCAGACATTGTCACTGCTGGGAAGGGTCCCATCTGTGCTTGATAGCATGCCGAAATACCCCTGCAACATCTCTTATGACATAGTATCTATTTGCCTGATTAACCACTATGTTATACATTCAAAGGGCTTATTTGGGTTTTGGGTGTTTTTTAAAAAAAATTTTATTTAAATTCTAGTTAGTTAACATACAGTGCAGTATTGGTTTCAGGAGTAAAATTCAGTGATTCATTACTTACATACAACACCCATTGCTCATCACAACAAGTACCCTCTTTTTTTTTTTTTTTTTAAAGATTTTATTTATTTATTTGAGAGAGAGAGAACGAGAGAGAGCAAGCACATGAGAGGGGGGAGGGTCCGAGGGAGAAGCAGACTCCCCGCCGAGCAGGGAGCCCGATGCGGGACTCGATCCCGGGACTCCAGGATCATGACCTGAGCCGAAGGCAGTCGCTCAACCAACTGAGCCACCCAGGCGCCCAACAAGTACCCTCTTTAATACCCATCACCCATCTAGCCCATGCCCCACCCATCTCCCTCCATCAATCCTATTTGTTCTCTATCATTTACAGAGGCTTATTTGTGTTTATGACCTAGCTCCTACCTAAGTGGCTGGCATACTAAGTGTTTCCTGGATGCATAAATGACTGAATCTTAACATCTTTCCAAAGTTCCATACTGACTTTGCTCTTCTTTGAGTATTTGTTTGTCTATTTTAAGGCACCCAGAAATCAACACAGTGATTGATGTAGTTTGAGCACTGGCTCTCACTGGCAGTTAACAATAATTCTAGAAGAATTTCCACTGAAGAAATAGGCAGGCAACCTTCCACAATTCAGGTAAAATAATCTTTGCCATAAGCCCAGGACAAGTGTCCTGGGGATGTGGGTAGGATACTTGAGAAGGCACAAGGCAATAAGACTTCACTTTGAGTCTTTATTTCCTGTTTCAAGGATTACACTGAGATAAAAGGAGTATCTGTGATCACAGTGGAGCAAGGGAGGAACTATGAGCAATTTGTTGATGATTTTTAAGTGAGAAAAGCCTAAAATACCGTGGGAGTGAATGGAGATTTAAAAAAAAAAAAAAAGACTAAAAGGGGCATCTGGGTGGTTTCAGCTCAGGTAGTGATTTCAGGGTCATGAGATTGAGCCCCACATAGGGCTCCACCCTTAGCGTGGAGTCTGCTTAAGACTTTCTCGCCCTCTCCCTCTGCCCCTCCCCCCTCTTGCTCTCTCTCTCTCTCTCAAATAAATAAATAAATAAATCTTTTTTTTAAAAAGTCTAAAGATGCTGGAGCCTTAAATGCCAATTTTTTTTTAAATTTTATTTATTTATTTGACAGAGAGACACAGTGAGAGAGGGAACATAAGCAGTGGGAGTGGGAGAGGGAGAAGCAGGCTTCCCGCAGAGCAGGGAGCCCGATGCGGGGCTCGATCCCAGGACCCTGGGATCATGACCTGAGCCGAAGGCAGACGCTTAACAACTGAGCCACCCAGGCGCCCCCTTTTTTTTTTTTTAATTTTATTTCTTAAATGCCAATTTTTAATGCCCCATGATTAAAAAGCAAAATAACAAAAGACACACAACTGTGTACTTAGAAATATGAATCTTAGAAAGTTGCAAAGAAGTATTTCACAGTGGATATCTCTTACATCATTATCCTTTTCAGTGTTTTTTAATGTGATTATATTCCCATGGGCCTAAGAAGCTATCAGTATTGGGTAATGTGATATTTGAAGTAACCAGAAGAATTTGGTGGACCCACTGACCTGCTTTTGACTTCTGAGAAATGCAACTTAACTATCTCAAATTCCACAACACTTGTCCTGGGCTTATGGCAAAGATTATTTTATCTGAATTGTGGAAGGTTGCCTGCCTATTTCTTCAGTGGAAACAACATGCTGCATATAAAGGATGTCTACAGATGTTAGATTTGTGATCTTTTCCCCTCTTTCTAATTTGAAACACATTGTGTACATATGTTAATCTCTTTTCTTTCCAGGAGGACTTACCCTCGTGGATTCCAGCCCACACCTCATGCTATGATAGGGCACTCCCCCAGAGAGATGCTTAGTTCCCTAACAGCCTGAAGAAGGTTTATACAACCTATCCACATGCTCCACAGTGGAAACTTGCTCCAAGTCCTACAGTCCACTTTAGACTCAAATAATTTGGAATCCAGGCTCTTCTGAGAGTCCAAGGAAAAAATCTGAATTGGCTACATAGACGGGAAGAAAAATTCATTCTGTGCAGTCAGATTATATGAACCTGTTAACATCTTTCTTCCTGCACATAAACTTGCTTATTCATTCATTCAGCCCACATGAGCTTACCCCCTGGGTGATCTCTGTACTGTGGCTTTTAAATACCATCTCCACACTAATACCTTCCAAATTTATATCTCTAGACTCAACCCTGCCCTCAATCTCAAGCTGTGTATTCAGCTGTTTGCATAATATCTCCAAAGGGCTGTCTGATAAGGCTGTCCTCATACATGGCACATCCAAAAGTAACCGTTGTTCTTCCCTCATCCTCCCCACACCTAATCCTCCCCTGAGGTCTCCCATTTCTAGTAGATGACATCCCTATTCATCTGATCACTTAAGCTGAAATCCTCAAAGTCATTCTTAACACATTCTCTCACATCCCACATCCAATTCATTTGCAAGATCCATCTGTTCTACCTTCCACATGTGCCAAATCCAGCCACTGGATTTGTCTTCTGCTCCCTTCCTAGTCTAATCCACTGTCATTGCTCACCTAGATGGCTGAGAGCTTCTCAACTTGCTTCCAGTCTGACCCCACAACAACCCATCTTCCACACAGAAACCGTAGTTGTCTTTTAAAAATGTAAATCAGATCCTTGACTGCTGTGGCTTCCCATAACACTTAGAATAAAACCCAGATTCCCAGCCTGAACTGCAGAGCCTCACTGTCCTGACAGCTTCGGCAGCCTTCTCTAGCCACTCTCCTCCAGGCAGTCTGGCTTTTGGCTAGTTGTTTACCAGGAAGGTTCTTCTCCCAGATATCTGCCTAGTTTATACCATCATTGGTATCGTGACCTCCATGAGTACACTCTCTAAAACAAGACCTCTGTTCTCAATTCTCATCCTTCAGTTGTCTTGCTCTGCCTTATTTTATTTTCTCTACTGCACATTTTATTATGGATCTACTTATTTATATATTGCCCTCTCCCCCAGTAGAACGTAAGCCCCTCGACAGCACAGCTTTGCCGGGGTCATTGCTGTATCCTCAGGCACCTAGAATAGTGCATGACATCACATACTGTACATGGTAGGCACTCAGCCAATATTGATTAAGTAAATTAAAACACTTATTGAGGGGCACCTGGGTGGCTCAGTTGGTTGAGCATCCGGCTCTTGGTTTCGGCTCAGGTCGTGGTCTCGTGGGTCATGGTATCAAGCCCAAAGTCAGGCTCCCTGCTCCGCAGGGAGTCTGCTTGGGAGATTCTCTCCCTCTGTCCCTTCCCCATTCACTCTCGAGAGTGCTCTCTCTCTCAAATGGGTGAATGAATCTATAAATTAAAAAAAAAAAAAACACTTATTGAGCAGCCAACTTTGTTTCAGGCATTATGCTACAGGAAAACATGGCTTCTGCCTTTGAGGGACTTGTCCTGGGTAGCAGGGACAGATGCACGAGCAATGCTGTGATTGTGATGTGGCTGGGGTGCTGGGGAAGCTCAACCAAGAATCTCCTAGTTGCCTGCAGGAGTCAGGAAGGTACCTGGAGGAACTGACATTGGAGATTAGTCTTGAAGGATGAGCAGGGGTTTGCCAGACAGGGAGGAAAGGGAAGGACATTTCATGTGTGGAAATCACACACACAACAGCATGGAGCTGTGATCCAACAAAGATCTTGAATACAGCCAACTTGTGGGAGAGATGTATGAGGTGGGTTTGGAGAGATGAGCTGCCAAGAAAACAATACTTTATTGTAATCCTAGCCCCCAAACACTGTCTTCCTCTGGAGTTTTCCCCTTCAGTAAGTAGCACACCCAATTCAAGTAATTGCTCACAGTGAAATTCTCGGTCACCAATAACTCTTCATTCTCTCACGTCTCTCCATGTCTCTCCATGTCCAATCCAGTAGCAAATCCCATCAACTCCACCTTCCAATTATGTGCCAAATCCAGCTTCTAGTCACCACCTCTTCCACTCCCTCCCTCAGCCAGACCATCATCGTTGTTCACTTAGACAACTGCCTCCCAGCAAGCCTCCCTGCTTCTCTTCTGACCCCACAATGACCCACGTTCCTCCAAAAGCCAATATTGTCATTGTGAAAGCTTTTAAGTTAAAACTGGAAGAGCAGCTTAGGTCAGTATCAACTAAATGGGTTCTTATGAAAGAGTATTAATATATATGTTTTGAGTAGAGGAAAGAAATTACCTTGATGTCAGAGTTTGTATGTTCTTTTTATTTGTATGCCTCGTCCTAATGGTTCTTTGGTATTGTGGTATGTGATTACATGTTCATGTTTGGGGCTTATCCCTTAACAATGGAAAGACAGAGAACCCTTCATGTGCGTCTGTGTTCTCACAGTATCCGGAACTGTGGCTGGCATTGGTCAATACACCGTGAATGTCTGTGAAAGAATTATTCTTCACATTGTGACAGACTCACTGCTGGGTTCCTTTAATGATCTTCCCTACTACCTTTTAAAATGATGAATTTCCTAAAGTTTATTTTATATACAGTGGTTAGGTAAACATCTGTTACCTAAAGCCAACCTGGTATAAGTAAGTTTCTTTTATCAGTATCCAAGAGATGCAGCTAAAGCAACGGTCAGAAGAAAAGTCATGGCCCACAAATGCTTATTTTGGTAAATAAGAAAAATACAAGTAGAGGAATTAAGCATCCGACTCAAAAAGTTAGAAAAAGAACAGTAAAACAAACCTAAGAAAAACAGCAGGAAGGAAATAATAAAATTAAAGCATGAATTCAAAAACTGAAAAATAATAAATGCAAAAATCATATTATTTGAAAACAACAAAATAGAAGAAACTTTGGCTAACTTGATTAATAGAAATAGGGGAAATAAAATAAGATGAATATAAGGTATATTTAAAAGGAATTATGAAGTCTGTTTTGCTAAACTTCTTAACAAATAAATTTGAAAACCCAGATGAAATGCATAATTGTCTAAGAAAATATAATTTAACCACCCTGACTTCCAAAGAGAAGTAAAATCCATCAAAACAACTACCATAGAAAAATACTAATGTTGGGCGCCTGGGTGGCTCAGATGGTTAAGCGTCTGCCTTTGGCTCAGGTCATGATCCCAGGGTCCTGGGATCGAGTCCCGCATCAGGCTCCCTGCTCAGTGCAGAGCCTGCTTCTCCTTCTCCCTCTGCCATTCCCTCTGCTTGTGCTCTTCTGTCTATCTCTCTATCAAATAAAGAAATAAAATCTTTGGAAAAAAAAGAAAAATACTAATGTTAAATTCTAAATAAAATATTAGCAGACAGGGTCTAACAGCATTTTGAAAGAACACGTATCATAACATAATATGGTTTATTCCAGGGGTGCAAGGATGATACAGTATTGGGAAATCTATTAATATAATTTATCAATTTTTAATTTACTGTATTAATATATCTTTATAGAAAACTCATTTGAACATCTTCATAAATGCTGCAAAGATATAGATGTAATTCAGTATCACTTTTTCATGAAAAAAACACTTTATAAAATAGGAAATACTAGGCACCTCCTTAACATGATAAAATATATGTATCTCATCCAGAATTGAGTGTCATGTTTGATAAGGAAGCACTTAGATGCCATATTATGTCAGAAAGAATGGGTGAATGAATCTATAAATTAAAAAAAAAAACAACACAAAAAACCACTTATTGAGCAGCCACAAGGTGTGAACACAAGGGTGTTCATTGTTATAACTGATCTTTAACATTGTTCTGATGTTGGCCAATGCAATACAAGAGAAAGAAGCTGGAAGCATAAAAAGCCAAAAGGAAGAGGTTGAACTAATGTTTATATTAATTTGCAGAAGATACAACCGTATACTTGGATTGTATGCTTGTTTCTATGAATCAACTGGAGAAATTATTACAAACAGTAATAACTCAGGTGGTTGAATACCAACTTTTTGGTAAAAATGAACATTATTCATATATATGATCGACAGCTAGTTAGAAGATATAATGGAAGAAAAATCCCACTTACAGTAACAAAAAAGGAAAATCCAAATGTAAATATAAGTATGTACATAAATACATCATATATATGAATATAGGAATTGAACTTAAAGAATCTGTGAGATAATAAATATTTATTTCTATAAATGAGTGAAACTTCTTTAATTCCCTGAGATGCAGAGGAAAAAAAGAAAAGATGTAAATAAATAGAAAGGCAAACCATTTTCTTGGGTAGAAAAATCTCAGTATCAGAAATTTAACATGATCCGGGTACAAATAACAACAGAATTTTTTAAAAAATCAACAGAATTGTTCATAACTAAAAAAGCTGATGCTGAAGTTCACATGAAAAAAATTATTTTTAATCAAGAGTAGTCAAGAATAAAAAAAGAAAATAATGAAAGAAGGTTGCTTTTTAAATACTAAGACATATTACGGGGCACCTGGGTGGCTCAGTCAGTTAAGCATCCAACTCTTAATTTCAGCTCAGGTCATGATCTCAGGGTCCTGAGATAGAGTCCTTCCTTGGGCTTGTGCTCAGCGGGGAGTCTGCTTGAGATTCTCTCTCTCCTTCTCCCCTCCCCCCTCTCCCCAATGTGTACATGCGTGCGCGCTCTCTCTCAAATAAATCTAAATAAACAAATATTAGGACATATTACAAATATATTTATATATTTGAATTAGGGTATTAATAGTTCAGTGACACAGCATGGAGTACAGGAATAATTTCAAATGCATTTGGAGCATTAGTTATCTCAGATCAGTGTGATAAAACTAGATTGTTGAATAAATGGTGCTGGGGTAACTAGCTATCTGGAAAAGTAAGTTTATTGATAGTTCATACTTTACACCAAGATAAATTCTAAATGCATCAAAGACTAATTTTTTTAAAAATACCTTAAAATTACTAAAGGATTTAGGGGGAATTTTTTATATCCATTAGTGAAAGTATGATACAAAATCCAGAAGCCATAAAAGGAAAGCCATAAAGTGATTTCAATTACTTAAAAGTCAAAATTTTTCTGAAAGGCAACCACCACCATAAACAAAGGCAAAAGACAAGTAACAAACTAGGAAAAATATTTTACAACTCATATAAAAGAAAGGGCCATTTCCCTAGTATGTAAAGAGCTTTCTACAAGGCACTAAGAAAAAAGACTAACAATGCAATAGAGAAAAAAAGAAAGTAAGGCTATTAACAGATAGTTTACAGAAGAGGAAATATAAATAGCTGTGTATAAATATATGAAATATACCCAGCTTCACTTAGAAAAAAATGAATATAAATTAAAACTCTAATGAAATGCTATTTTGCAATTTTTAAGTTTGATCACAATCTATTAGCAAGACTATGGATAAGAGGTACTCTTATACATTGCTAGTAGGTGTTCAAATTAGTACAACCTCAATGGAGAACAATTTGACATTATCAAAATTTAAAAAGCTTATATCTTTTGATGCACAGTTCTGCTTTGGAGAAAACATATGGATGTGCTTATCATGTGCAAAATTTCAAGGTTACACATTGCAAACTTGCTTACAATAACCCAAGATTGGTAATAACCCAAATGGCTATTAATAGAGAATTGGTTATATACATAATGTTACATATACCATATTCTTATAGTCAAATACTATGCAATCATAAAACAAGGATGTGTTGGTCTGGTATATTACCTAAGATGTATTTTAAAGTGAAAGAGAAAGGTACATAATACTAGTATGGTATGTTAAGCTTTGTGCAAAAAAAGAGAAAGATTTATCTATAAATGTATATATCTTTGCTTAAATAGGCACAAAATCCCTCTAGAAGGATACACAAGAAATATTATTTGCCTGTAGGAAATGGAACTGTGTGACTGAGAAGCAGTGGCACAGGGAGATTTTTAAGACTTTCACTGTATACCATTTGTATTTTTTGAAATTTGAACCAACCAACAACATTTTTAATTATATTTTAAAAATTGTCTTCAGTGGGGTGCCTGAATGGCTCAGTCACTTAAGCGTCTGACTTGATACTGACTCAGGTCTTGATCTCAGAGTCGTGAGTTCAAGCCGCACTTAAAAGAAAAAAAATTGTCTTCAGAAGAAACCAGTTATACACAACATGGGTGAATCTCACAAATATAATATTGAGCAAAAAAAAAGCCAGACACACACAAACACATACACACACACACACACACACACGGTATATTTTCCCATATATTTAAAGTTCAAAAGGAGACAAAACTAATCTATGGTAAAGGAAGTTAGAATAGTGGTTATCTTGGTGGGGATGATGACTGGGATGAGGCATGAAGGAGACTTTTGGGTTGCTAGTAATATTCTTGATTTGAGTGTTTGTTACTATGAGTATTTTCACTTGGAAAAATTCATTGATCTATCCTTAAGGTGGGTGCACTTTTCTGCATGTAAATTATGGTCCAGTTTTTAAAAATTATAGAAAAGAAAAAAAAGTTTTTTAGGGTTGTATTAGAGTCGGGTTGTCCCAGAGTTGCTGTAACATAGTACCACAAACTAAATGGCTTAAAACAACAGGAATATCTTGTCTCATAGTTTTGGACTCTAGAAGTCCAAAACCAAGATGTCAGCAGGGCCATGCTCCTTCTGAAACCTGTAGGGAAGAACCCTTCCTTGCCTCTTCCTAGCTTCTGGTGGCAACCATTAATCCTTGGCATCCCTTGGCTTGTAGATGCATCACTCTCATCTCTGCCTCCCTCTTCACATGGTGTCTTCACATGGAATTCCTTTTATAAGGGCAGCAGTCATATTGGATTAGGGCTCACTCTACTCCAGTATGACCTCATCTTGACTAATTCTATTTGCCACGACCCTGTTTCCAAATAAAGTCACATTTGGAGGTACTGGAGGTTAGGAATTCAACATATATTTTTGGGGGCTGGGGGACACAATCAATCTATAACAAAGGTTAATGGAGAATTTTTAGAGTACTAGAGTTGCTATAAAGGAATGTTTTAATCCTGTTTTAGTGACTGATTTGTGTATATGTGTGCCATTTTTGAGCTCTTACCAAAAAAAGTAACCCAGTGCTGTGTCTACCAATAGTGTCAGCTTCTGGAAAATAAGGGCCTAATCCACTGACTACCCATAGTTATATTAAAAGAAAATAAACAAGGAGCTTTTTGGTTCCTTTGGTAACCTCCTTCATGAGTTTACAGTTTTATGAAACTAGGGACTGTGTCTTTATAGGATACAGCTTGGCAGACTATGACCATTTATCTTCATCATAGAGCAATAATGTTGTTCTGAAGATGGGCTTTTCTAAAAAGCCTCCTCATTTTTCAGATTTACTCCAAGGATCCTGCAAAGCCTTCATTTTTCACTGGGCATGAGTATGGGTTTTATTTTTCTATCAAAGAGTCAGCAAGTTTCCAAATGAGTAACAGACACAGGGTGTGGTTGTGCATCCAAATTGCCCTTGAGGTATATAGTTAATCCCACAATTCTCAGCACCATTGAAATTATTTTTCTAATTTAATGAAATAATTATTTCGTTGTCACTGGCTTCCAGTGTGTGTGGCTTGTTGTACGTGTTCAAAAGTGTTTGTTGAGTGAAGGAAGAAAAACAGAACAATTAGCCATTTAACTGTCAAATGAAGACTTCAATTTCAAAATTCAGTCATTCGAGGGCAGGCAAAATTAGTCTATGTTAAAAAATTTTGATAGAGCAGGGATTGCCTTTGGCAGAGGAAATTGGCTAGGATGGGGAATCTTTCTGGGGTGATGGTTATATTCTATAACTTGATGTTCAGAATACAGAGGTATACACATTTATCAAAACTCAACAGATATCTTAAGATTTGTACATTTCATTGTATATAAATTTTACATCAAAAGAAAAAAAACTATAAACAAATCTTGAACTCTAGTAAATGATATACCTGTTAGTGTTTAGGGGAAAGTGTGCTGATGTCTGCATTGTCCTTTAACGTACATTGAAAAAATAAGATGAATTGACAGATGGCTAGAAACGGATATGGATTGATAGATGTGTAATAAAACAAGCATAGTAAAATATTAATTGTAGAATCTAGATATGAGGTATTATATGTTCACTGTAAAATTCTTTAAACTTTTCTGTTAAGTTTGAAAGTTTTCATAAGATGTTAAAAAAATTCAAAGTACTAAACAATGCAGGACCTTACATATGTGGGGCCAAGTCTGCTTGCCATTTTTTTCCTGTCACAGACTTGAATGTCTGCTACTTAAAACAGGGAACAGTAGGGGCACCTGGGTGGCTCAGTCAATAAAGCATCTGCCTTCGGCTGAGGTCATGATCCCAGCATCCTGGGATCGAGCCCCGTGTTCAGTGAGGAGTCTATTTCTCCCTCTCCCCCTGCTTGAGCTCACATGCTCTCTCTTTCTCTCTCTCTCAAATAAATAAATAAAATCTAAAAAAAAAAAAGAAAAGAACAGGGAACAGTATCACCTGCTGGGGGGTCTCCTTGTGAATCCAGTAACAGATTTGCAGGAATATGTGGGGAGCCTGTTTGATTATCCTAGTGGAGTAGGGCTTTGAAAAGGAAATAGTTGGAAAAGGGCAAAGGACATTTACATTTCAATGTGGCATCATACAGTATGATTTTGTGCCAGCCGCCTACACGTGGCCCAGGAAGAAAGCTGATTAGGCTCCATCAAAAACAATGCCTTGTTTTATAATTGTGCTCATGACGCAAAGGAAACCCATTTTTATTTTTATTTGAAGAAAGATAGGAAGAACTACAATTCTATGAATTCTCTTAGAATTACTCTTCCTTTACCCGCCACCACCCAATATCATAATTATCTCCCTTGTGGAAAGTAAATGTAAATAAATGCATTTAATTTTGGAACAAAAATTGTCTTCAAGTGCTCACCTATGCCCCTCCTCATCTATTGTATTTTCCTTAATACAATGTAGTAGAAACCTGGAAATCAGAAACACTTGAGTTCTCTCTCTCTCTCTCTCTCTTTTTTTTTTTGTTACTCTGTATGGTTCTGTGATCTTGAGTAAATTGCTTTTAAATTCTTTGAGCCTAAATTTACACAATTGTAAAATGAGCAGATTCAGTCAGATGATATACAAATCCCTTCTAGCTCTGGAATGAAACTTCGCTTTTTTTTTTTGCCCTGTCATCATCCTATATCATCCTTTTGGGGCCAGCTGTAATGAAATCTTGAATCCAGACCCTGACATACTCTAGAGGAAGGGACCCCCAGTCCCAACAAAACACAGAAAAGACTCTGCTAGGAGCTCATTTAAATAATGGTTAAGTTTTAGTCCCAGTGAATTTTCCATCTGTTTTCTCCATATTAGTTGGACATAAAGCTAGTCGAATACTTAAGACATTCAGGAGAGAAAATATACAATGTCTTACAGTGCACCTCTTCCAAAAATATAAAAAGAGAAGAGAAGAAAGTGATTTTTCTATTTGTGGAACTGTGTGTTTTGTTTACTTGGGCTTATCGCCAGGTGAAAATTCCATTTAAATACTGATTATGGGAAGAGGCTATTAACTGCTAGCCAGGTATTTTTCCTAAGGAATTAAAACAGAACAGAATAAGTATTCCTAGTGGGATGAGTATATTTTCATTCTCAGGGTGTAATAGAACTCAAAGGGAAGAGTAGTTTGGTGTGTCACAATAAATAAACAACCCAAAGAGGGTAATTGGATAAACTTTGTATCTCTTCATGTGCTTTTTACTCAACTGTATTGTCAAAGACAGAAACTCAACTTCCGTTATTATGTGGGTCTGTGGCAGGTCTAATTACCTGAGGGGTAATTATACAGATATAAATATGTGTATTAATAGTCAAGCCAGGGCGCCTGGGTGGCTCAGTTGGTTAAGCGACTGCCTTCGGCTCAGGTCGTGATCCTGGAGTCCCGGGATCGAGTCCCGCATCGGGCTCCTTGCTCAGCGAGGAGTCTGCTTCTCCCTCTGACCCTCCCCACCTCATGCTTTCTCTCTCTTTCAAATAAATAAATAAAATCTTTTAAAAAAATATAAAAAAATAGTCAAGCCAGATATAAGTTATATACCAATTGTAGTTGTGCATGTTACACCTTTTCTATAGATTATGTTTCTGTGTTTGCATATTTTGGCACATATACCTCCATATTTTCTCCCTTCGATTAGCTATAAACCGAATGTGAGTTGGGGGCTATTTAAATAATGAAAGAGGCTAATTATCAAGGACTTGACTTTACTAATGTACTTAGGTTGGAGATGTTTTAGGTGAGGAGAGCATGGGCAAGCCATCTGATTTGGTCCATTATTATATTTTCAATTATCTTTGATGCTCAAAGAGAGACATTAATATAGCTGAGGATGACATAGCAAATTACCACAGCTCTCTAACCTTTTAAATTGCTAACACTGTTGTAATCTGTAATTATAGAAATCAGTGTGAAAATTGTGGCACTGCATAATTATCTTTCCTGATACTTAATTGCTGAATGAATTATTAATCAGAATCAGTCTTGTATAGTATTTGCAGCAACTCAGAAGAATAATATATAATTAAATTTCATTATTCCTATTTTTGTGCTAATGTTTTATGATGTTGTAATTGATAATTAATTGGCCAAAAACTCACACAATACTTGGGAGTTTCAGGTGGCTGAAAAATGTTCAATGTGCTGAGTTCATTAACTAAGTAATGATCATTCTGTAAAGACCATGGAGTCTACTCCATTCTGTGTGAGAAAGCTTTTGAAATTGTTATATTAATCATTAAGTCTTTCATGTTTCCTTAAAAGAAAGCAATAACTGTGAGCACATATGAATAATTAAGAAATTTTAATGGATTTCAAATCTGGTCTATGTTAAGCAATCAGTTGTTGGTTATGAATATCAGGCTAATACACTAGATACAGTTCATGTGTTTTTCTGTGTATCAGTTTCTATTCTAATTAAACAATCAGCAGTGTCCATATAACCACATTTTCAAAAAGAGAATAACAGTGCTATAGCCTGAAAAGCCATTTCCCGCTACTTTCGATGAGTATAACCCATCGTGTGCAAAGTCTTTATAGACAAAGTCTGGTCTAATCTTCTTTTCCAACTGTCCAAAATACTAACTGGTTTTCCTCCTCACAGACACACAGAATTTAAAATCTGAAAGGATTATGAAATTTTCCTTGACTGGCATTCTAACTAAGAATTCCTGGTGTGAGTCTCTTTTGGTGTCCTTTGAAACCTAGGTAACCAGCCAAAGCTCAGAATCCAAGAATGTCTTTCCCTCAGCCTGAGTTCTATTGAAAAGAAACATTGTCAAGCATTTTATGTGAACTTCTGCTGGGCCACTTTATTTTTATTTTTTTAAAGAAGGTGGTGCTTTTTTTTTTGGTTTTCAAGTGTCTCCTTTAGAAACATACAAGGTTTTTTTGTTTTTTTTTTTTAAACAGGGGAATATCTTTTTTCTTCCCAAAGAATTTTGAAGGCCTGTGGTATGGAATTTTATAATGCATATGCCGGTTTTTAATGAGTCCTTTTCTAAGCTGAGCAGAAAACCATCCACAGGAGATTATTCCTAGGGATTGCCGTGCAAATGCACCTCCACTTTCTCGGGAAGACCATGAGTAGTTTATTTTTACATTGGTTGCGCTGGCTCCAATGTCTTATAATTCCAAATTATAAATTATTAAAGAGGAGTTTGTCATCAGACCACTCTAAGTAGAACTAAGGCCCATTCCTGTCCTCCTGAAGGAGAGCTGCTTGGCAGATTTTGGACTAACATCAGAAGCCTTTCTATTCCCGTCTTCTGTCCATCCCAACCCCCCCAGAGCTGTGTATGGTCCCAGAGCGACAGAGACCCAGGCAGTAGTCACAGTCTGAAAAACCTCGATGGTCCTGAGGATGCTGTGGAGGGTCCTGTGCGGCCAGCATGTCCTGAGGGCTTAGACACTTATATGCTGCTGAGAGATAGGGCATGATTGGCGTGGCAGTTTGAGATGGGAGGCCATGAACTTGGAGGGAGGGAATCAGAGACATCTTTCAGAATTGGGAGCAAGGAGGTTTTTACCAGGACAGAACAGTTAAATTATTCTCTGTAAGGACCTACCTTGTACAGAACAACAGAGAAAGAAGAGGTCTCACTGTTCGTGAATGGTTGAGCCCAGAAAGCTTTGGAAACCAAGTATACTTAAGACCCGTCCACTGAGAAACTCTCCATACGTTAGTTTTGCCTTCGCCGTGACAGTCCAGTCTTTTCCTAGCTTTTGCACCTTCCCATTGTCTGGGTTGCATATCTTGGAGGTTCTATCATTAGTTTCCTCTAACATTCACGTTGCTCAAAATGGACTGAGTTTTCTGTGGATAGATGGATAGGCAAGGTGACCTGGAAGCCCAGGAAAACCAGGCAGCTGCAGAGAAGTAGGTTCGAAGGAGACCTCAGCAGAAATAAAAGTAGCAGAAAGCAGGGGAGGAAGACGAGTATGGGCAGGAGGCTGGGATTGGGGTTTACGTGGAATGGTCAAGGAGGCCTTCCTGAGAAGGCGACATCTGAGCAAAGACCCAAAGGAGGTCAGGAAGTGAGCCATCACATTGAGATCTCAGAAGAGTCTCCTAGGAGGCATGTTTGATCTTCCAGGTTTGTAGGGCTGCCTTGGATCAGCTGCCTTGGGGGTTAAGCTACAGATTTCCAGCCCCACGCCTATTACCCTAAGTCCATGCAGTTTGAGAACTATTGTAATTCCAAGAGATAGGAAGGCAGCTGGGAGAGTCAGAGTGGTGTCGGCAGGGCTGTGGGCAGGAGATGCTGATGTGAAAGGACAAGCCGTGATCAGGCTGGGAATGAAAGGTGAATGCAAACAGTTGGCATGGTTAAGAAAGAGCTAATTTGACATAACATCTACTACATGTTGAATGAGTGAATTAATAAACTAGTGAACAAACATATGGAGTGTTTTACTCCTTATAGCCCATCATACCCTTTTTGTACAAATCAGGAAACTGAGGCACAGCAAAGTTAAGTGTCTTGCCAGAGGTGAATGGCGGAGTCAGGATTCAAAGCCCGGCAGCCTGCTCCAGAGCCTGCATTCTCAACCATCCCCCTATACTGCTTCCACAAACCACCATGTACAGACAGTCTTTAGTGAGTGCTTACTACACTCCAGGAATTGTTCTAAGTGTTTGCATGTTTGCCCTTTAAATGATTTACTCCTCATGACAACGGGATTGACAATGAGGAATCCTTACCGAGCGCCGACACGGTTTGTCTAAGGGTGTGTAGCAGTCAGTGTTCAGATACCAGCAGGCTGGCTCTGGGGGCTGGTTTGTCCACGCTACACCACACAGCGTCTCATGATGAAGGGGGGGATTCTGATTTGAAGGAAACCTATGCAAAAGGTAGCAGAGAGAGAACATCGAATAAGCCTGTAATAGAAAGGTGGATTATTCAAAGCATGCACTTTTAGCAAATATAAGGGGATAGAATCTTTTGGAAATGTTATGCGATGAGAATCAGTACAAGTCCCCCATCTGCCAGATGCTTTATCTTGGCATGAAAGAGAAATATATCAGGGTTGAGTGCCCGTAAGAGCAGACATTCTTGATATAATCATGTGGAGAATTAGTCAAATGGTGGGGAGGATAATTCCCGATTACAAGCAAAGTACTTTGTCCTTGTCAGAGAGCCCTCAGATCTATTGCCTTATTTGACCTTCATGGTCACTGTGGGATGTTACAGAAGGAAGCTGCAGTCGTGCCATGGCCGAAGTTGCCAGAAAGGGCCAGATCCCACACACTGTCCTGTTATTTTCTCACAGGCCATGGATGGAAAGCGAGAAAATTGGCCTTTCCCCAAATCTGAGCAGGAAAGTCGGGCAAACGCAGACATGCCTCCTTCCTTGTGCAGTCCAGGTTTGCCTCAGTAGAAGAAACTCTCAGCCTGTGCAGAAATACAGATTTATATATAATATACAAAGAAATGAATTTTCCTTTCGTAATAGCTTTTATTTGTGGAGTGTTTACTGTAAAACAAAGGCTGTCCTAAATACCTTATCTCTTCATCTCATTTAAGCTTCCCAGCCATTTTGCACATGGAAAAACCAAGGATTACAGAATCTAATTAACGTACCCAAAGCCCTACAGCTAGGAAGTGGGCGAGCAGGGACTCAAAAGGACACCCCTCTGCCTCGGGATGAAAGGAGAAATGGGAAACTGGTACATTGTAGAGTCAAGAAAGTGCTGAGAAGTCTCTTCGTGCCTGGTGCTTCTGGGGGCTTCTCTGTGCTTCTCCAGTACCATGTGGCTAAAGGGCTGGCCCTCGTTAGACCCTTTCCTGACCATTTGAAGAAAGGGTATTTTCTTCCCCACTGCAGTGCAGTTTTGACTGTTTATAATGAGTGAGTTAGAAAATAATCTCTTCTTTAATACACTTTGCTATATCTGAAGCATATCCTGTGGGGTACAAATGCTGTGTGTGAATGGTGGTGGTGTGAGCATATAATAGGACTTATATTTTAAACAGCGTACTCGATGTCCCGAAGCATTTGTGTCCCAGCCTTTTGGTAACCATAATCATCACTCTGAGAAGCTGCCAAGGACAAGACAGGGACTTGGAAGGCTCCAAGCACATCCTTTCTCCCCCCTCTCCCCCCCCGCCACCCCCATCTCTCTCCTCTGACCTGCCTTTTCCCCAGACTCCCAGGAGAGCATTTCACCTCCATTCGATCTCCTGTATTGTGACAGATGGTCCAAGTGCTTTTATTACCGGTTATGGAATTTAACAAACTGCCAACCAATGGCCTTAGCCTCCTGGTTTTACTCATTTTTAAATAAGAAAAATAGGAGCAAGGGTGTCGAGGCTTCAGTGGAAGCTCACAAACCTTTCCCAAAGCACTTCCCAAAATGACCTTTGAGCCAGAGGACTCCTCAGCCTTGATGAGATGCTGCCTGCCATGGGTGCGGAGTTGTGATTGTTTTAGTTACCAGGTGAACCATCTTGCAATCTCAACTTTGTCCATTCCAGCTTGCATCCCTGCAGAGAAGATGATATTTCAGAACAGAATCATGTGGTCCAGAAGACCCTAATACGTGGAAGAGACAAGTTTCCTTTTATTAAGAACCTCTTCTGTGAAAGCTGTATTTCTGCCAAGTCTTGGAAGCTCACTTGTTTCCTTTCCCACCCGTAAGCAGTGTGCCCACTCAGGAAGTGAGGCAAGCACCGAGAGAGACCACAGTGATGAACAGCCACATAACCATAGCCATAGATACTCGTCAGGTACCGTCAAATCTGGATTTGACCCCCTTGAAAAGGAGTTAGAGTTGAAAATCCAGTCTCTAGCATCATCACTCCTCGTCAGATGAACCTACCTTTGGCAGGTTGCGCTTACTAGCACCTACCAGTGATAAACTAGCTCAGAAAATGTGCTGGGAACCCTGGCATCCCTGATATTGTTTCTTGACTTCGCATGGACACCCAAGCCTAGTGTTGGCACTGACCTGGCAGGTGAACTTCTGGCAGTAATGACACGGTCTGTATCTTCTAAAGCTAATTCCAGGGAGCACATTGCTAAATTTATAACACTTAGATGTTCTCTTCCTCCTTCCTTTCCTGCTTCCCTCTGTGACTCCGTCTTCTTCCCCTCCCCTTCATCAGATTGGAAGTCCGCTAATCACCGAGTTCAGTTTTTGACAATCTTAGGTTTGACAGTAATGCTGCAGTTGGAATCAGACAGACTTGCAGTCTCCCCTTTTTTCTGCATTTGACTATCTGTTGTCTTAGTCTTTGATTCTCTGTTGTGAGTTTTGACTTGGTTCTTATCTAAGACAGAATAATTTCTGTCAGGTTCTGGGAACTCCCCTCCCACCCGATGGAGAAATTTTGGGGAGGGGATGTGCACCCCGTCTTGAACTGTGCACTGGGTACAAATCTGCAGCGCCTTCTATTAAAATGTAAAACGATCCGTTGAGTCATCCTCCCTCTGGTTTGACTCAGATGCTTTATGGCGTACTTTGCATGTCATTTCTCTGTAATGATTTCCCCATGGAGAAGGGTGTCTGCTAGAATCCAGGCAGACTGAAGATTGCTCTGAGTCAAATGGATCTTCTATTCTTTTAGTATTAACCCTTATCTCTCAGTTTCCCATCCTTGCTTTTTCCCTGAAGGAACCTAATGAAGTAAATAGGTTCCACCATCCTCATTTAGCCTCCCAATCACTGTTCATAATTTCTTCTCACATTAGCAGCACGAAGCTCTAGGGTAATATTCTCCGGCTAGAAGACGAGGGAAGGAGATACTGGGAGAGAATACTTCACACAGATGCCCTGATAAAGAAAAATGTAGAAAAGAAATGACTTCTCTCTGTCCTCTAACTCCTAATAGGCAAGAAGGAAATGCTAATAGGAAGCAGAGATTGATGTCTGAGAAATGAATATAAATGGAGAACATAGATACCAAGAAGTAGTGTGGGAGACAAACTGAAAGTGAAAGAAAAGAAAACTAGTCAAGGGTAGAAAAGGGCCTACCCCAGCAGAATAAATGGGGGCTTTGGCTGCACCCTTCGCTGGTAGGTTATCGCAAAGGAACCAAAAACAAGCATCACAATATAGAAAAGAAGAGCAGGGTAGATGATCACAGAGCCACATATCCAAATCTGCCAATCCCTAATTACACATTTTCTGCCTGCTCATTCTCCTCCCTTAACCATACACACACACACACCCATCATTGCCAGGCTCCGCTAACAGTAACTGTGTATCTTCGACAGCCTGGCATGGAGTCCTCTTCACCTATTGATTTGAAAGCATGTAATCTCTTTCATCTACTTTTTGAGATGACGGTGTATGCACTACGTTATTGTTAAACCCAAGCCGTAGCTTTCCTCCAGGCCCGAGACAGTGTTATCTCACGTGACATTACTGGGTGGAGACTCAGACAGGAGGAGTTGATGAACACCCTCCTTGACTCCGTAGCCACATATGTGAGACAGCCTCTGAAAATGTGTCCTGCACACCAGAGCACTGGTTTTGGTGGGGAGAGGAGTGAGAAGAGAAAGTGTTGAACTAATGCTGAGTACCATTGAGCACTGTTTTCCATTGCTTCATCCGTCCTTTGGGTTGACTTGTTCATAAGATGGAAGAATTCACACCGTTATTGGGCAAGTCTTCCTCTCTTCTTCATCAGTCCCAGAAGTTACATGATAGCATTTCTCCCTTTCAGCCAGCCATGTTATTTTGACCATCTCTAACTTCTCAGAAACAGCCTTCTCAAGAACTGTAGGTAGAGAAGCTCATGTTTCAGGTTTTCCTAAAGTTTCTGTACGTTCATAGAACCATAGAAATTAGAACTCGAAACGCCTTGCAGGTCACCTAGTCCGTTTCCTCATTTTATAGATACGGACGTGGAAGTGCATTGAAATGATTTGGTTTTCACAAGAGAAGATGAAACCCGAGATCTCTGAAAAGAGTCCTGCTCAGAAGCAGAAGCCAGGCTTCGATTTCTCACTACCTCCTGAAGGGCTTCCTCCCCATATTCAGCCCATTTTTGCAGATTTTGTGTGTTTTCATTTGAAGCCCAAAGTCCACCCTAGGACTTTCATGATTAAGTAGGACAGCCTGAGGCAGGCAACCTGAACTGTTAACCCTTTCCTACAATCTTTAATTTGGAGCGAGCTGGAGGGTTTTTTTACTTACATAATGTAGGTGTAGCAGGTATAGCGAAGTGCATGTGTAATTTAACACAACATGAATGCACAGCTGCTTATCATCAGTGTCAAGAAATGGAACATTGTGACAGCACCCCTGAGCCCCTCCTCCAGTACCACTGCCCAATAACAACTCTCTCCCCACAAATGGAAACTCTGTTCTGAGTCTTTTCTTTACAGTTTTACCACCTATGTATGTATCCCTACATATTTAAATTTTGCCCATTTTTGAACTTGATATAAAGGAATCCAATTGTATGTTATTATTTTGTGTCTTGCTTCTCTAGCTCAATATTCAACATTAAATTAGTGAGAATCATTCATGTTGTTGCATGTGGCTCTGATGTGCTTTATATCTTTCCATTATATGAGTATGTGAATATACCTCAGTGTATTTCATTCAGCTACTGACAGTGTATTGTTTCCAGTTGGGAGGGATGCTGAACAATACTGCTCTGAGCACTCTTATACAGAGTTCCTGTTACAGACATACAGGAGTGTCTTGGGTGTAACCCAGGAATGGAAACACTGGGTCATAATCTGTCCATATGTATGAGAGTCTCTCTTGCTTTACATCTTCACAAACACTTGAAATTGCCAAACTTTTTAGTTCTTTCCAGTTTGTGGATGTGTAATATATCTTTAATTCTTTATCTTTAAATTAATACATATAGTCTACTACCAACATTCTTTTTTTGTTTAATTCTAGTTAGTTGACATATAGTTCAATATTGGTTCCAGGAGTATAGTGCAGTGATTCATCATTTACATATAATACCCAGTGCTCATCCTAACGGGTGCCCTCCTTAATGCCCATCCCCCATCTAGCCCATTCCCCACCCACCTTCCTCCATCAACTCTCAGTTTGTTCTCTGTAGCTAAGAGTCTCTCATGATTTGTTTCCCCCTCCCTCTCTCTCCCCTGCCCGTATGTTCCTCCATTTTGTTTCTTAAATTCCACATATGAGTGAAATTATATGGTGTTTGTCTTTCTCTGAATGACTTATTTTGCCTAACATAATACAATACACTCTAACGCCATCCATGTTGTTTCAAATGACAAGATTTCATTCTTTTTGATGGTTGAGTAATATTCTATTGTATATGTATACCGTATCTTCCTTATCTATTCATCAGTTGATGGGCATTTGGGCTCTTTCCACAGTTTGGCTATTGTTGATAATGCTGCTATAAACATCAGGGTGCACGTACTCCTTTGAATGTGTTTTTGTTTGTTTGTTGTTGTTTTTTAGAGAAAGAGTGCAAGCAGGGAGGGAAGGGGCAGAGGAAGAGGAGAGAGAGAATCTTAAGCAGTCTCCATGCTCAGGGCATAGCCCAATGTGGGACTCGATCTCAAGACCATAAAATCATACCTGAGCTGAAACCAAGAGTCAGGTGCGTAACTGACTGACCCACCCAGGTGCCCCCTCAAATGTGTATTTATATCCTTTGAGTAAATACCTAGTAGTGCAATTGCTGGATCAAAGGGTAGTTCTATTTATAGCTTTTTGAGGCACCGCCATACTGTTTTGAGGAACCTCCAAACTCCATAGAGTGGCCGCACTAGTTTGCATTCCCACCAACAATGCAAAAGGTTCCCCTTTCTCTGCATCCTCACCAACACCTGTTGTCTCCTGTGTTGTTAATTTTAGACATTATGACTGGTGCGAGGTGGTATCTCATTGTGGTTTTGATTTGTATTTCCCTGATGATGAGTGAAGTTGAGCATCTTTTCATGTGTCTGTTAGTCATCTGGATATATTCTTTGGAAAAATGCCTATTCATGTCTTCTGCCCATTTCTTAACTGGGTTATTTGTTTTTTGGTTGTTGAGTCTAGTAAGTTCTTTATAGATTTTGGATACTAACCGTTTATCAGGTATGTCATTTGCAAATATCTTCTCCCATCCCCTAGGCCGCCTTTTAGTTTTGTTGATTGTTTCTTTCACTATGTAGAAGCTTTTTATCTTGATGAAGTCCCAATAATTCGTTTTTGCTTTTGTTCCCCTTGCCCCTGGTGACATGTCTAATAAGAAATTGCTACGGCTGAGGTCAAAAAGGTTGCTGCCTGAGTTCTCCTCTAGAATTTTTATGGTTTCCCATCTCACATTTAGGTCTTTCATCCATTGTGAATTTATTTTTGTGTATGGTGTAAAGAGAATGAAATGGTCCAGTTTCATTCTTCTGCATGTTGCTGTCCAGTTTTCCCAACACCATTCGCTGAAGAGACTTTTTTTCCATTGGATACTCTTTTCTGCTTTGTTGAAGATTAGTTGCCCATATAGTTGTGGGTCCATTTCCAAGTTCTCTATTCTGTTCCATTGATCTATGTGTCTGTTTTTGTGACAGTACCATACTGTCTTGATGACTACAACTTTGTAATATAGCTTGAAGTTCAGAATCGGGAGGCTTTGCTTTTCTTTTTCAGAATTGCTTTGGTTATTCAGGGTCTTCTGCAGTTCCATACAAATTTTAAAATTGTTTGTTCTAGCTCTGTGAAAAATGCTGGTGGTATTCTGCTACCAACATTCCAGTACTTCTAGCTCAGCCTCTGCATCACAGCCTGCCTCTTCATACAGTTCACATTTAAATATCGAAGTGTGAGGACTTATCACTGTTTTATTACTAGATATTTAGAAAGCTTGGGTTATTTTTTATTTCGGTCTATTTTTTAAAAATGAGTGAAACAACATCAGCAACAAAAATTACCCAAAAATTGGGGCTTATGATAATTGTCCCTAAATTCTTTATGTATTTTTTTTTCAACTGTACAGTAAAACCATTGTCACAAACTGTGTCAGTAAATTGAACTTCCTCCCAAAAGGTCAAAGAAAATGGAAGTTTATGTTGAAGTACAAGAACCATTCAGAGCTATTAAGGATTTGATGATACAATTGCAAGTGCTTCCTTCTAACAGCAGCCTTAAATTTCAGTTCCCTTGGCACTGATAAGCACACACGCAGATGGAGTGTTTGAGTAAATAAAGAACACGGAACGTTTTAGCTGCTCAATGTCAGGCCCTTACTCTAGCTATCTAAGGCATTAGAGACATTAAATGACAGGCACTGCAGTTTTCCATTATAAAATACTGAAATTGGATTGCTTTCCACTTTAAGTAAGAAGTTTGAGTCTTGATGCAATTGAAAAGTGTTTCCAACCCAAAAGCAATAACTTAGTAATTTTAATGGCACTGTGCACTCGAAAATTTCTATAGACTTGATAACTTTCTTTTATAAAAACTAACCCTTATAGTTTCATTGTAAATAACTTAAAAAAAAGTATGCTTGATAAGAGCAGGAATTTACTCAGCAATTACTAAATAATTTAGTATGTGATTCACAGAAGTATTTACTTAATGCCCTGTTTCTCTGGGAAATGTGGTTGGAATTTCATATGAAATGGTTTTTAATTTGGTCTTTTTCATTACCTGCAAGGTGTACTCATTTCTTTTCATGTGAACCATTCTAGACATGACAGGTTGTCTGAAAAACTTAACATTCTACTTTTTTGTGAATTTCAGCTTTTCACATTTCCCACTGTAGATTTTTTTCTTTTTGGTTTTTTGATTTATACTTTTAACCTTCAGAACTAAGTGTCAGACATTTTAATTTCTGAATATGAACCAATAATGAATGAAGACTGAATAAGTAAGTGAATAAGCAAGTCTGTATTCATTAATATTATATCTTTGACTGATAAGAGTTGTGGTCTGTGTAGTTTTTTGAAGGAATGAGCATATTATGAGAAAATAATAGTAATTAACTTTTACTGCTGAACCATATGATAAGATGATTGGGGTATATGTGTATGTACATGTGCAGCTGGGTTTTTTGGCCTACAAAAAGAAGAATGAGATCCAGCCAAAACCCAAATCAGAACCTTTGGAAGGCTTCCTTACAATCTGATTTCAGCTAATGTCTACACACTTTAACACATTGTCTAATGCTTAGTGTAAAGACTGGCTGTCAGACTCCGACATGCTATTCTGGGCTCTGTTACTCACTACAGAGTATTTCATTCTTAGATCCCATGGGTCCTGCTGCAGATTTCAGGATTTGCTGCATTAGGGGGGAAAATTTTTTTAATTAATATTAGCAAAGCAAGTGGAAAAAAAAGAAACTTAATGGGACATAATGCAGTGATAGGAGAAACGGAATTTAGGTTGGTATTGGTGAGTCAAAAACAGACAAATTGGAGGGAGTTCCTAGAAGAGCACCCATAATAATTGGAGGATGAGAAGGGCTGACTGATTTCTAAAAGAAGAAGAAACAGTATGTTCCATTATGCTTGAAGAGGGGCCAACAGTGAGGGGTGTGATAAGATCCAATAGGAATGTAAAGGCCAAGAGGAAGAGAGTGGTGCTGGCATGGCATAAGGAAGGATTATCCAGGAATAATGTAATAAAAGCAAGAAAATCCTCAGACAGGTTAAAGTCTAGCAACAGTTTCATGGGAATGATAGATTTTAGATTATACCATTTGATGAACAGATCTAATCTGTTTTAAGTGTCTTCTAAAACTTTCTGGAAGGTTTAACCCAAAAAGCAGACATCCGTGTTCATGTGACTACCATAGCCTCTTCATCGACTCAGGAGCACGTATCACCATAGCCCCTTTGTTTTCCCAAACGTGCCCTGGCAGGATATTGAATCATTCCTTGAGGCCCCCTCCCCCCAGATATCTTAGACCAGAAAGAGACCATCTTGCTTATGAACTGCAATCTGAGAGTCCAGCCACTACACTGCCTTGGCTTCACCGCTATCGATGACTGCTCCCCACCTGGTGGTGTAGACTCTCATCCAGTGCTGCTGTATAGCAGTCAAACCCCCGCTTGGACCTCAGTGGAACTCCACACTGGGTTTCCAGGTGACATAATTCTTTTAGTTTATACTCCCTTACGCAGCCATGGTTCCCAGAACAAACCTATGGGCTAAGATGTCTAGGACTGAAAGAGCTAATAGCATTAGCACCACATGTTGTGCCAAAATGTCTTCCTAGATTTGGATTCTCCATTTCCAAAAGCTAATTTCACCTTTTTTAAAATTTTTTTTACTCAGGGATATCATGGTCTATCCAGACAGATCTTCCTAACTTGGAACCTATGAGAGCAGGGGTTGGGGTACTAGTTCCTTCTCTCCCAGAAGGATTTTTCCTTTATATTGTCCATCCCATTCCCTGTAACCACCTCTGTGGAGGCAGTTTCTTTTAAGCCATGCAACATCAACAACAATAAAAGAGGGTATATGTGAATGGTCTTTATAAGGCCAAAGAAAGCTACTTCTCTCGACTACAGTGACAGTGACCCATTGCCTGTGACCAATTACGTATTCCTGTTATAGACTCTGAGACAAAAACAAAATTTGTTTTTGACAAAAACAAATAAAATATATCAATTGAGAGAATTGTAGCCATGTAAGAACTTTGCTGATCTTCTAGTTCAGACTTTTCATTTTACAAGTATGGAAGCAGGTCCAGAGAAAGTTAGGCAGTTTATCCAAAATCCACAAAGATGGTCAGTGCAAGAGCTAGATCAAAAGACCTAGATCCCAGGTATACTCCTCCTTCCACTGCACCTCACTTTATTTCTCTTTGGACTTTCTTTCATTTCATGTTTCACTAAAGAACTTAAGGCTTTGTATCCTTTATAGCAAGCTCCTCTCTTCTTGGTGTAGGTGCATTAATATTAATTAGCCATAATTGGATTGGAAAAATGAGGTATCTCTTATAAATCTCCTGCTTTTTATGAATTAAGTGTACCACTTACATTGTAGAACATTAATTTTTCCACCTAATTTTGAGTACTGCCTGCTACATGTAAGCTAATATGACTTAAATAAATAAATTTCCACTGACTGAGAAAACCGAACGTGATAGGAGGTGAGTAATAATTTGAGAACTAAGAATAGAGAAAATAAATCAGACTTGAGACCCTCTATAGGAGATAAGAAAATCCTGAAAATATTTCATGTAAAAGATGCCAGAATAGGAAATATTTGTCTTCAGTCCGCTTGTGCCATCATGGCAGTCGTGACCAGTCAGGTGCTCCTGGGCTCTGGTCTCACCATCCTGTCCCAGCAATTCATGTATGTGAAGGTGCTCATCCAAGTGGGATATGAGCCTCTTCCCCCAACAATAGGATGAAATATTTGGGGGCAGCAAGTATGTCAGCCTCCGGGTCTGTTTTGTTATGTTCAGCACATTGTGAGCATCAGTGGGAAGCATGGGTTATTCACAGGCTTAACTCCAAGACTGTGTTCAGGAGTCCTTGGAACTGTGGTCCATGGTAAAGTTTTACAGGATTTAGGCCCTGGAAATGTACAGAAAGAAGTCACACCTTCCTTCCACCAAGTTATCGAGGTTGTCTTGAGAGATGATGGCCCGTTCTGCTGCTATGCTCATCACACATTCCTTCCACGTGATCACTCTGAGATCTGTGGTACACATCATTGGCAGAAAATCCAAGTACTGTGGACTTTGTAACTCCATAGTAATCATCTATCGTGAAGAGGGCAACCTAGAATTTTTTGCAAGTCTTATATCTCGCCTCCTAGGTGACATCATTTATTTGTGGCTCTGTCCCTCACTGGCCTACCTCATCAATACCTATGCACTGGACAGTGGGGTTTCCACCATCAGTAAAATGAAGAGTTATTCTCAAGCTGTCACAGGATTTTTTGCCAGTATATTGACCTATCCCTTTGTGTTTGTCTCTAATCTTATGACTGTCAACAACTGTGGGTTTGCTGATGGATCCCTTCATTACTCCCCAGTATATATACATCTTGGATAGACTGCCAGTGCATGCTGCAAAAGGAGGGAAATATGAGCTGAGGAAATAGCTTGTTTTTCTGGAAGGTCCCCTTTGGGAAGACTCATTGTTGTGACCTGAGAATGTTAATTTAAAGATATGGGGCAGGGACAGTGACATTTCTATAGTTCCAGATGCACAGAATTATGGGAGATAATGTTGATTTCTATACAATGTGGTATGCTTTCTTAATAATCATTTAATCTTGAGAGAATGGAAAAAAATACTTGTCTTCTTACTAGGTAAAAAAGAATATAGCAGCAATTAACTAGTTGTAAAGACAGACGCCATGCAAACTCAAAGTTTGCTCCATGGCTTATGGTCATTGTAACTGAATTGTGTCATTTAAAATGTTATTCTTACTGTATAAAAATGATTCCAGGTAATAAAGCTTACAGATACTTCATCTTTTATTGAAATTCAAAGAACTAAATGTTCATTTTTGCAGAAATATTTTTGTAAAGTAGGTATTACAAATCATCATTTATAGTAGAGCAAAGTTTATACTATATGGTTAGCAAAGTGATAAGTTATTGTTTGTAACATTTTTGGTGTAACTGTAACATAAAGACTAAATCCAGGATTTTACTTCCAGCCAAGATGGAGTAACAGGTACTAGAGTTACTAAATTTACTCCCACCTGAAACAACTATAAAAACAAATAAAATATATCAAACAATTCTTTTCAAAACATTGGACACCAAGAAACAAAAGACATTGACCCCTAAAAGAAGGAAAACAAGCTGAGCCCAGCTGACTGTTTTGAGAGTGTTTCCAGACAATGGTAGGGGAAAGAGAAACCAAAGAAGATTTTGGCTGACTCCTGGGTTGAGGAGACCTAATAGTCAGGAGAGACTGTAGTGGCTACACTTCAGAAAGCAGGGTAGCAAAGAAGAGAGAGCTTCACAGAGAGAAAACTCCAGAGATCTGCAGAGGGTTTCCCTTAAATATTCTGCAGTGTACTCATTAGCCCAGGTGTGTGAGAAAAATACCAAAAACGGGGAAAGAAAGACCCAAACAATTAGAAGGAACAGTACTCAGAGCTCACAGAGGATCAGGAATAATACCTGTTCCTACCAGCCAGACTAGAGAACCCTTAATTCAAGGGGCATTGGGTAAAATACTCAGAAGAGTCTTGAATCAGTAGTGGGGAATAAGGAATTCTAGATTAAATGCTGCTGTTCCCACCTAACAGATCTCAGAACTAAACCTGGAGGACCGAACTGTTTCCATATAACTCAGCTGAGTCCTAGGACAAAGTTTAAGAATGTTAATAACAACACACAAGTATCAAGCATCCAACAAGGTAAAATTCACAATGGCTCCAATCAAAAATTTCCAGGCATGCACAGAAGCAGGGAAATATGACTCATAATGAAGAGAAACAGTGATCAAAACTAAACCAGAATTGACACAGATGTTAGAATTAACAGACAGAAGTAGTTATTATAACTGTATTCCAAATGTTCAAGAAGTTAGAGGAGTGATTGACTATCTTAAGTAGAGTCATGGGAGATATAAAAAAGACCCAAATTAAACTTTGTGACATCATTTATTAATGGCAGATTAGATATTGCAGAAGAAAGGATTAATGAACTTGAAGGCCTAGCAATAGAAACTGTCCAAAATGAAACATACAGAGAAGAAAAGACTATCAGAAAGAGAAATGTACAGAGCATTTGTGAGCTGTGGGACAATTTCAGATAGTCTCCATTCAAGTAGTCAAATAAATAATGTCTGACATGCTTCCAAATTTGGTGAAAACTATATCCACCCATTCAAAAAGCTCAAAAACCATGAAAAACTACACCAAAGCACATCATAATCAAATTGCTCAAAACAGGTGATAAAGAAAGCATCTTAAAAGTATCTAGAAGGAAAAAAGACATTACATATAGAGGAACAAAGATAAGGATGAAGGCAGATTTTTCATTGGAAACCATGCATATGAAAAGACAGTACAATGACATTTTTCAAAGTACTGAAAAGAAAAAGATTGTCAGCTAGAATCTATACCACGCAAAAATAACTTCCAAAATGAAGGGGGCAGACTTCTTAAGAGAAACAAACACTGAAAGAATACGTCACCAACTATGATGGACCGAATGCTTAGGTCCACCTCCAAAAGCCCTAACCCCAATGCAATGGTCTTTGGAGATGGAGATGGGATTAGTATCCTTGTAAAAAAAAAAACAGGACTAGACCTCTTCCTCTTCCCCGTGCAAAGACAGTGAGAAGGCAGCTATCTGCAAGCCAAGAAGAGAGCCCTCACCAAAGAACCAAAATCAGCTGGTGCCTTGATCTTGGAATTCCCAGACTGAACTATGGGAAAGAAATCCTATTGTTTGTGTTACCCAGTTTCTACTATTTTGCTATAACAGCCCAGGCTAAGACACAAACATATCCACACTGCAAATCATATTAAAGGAAGTACTTCAGGCAGAAGAAAAGTGTGTGTGTGTGTGTGTGTGCACTTTATTTTCTTGCTATTTAAATCTCTGTAAAAGATAATTGTTTAAACAAAAATAATAACAATGTAGTGTGGGGTTTATAACATTTGTGGAAGTAAAATGCGTGACCAAGAAGGGAGAAACGGAGGCATACTATTGTAAGATTCTTATACTCTATATGAAGTGGTATGATATCACTTGAAGATAGATTGTGATAATTTAAAGGAGCATACTATAAACCCTAGGTGACCAATAAAATAACAAAACAATGTGCCAAAAAAGGGGATAAGCTTGAATTATAAAAAATACTGTTAATATAAAAACAGAGAGTGAGGAGAAAGGGAACAAAGAACAGATGGGACAAAGAGAAAACAAGTTTCAAAATGGCATATTTGAACCCCACCAAGTCAATAATAATATTAAATGTAAATGGTATAAATACCAGAATTAAAAGTCAGAGATTATCAGATTGGACTTTTTTTAAGATTGATTGATTTATTTTAGAGAGGCGAGAGGGAAAAGTCTTAAGCAGCGGAGCCTGATGTGGGGCTCAATCTCACGACCCTGAGATCACGACCTGAGCTGAAACCAAGAGTCTGATGCTTAACTGACTGTGCCACCAAGGCACCCCTTGGATTTTTTTAAAAAGCAAGACTCAACTATATGTTGCCTACAAGAAACACACTTTAAATATAAAGACACAAATAGATTAAAAGGATAAGTAGGGGGAAAGATGCCAACACTAATGCTAACACTAAGCAAAAAAAGGTGACGTGACTATTGATATCAGACAAATTAGATTTCAAAGCAAATGATATTTCCGGGAATTAAAGGGTCATTTTGTGATAGAGGAATAAATACATCAAGAGAAAATAAAAATTCTAACCATGTATGCATCTAATAACAGGATTTCAAACTGCATGAAGCAAAAACTGATCGGTAAATCTACAATTATAGTTAGAGATTTCAGTGACTCTTCTCAATACCTTGGACAGAAAATTAATAAAGATTCAGAAGATTTGAACAACATTTATTATACAACTTGACTTAATTGATATTTACAGAACACTCCAGCCAACAACAGAACACACATTCCTTTCAAATACATATGGAATATTTACCAAGATAGACCATATTCTGGGATATAAGACAAGTCTCCATAAATTAAAAGGATTGAAGTCATTCAAAGTTTGTTCTCTGACCACAATGGAATTAAATGAGAAAACAATAATAGAAAAATATCTGGAAAGTCCTTCAAACATTTGGAAACCAAATAACATTTCCAAATAATTTATATATTAAGAAAGAAACAAAAAGGGAAATTAGAAAGCATTTTAAAATTAATGAAAATTAAAACAATGTTTCAAAATTTGTGAGATGTTGCTAAAGCACTACTTGGAGTGAAATGTATAGCATTAAAGCTTTTCTTAGAAAAGAGGAAAGATCTCAGATCAAAGAACTCAACTTCCACCTTTGGCAACTGGAAAAAGAAAAGCAAATTAGTGGTCAATTAATCTTTGACAAAGGAGGCGAGAATATGCAATGGGAAAAGACAGTCTCTCCAACAAATTGTGTTGGGAAAACTAAACAGCTAATGCAAAAGAATGAAACTGGACCACTTTCTTATACCATACACAAAAATAAACTCAAAATGGATTAAAGACCTGGGGGATGGGGTGGGAGGGATGGGGTGACTGGGTGATAGACACTGGGGAGGGTATGTGCTCTGGTAAGCGCTGTGAATTGTGCAAGACTGTTGAATCTCAGATCTGTACCTCTGAAACAAATAATGCAATATATGTTAAAAAAAAATGGATTAAAGACCTAAATGTGAGACCCAACACTGTAAAAACCCTAAAAGAGAGCACAGGCAGTCATTTTTCTGACATCAGCCTTAGCAACATTTTTCTAGATATGTCTCCTGAAGCAAGGGAAACAAAAGCAAAAATAAACTATTGAAACTACATCAAAATGAAAAGCTTCTGCACAGCAAAGGAAACAGTCAACAAAACTAAACGACAATCTACCGAATGGGAGAAGATATTTGCAAATGACTTATCTGATAAAGGATTAGTATCCAAAATCTGTAGAGAACTTATAAAACTCAACACCCAAAAGACAAATAATCTAATTTAAAAATGGGCCAAAGACATGAACAGACATTTCTCCAAAGATATCCAGATGGACAACAGACATGAATAGATGCTCAACATCACTGATCATTGGGGAAATGCCAGTCAAAACTACAATGAGATATCACCTCACACCTATCAGAATGGCTAAAATCAAAACCACAAGAAACAGCAAATGTTGGCAAGGATGTGGAGAAAAAGGAATCCTCTTGCACTGTTGGTGGGAAAGCAAACTGGTGCAACTGCTGTGGAAAACATTATGGAGGTTCCTCAGAAATTTAAAAATAGAACTACCATGTGATCCAGTAATTCCACTACTGGGTATTTACCCAAAGAATATGAAAACACTAATTCAAAAGGGTATATGCACCCCTATGTTTATTGCAGCACTATTTACAATAGCCCAATTATGGATGCAGCCCAAGTGTCTATCAATAGATGAATGGATAAAGATGTGATAAATGAAATATTACTCAGCCATAAAAAAGAATGAAATCTTGCCATTTGCAATAACATGGATGGATCTAGAGAGTCTAATGCTAAGTGACATAAATCAGAGAAAGAAATGCCATATGATTTCACTCAAATGTGGAATTTAAGAAACAAAATAGATGAACAAAGAAAAAGGATACCTAACTATAGAGAACAAGTTGATGGTTATCAGAGGGGAGGTAGGGAGATTGGGGTGGGGGGGATGGGTGAAATAGGTGAAGGGGTTTAAGAGTATATTTATCATGATGAGCACTGAGTGTACAATATATAGAATTGTTGAATAACTATATTTTACACCTGAAACTAATATAACACTGTATGTTAACTATACTGGAATTAAAATAAAATCTAAAAAATAGTAAAAGGTAATAGAAATTAAAAAGAGCAAATTAAAGCCTAAAGTAAGCAGAAGAAAGGGTACAACGATGATAGCAGAAATCAACGTAATAGAAAATAGAACAATAAGAATCAATTTAACAAAAGCTAGTTCCTTGGGAACATTGATAAAACTTATAAACCTCTAGCCAACCTGGTCAGAAAAGAAAGAGGACACAAATTCCCAATATCAGGAATATGAGCTTCAACAAAGATTCTACTAATATTAAAAGGAAAATAAGGAAATACTATGTACAACTTTATGCCAATGAATTTGACAATTTTTTTTAAAAATTGAATTTGTAGTTAAAACTCAGGGCCAAGGAGACTTCACAGGCAAATTCTACCAAATATTTAAGGAAGAAATGATACCAATCCTACAAAGACTCTTCTAGAAAATTGAAGAGGAAGAAATATTTTCCAACTCATTTTGTGAAACCAGCATTACCCTGATTAAGAATACATATATGAAAAGAAAACTACAGACTAATATCCTACATGAGCATAGATGCAAAAATTCTTAGCAAGATGTAAAAAAATGAATCCGACAATGTATAACAAGACAAATACATTACGGTCAAGTGGAGTTTATTTTAGAGATGCAAGATGGATTTAACATTCAAAAATCAATCATATTATTCATATTAACATACTAAAAAAGAAAAATTATGTGATTATCAATACATGCAGAAAACACATTTAACAAAATCCAGCATCCATTCCTGCTTTTTTAAAAAAAGAAATTCCCAGCAAATAAGGAATAGAAAGAAATTTCCTCAACTCAATAGGGGCATCTATGAAGCACCTATAACTACTGTCATAAATAACAGTGAAAGGATGAAGTGTTCCCCTAACATCAGGAACAAGGCAAGGATGTTTGCTCTCACCACTTCTATTCAACAT
Source organism: Neomonachus schauinslandi (assembly GCF_002201575.2). NCBI lineage: Eukaryota > Metazoa > Chordata > Mammalia > Carnivora > Phocidae > Neomonachus > Neomonachus schauinslandi. Next base: position 69,151,605 of record NC_058410.1, read on the forward strand.
TGCACTAGAGGTTCTAGCCAATGCAATAAGCAAGAAAAAGACACTGAAATCATTCAGATTGGAAAGGAAGTAAAATGTCTTCATTCACAGACAACATGTATGTTTTACGAAATCTATGTTATGTACCAAAATAAATAAGGCTGTGAGAACTAATAAGCAAGTTAGGCAAAACTGCAGGATATAAGATCAGTACACAAAAACAATTTATATTACTGTATACTAGCAATGAAAAATCAGAAATTTAAATTAAAAAGCGAAATCATTTATAATTACATTAAAATAGTAATATCTATGTATAAATCTGAAAAAAAGATATGACCTTGGTTTAGGCAAAGATTTTTCAGACATACCACCAAAAGCATGATCCATAAAAGAAAAAATTGCTTGATTGGTCTTCATCAGATGAAGGCTTTCTGCTCTTCGAAAAACACTGTTAAGAGAATGAAAAGACAGGGGTGCCTGAGTGGCTAGTCGTTAAGCGTCTGCCTTCAGCTCAGGTCATGATCCCAGGGTCCTGGGATCAAGTCCCATATCGGGCTCCCTGCTCCGCAAGAAGCCTGCTTCTCCCTCTCCAACTCCCCCTGCTGTGTTCCCTCTCTCGCTGTCTCCTTCTCTGTCAAAAAGTAAATTTAAAAATCTTAAAAAAGAGAGAGAGAGAGAGAGAGAATGACAAGCTACAGACTTGGAGAAAATACTTACAAATCACATATCTGATAAAGGACTTTTATTCAGAGTATATAAAGAATGCTCAAATCTCAGTAATAAGGAAACAGACCAGTAGAAAATGGACAAAGAATCTGAGTACACATCTCTCCAAAGAAGTAAATAGATGGCAAATAAGCACATGAAAAATGTTCAGCATCTTCAGTCATTAGAAAAAAGCAAATTAAAACCACAAAGATATACCATGGTATACTTATTAGAATGACCAAAACTAGAAAGACTGAGTATAACAAGTTGTGGCAAGAATGTGAAAGAACTAGAACTCTCATACACTGCTGTTGGAATGTGAAATTCTACAACCACTGTAGAAAACAGGGATAGTCTCTCAAAAAGTTAGACTTACACATACCAAATGATCCATCCATTCTACCCCTAGGAATTTACACAAGAGAAATGAAAGCATATGTTCATGCATAGATTTATACACTAATTCATAGCAGCTTTATTTGTAATAGCCCAAAACTGGAAACACCCAAAGATCTGCCAATAGATGAATGGATAAAAAATCGTGCTGTATCCATACAATGGAACACTACTCAGCAATAAAGGAACAACCATTTGATGCACACAACAACATAGAGGAATTGCAAAATAACCATGCTGAGTAAAAGAAGCCAGACATAAAGGAATATAATCTGTATGATTCCATTTACATAAAATATAGAAAATACAAATTAATATATAGTGTCATAAAGCAGAACTGTAGTTTTGGGAGGAAGGGGGCTACAGAGAGGTGCAAGGGAAGGACTATTAAGGGGCATAGAAAGATTTTTTTGGTGATTGATGTAGGGTATGTTCCCTGTCTTGATTGTGATGCATACATATGCTAAAACATATCAAACCACCCACTATAACTATATGCAATTTATCGTGGGTTAAAGTTATTAAAATAAATAAGAATGAAGCCAAAAGGAAAGTAAAACTTTATTGGAATTCATACTAGTAGTAGACATTCCTGAAAAACTATGTTATGTAAATTAGTTATAGACACTACTTTTTAAAGTACATCGGTGGATACTTCTTGAAGCAAAGAACCCTTTTGTAAAGTAATCTTCACTGTGGAATACATCTTTTTTTATGACTCTTAATGTGATATATTGTGTTTCCTTAAAGAGGATGTATATCAAGTCTGCTGGGATAATGACAGCACAAGTCCACTTCTTTTCAAGAGCATTTCGTGAGCAACAACAGCATTCTGTTGGTTGTGCTTTGTCCTGAAGTGGCGGAGGGCAATTGTGACAGCTCGCTCTACCGACTCTGTAGTACACATACCGTTTACTTCACTTGTTCGATTATGTATTGTGATTAGGTATTTACTCTGCTTGGCATCTTAGCCAAACATCAACCTAGGAGTTTACGTGTACTTTGTCAAGAGAGCATAATAAACACTTCAAAATGATTCATTTCCCCTTAACACAAAGCTCAATCAATACTTGAATCAGGACCATGTGTATGTGGAAGTTCCTTTTTCAGTCGGATAGCAAAATCAAAACTACTAAATCTTAGAGTACCTGTATGTTTTAAATGTTTTGGGTGTTTCATTAAGGGACCTGGCTTTGTTTCCATGGGGTAAAAGCACTCAGTAAAAGGAAAGATAAAAGTCAGCCATTGAACATGAATTTCCAGATACGTTTTCTGAGCTCATTGTGCTGAGCATGAATATGCTAAAGGACAATTCTCCTTTTTGCCTGGCTCATGGCCGTGGGACGCAGGAACTGTGACATTCTTCTCACCTTCTGTATCTGACTCAGGTAGCTCTGGTGACCCCACCTTTCTCTCTTTCAGGGTGTGAACGGCATGTCTGTGGATGAGAAGCCTGACTCCCCCATGTATGTGTATGAGTCCACAGTCCACTGCACCAACATCCTCCTGGGCCTCAATGACCAGCGGAAAAAGGATATTCTCTGTGACGTGACTCTGATTGTGGAAAGGAAGGAGTTCCGGGCCCACCGGGCTGTGCTGGCCGCATGCAGTGAATACTTCTGGCAGGCGCTGGTTGGACAGACGAAAAATGACTTGGTGGTCAGCTTGCCTGAGGAGGTACGGTAGTTTGGTTTGTTCGTGTGGTTGCTCATGGAGGTTTATCAACCTGTAGACAGTTGGCTAAGTAGGAGCTAAAAGGTGGACCCTGGGCCCCATTCCAAGTCACCAACACTGTTAGGTTTGCCGCAGAGCCAGTTTCTATCTGATGCACTTAAAATCTCAGAGGCATGAATCTGAGCAGAGCATCTTTGTCGGGGAGCCTCACCTCACCTGTGGCTCACAGCCACTCGTAGTTTCTGGTTCACTTACTCTTCAGGTTTTGAGTAGGACAGCAAAAGTTTGCTACAGTCCTAGATGTGGGATCTGAGTCACTGGGACTGTGGCTATGATTTTTCTCTTTCAGATGGTTGAAGGAGCACTTGATTTCCCTTGAGAGTAAAAGAATGAGAGTATTCACAGCACCTGCCTTGCTTGGGGGGAGAAGTAAAAGCAATCAGTAATTTTCGCAGTTAATATGGTAGGATTCTAAGAAGTGCAAACTTGCTTTTCTCACCATTGTTGAAAATACCCTACTCATGTTTCTTAATTACTTCAGTGAGTACAGTTATATCTGTGCTGTAGGGACACTAGTAGCTGGACCCGTTCTGTTGAGAGTTAACATCCATTCAGTTGGATGGCCTAAGCTGCAGAAACTTAAAAGATGGGCTTCATAATGACAAAACATGAAATTGGTCACCCTTTGAACTGCGTATACAATTCCTCTATTTCCATCATCTTCGCTCCCCTTCATTTACATGGGACCAAGGGTAGCACTGAGCAGCCTTACCCTTGTATTCAGGTCCAGAATCTGTCATTGTGCATCTATACCGTGTATAACACTAGGGCCACCACCACCTGTCGTGCAGGCTCTGCACTGCACAGTTCCCAGAGGTGCAACTCAAATCTATAGTCTGTGCGACTGGAGCCCCAGAGTTGGGCAGTGGCCCACAGCGACTCTGAAAGACACCAGAGACCCCATGACCCTGATGGGAGGTGCTAATGGTACCACTAGCAGTAAATCCCAGGGGTCACAAACCCAAATGCCTCCAGAGGCCTGGCACATAATAAAAATGAATAGAGCAGGATGCGTATAAGACACTAGGATGAGGTGGGGCAAGCACCTGCTCCACAGAAAGGCATCCAAATTCAACATAAAAAACAAATATGCAAGGGCGCCTGGGTGGCTCAGTCGTTAAACGTCTGCCTTCGGCTCCGGTCATGATCCCGGGGTCCTGGGATTGAGCCCCGCATTGGGCTCCTCGCTCCGCGGGAAGCCTGCTTCTCCCCCTCCCTCTGCCACTCCCCTTGCTTGTGTTCCCTCTCTCGCTGTCTCTCTCTCTGTCAAATAAATAAATAAATAAAAATCTTTAAAAAAAAAACAAATATGCAAACAAGTCACAGGGGTCGGAGGGGGTCACCAGATCCAGTCCCTTGTTAAACAACATCTACGGTTAGCCCTGCAGAACAAGAGAGAGGCCAGCTAAGAGTGAGGATTGCATAAGCACTCAACATTTTCACATGCTTCTTTTTTATGTACCCACATGAAAGGCTCCAGTACCACACTCCTCACACCCCTAGGAATTAGATAACTAGAAAGATCCCAGTACCAGAGGCAAAAGGACAAATCGGTTGCGGATAATGTTCTCAGGGCTGGTGTAGGGAGGGAAACTTATGTATCAACTAATGTGGGAAGGCCAAGGAATGGCAGCCGTGGTGTGATCCTGAGCTGGATTTTCCTCATCTACATCAATGGGCAAATATTTAACCTGTCATTAGGTGAGATGATAAACATAGAAGTTCTCAGCATGGTCTCTATCCCATAGTAGGCATTCATCAAATGTTAAGACCCCTTCTCCTCTAGATGGGCAGCCAGAATGCCTTTGCAGTGTATTCCAATTCTGGAATTCTCTGGAAATATTTGGAAACTTCCAATTATCCAGAATGATCTCGGGGAGAGGATGGAGCTTATAGTTTATTTATTATCTATATCTGTTTGAGAGCTATTTCATTTATATGTTTTTTACCGATTTTCAAAAAAAATCTGTTCTATTAAAATATATTTAAAATGAAAATCATATTTTATGTAATTTAGTCTCTCCTCAGTGACTATTGGCCCCATCTTGAGACTTCCTGGACCGTGTGCCTAAGCCCTGGCCTGCCCCCAGTTAGCTCTGGGATCCTGATCTAGTCACTTAAACCCCTCTCTGAGCCCTAGTTTCTACCCATAAAAACCTCTAAAACTCTGAAGTCCTTGAATTATTTATCATAATACACTACCAAGACAGTAAAATTTAAAGGAAACCAGAATATAAATGCATATGGCATAACTAAAAGTTTCTTTAGGTCAGATCCCTGATAATCACTTATTTCCTTGGCATTAGGGACTCTTTTTTTTTTTAAAGATTTATTTATTTATTTGAGAGAGAGTGCAGAGGGAGGGGCAGAGGGAAAGAATCTCAAGCAGATTCCCCGCTGAGCACAGAGCCCTACTCAGGGGCTTAACCTCAAGATCCTGAGATCATGACCTGAGCTGAAATCAAGAGTCGGATGCTCAACCAACTGAGCCACCCAGACGCCCCAGCATTAGGGGCCCTTTAAAGCAAGAGGCACACTGTATAGACATCACACAAATATCTGCTATTTGGCCTTTTTGCTTTGTTTGTGTTCTAAGTAAGTGGGAATTTGCAATGTGTTGATTTTCTTTCTTCCTAGTCATGTAAATGATTGCCATTTCTATATTATCTACACTTCCAAACCATTAAAACCTGGTGCTCAGGTATGTGAAACCTTCAGATATAACCAGATTTTTTTTTCCTTCCTATGAAACATAAATTCATATTGTCAGTAACCCAGCTTTAAGTATCTTGCTGATGGAGCATGCAAGCCAGCCACAGTGGCATTTTCCTTTGTGGGCCTGTAATTGTTTCTGAGGCCTCCTTCCAAGAGCCCACTCCCTCTGCTCAGAGCACCCTCCTGTGGCCCCAAGTGCTAAGCATTGTTTTTCTCTCCATGTGTGCACACTAAAATGTCCTTGCAGGTTCTAGAGTCATTGTCCCACTTAGCTCAGTGAATGACTTTAGAATTTGAATTAAGTAGTGAATAAGCAAACATCCCAAACATTACCATGGAAAGTAGCTGCTTGGAATTAATTGGCATTTGGCTCATATGATCTAAGAAAAAAGATCTGCACCTGGGTGACTCAGTCAGTTAGGCGTCTGCCTTTGGCTCGGGTCATGATCCCAGGGTCCTGGGATTGAGTCCTGCATCGGGCTCCCTGCTCAGCGGGGAGCCTGCTTCTCCCTCTCCCTCTGCCTGCCTCCCTGCCCACTTGTGCTCTCTCTCTCTTTCTGTCAAATAAATAAATAAAATCTTCAAAAAAAAGAAAGAAAAAAAAACATTTGATTAGCTCCTTGGAAATTTTTAAACCCCATCATTATCCTGTCACCAAATTCAAATCAACTTCTGGTTTGTCCCGGCCTTGTTCACGCTTGGCTCACCTCTACACTTCCTAGCCAGCCTCTGTGCTTCTCAGGGGGAAGACTCATGGCTGAGTCTGAAAGCTCTTTCTTGGACTATGAAACTTTCAGACACATACTGCTGCCTGTCCCACTCCCCTACTTAGTCAGTTTAGACCAAACCCAGCTCTGGTATCTAGTTGTCCAGTTGTGCAGCTCTACCCCAAACTCCTGACTCCCAATGGGCAAATCTCTTACTAGCAAATTAGAGCCACTCACAGTGCCCAGTATGGCCTCTAAACTAAAAGGGAGCGAAACAAAAATAGAGGCCTCCTTCTGGAAGTCAAGGAGTAATGGAAATGTCTTGCTCTTTTTTTTTGTTTTTCTTTTCTGTTTTTTTTTTTTTTCCTAAAATGGAATTACAGTCCCTAGAGTTTTTATGACTTGAGTATTGGCTCCCTATTGAAAAACACACCCAAGAATGTGTATCAGCAAAAAGTAAGACATAAGGCACTGTACTTAGTACTTTCGTTAAATAATAAAACAGATCATTTAGTTTATAATTAGTAAGTCTATTTTGTGCTAAGAGATGAAGAGAAAGTGGTTGATGTGCCAACATTGCAAGGCCGTTACTACACTGCTCATTAGTATTAAAGTTGGCTCAACAAACCTCTCCTTAGCTGTAGTCATGGAGACCATTTTGGGCTGGACGCCAACCGTGCTGGAAATGGCATCACAACCCTGAAGGTCAGTTCTATGGTGTGTCGAGTACAGGGGGCAGGAATGGGGTGTGTGTCCTTAGAAGACATGGAACCCACAGTGGGTTTGCCTAGCAGCCCCAATTACGGGGCTCTCCCAGAATGCCAGAGGAAGAGCAGCTGTTAAAAGGTTATTGCCACGATCTATTATCAAAAAGCCCAAAGATAACAAGTATTGGCGAGGATGTGGAGACAAGGGAACCAACCCTTGTGCACTGTTGGTGGGAATGTAAATCAGTGCAGCCACTGTGGAAATAGGAGGGAGGTTCCTCAAAAAATTAAAAACAGAACTCCCAGAGTGACCCAACAATACCACTTGGGGTATATATCTGAAAGAAGTATAATCACTGTTTCAAAGAGATATCTGCACTCCCACATTCACTGTAGCATTATTCACAATAGTCCAGATGTGAAAACAACTTGTCTATTGACAGGACTGGATAAAGCAAAGGTGCTGTGTGTGTGAATAGTATTCAGGAAAGGGAAGAAATCCTGCTGTTTGCAGCAACATGAGTAAACCTGGAGGACATTATGCTAAGTGCAAGCCAGACACAGAAAGACAAATATTGCAGGATCTCACTCTATGTGGCATCTAAAAAAAGGCAAATGATAGTAACAGAGAGTAAATGGTGGTTATTAGAAGCTTCGGGGAGGGGGTGGGGCAAAAGTGGAAATATTGATCAAAGGGTACAAACTTTCAGTTATAAGATGAATAAGTTCTGGAAACATAGGGTACGGCATGGTGACTGTAGTTAAAAATAATGTATTATATAATTGAAATTTGCTAAAAGAATGGATCTCAATTGTTCTCACCACACGCACACACACACACACACAAATGATAACCATGGGAGGCGATAGATATGTTAATTAGTTTGATTATAGTAATCATTTCACAGTTCACATGCACATATCAAAACATCACATTGTATACCTTAAATATATGCAGTTTTTATTTGTGAAAACTAAATATTTTTCAAACAAGGAGAGGGTAGAGCCAAAGCTCTACCACCTTTCTTTGGGCTTTACCGCCCATGGTCTTTCACCCTCTAGAGAAGGGAGAGGTTTCATGCAGAGAATAGCTGTTGGCTAGGGGTAAGTACGCCTCCTCAGGTGGACCACATGCTTTCTTAGGTATAAATATATTTCAAACTTTGGCTTGCTCTCACTCTCTCTGTCTTTTGCTTTCTCTCTCTTTCACTCCTCTCTCTCTCTCTCAACATTTTAGGGCAGATCTCATTTTTGCAGTGCTAAACAAAAAGGAAAACTGACCCAGAAGGATTCTGAAGCAAAAGCATTTGTTAAGTCTTCTTCTTCTTCTTTTTTTTTTTTGTTAAGTCTTAACCACAGGGTGCAATAAAGGGTACAATCTGCAATAGTACTGCCAAGCACAGAGACCAAAGAGGAATTATGGAATCTTCTTGATTGAAAGTTTCTAGAGGAGATGAAAGCTGTTAATGTCTCTGGGATGGCTTAGGCCCAGTCTTTTAAAGGAGCAGTAAGATTGTCATGATTATCTTTGGACAGTGTTTTCGGTGTGTAATACTACAGCAAGTACCTAACACTGTAGCACAAGCTGCCAACAGCATTCTTAGCCTGCGTGTAACTTTGGGGGAGGTGAGAACTGATGGGAAACAGTAACTGAGGTGTTTGGAGAGTGGCATGACCAAGATAAGAAGAACAAAACACTCACCCACCCCAGAGCACAGAGCCAGCCCTTTGGCCTCCCCCCATTCACCACCTAGACAAAACTCTGAAGAAGAGTAATAGGCAAAATTTTAGATTTAAGGAGCATCAGCCGTGAGTTGCTGGGAAAACCACAGTTTGAACCTTGGCACTGACCACATCTAAGGTCTTGACCAAGCCAGTCAGCCTCTTTGGGCTTCTGTTTCCTCATTCATTTTTTCATTCATTCAACAAATATGTATCAAGGCCCTGCTATTTACCAGGAGGCACTGTTCTAGCTACTGGGTGAACCTAGGGAACAAAACTAAGTTTATATTCCAGTGGGGGAGAAGGAGGAGAGAGAGCAAATAAATATAATATTTCTTGGTTAGATACCATTGAGAATAAAACAGAAGGGGGCTAAGGAATGTCAGGGCCCTGCAATTTTAAATACGGTGGTCAACAATGACATTGTGTGGTGACAGGTGGTAGCTACACTTGTGGGGAACGTAGAATAATGTATAAATTTATTGAGTCACTATGTTGTACACCTGAAACTAAGGTACCATTAAGAGTCAACTATACTCAATAAGTAGATAGATAGATAGATAGAATGGTTTAAAAGGACCTTTTCAAGGGGATGACTTTGACTAGAGACTTGAAGGAGGTGAAGGAGCCAGCCATGCTGACATCTGGGTGGTCTAGGCAGAAGGAATAGCAAGGAAAAGCTCTGAGGCTGGAATGGGCCTGGCATGATTGACATACTGTAACAGAATGAGCAGGTGGTAGAATGGGAGGGGGCATGTCACGTAACGGGACCAGGCTGTGCACCTTTTAGAAACATTACCTTTTCTTGGAATGAGCTGGGAGGCCATTTGGAGGGTTTTGCAGATCCTTTTGACTGCTATATGAAAACAGACTGAAAGAGGGATGCCTGGGTGGCTCAGTCGGTTAAGCGTCTGCCGTCGGCTCAGGTCATGATCTCAGGGTCCTGGGATTGAGTCCCACATTGGGCTCCCTGCTCAGTGGGAAGTCTGCTTCTCCCTCTCCCTCTGCCTGCTGCTCCCCTTGCTTGTGCGTGCTCTCACACGCCACTCAGTCTCTCTCTCTCTGTGTGTCAAATAAATAAATAAAATATTTAAAAAGAGAGAGAGAGAAAGAAAATAGATTGAAAGAGAGGGCAAAGGCAAAAGCAAGGAAAACATTTAAGATGCTAAGGCAACAACCCAGGCATGACACAATGGCCTAGATCAGAGTGATAGCAATAGAGTGATGATCAGTATCAGATTCTGGTGATATTTTTAAGGTGGAATTTACAGGATTTCCTTATAGAATGGATATATGATGGAAGAAGAGAAAGGAGTTAAAGAGAACTCCAAGGTTGGGATCTGAGCTGTTGGAATGGGGTTGCCATTAACTGGCATTGGTGAAGACGGGGAAAAGTAGGTTTCAAGTGGTAAGAATGGGAATAAGAGTTCTATTTCATACACATTACATTTGAGGTGTGTGTTAACATCAAAGTAGAGATGTCTGGTACACAGTAGGATATGCATGGTTAGAATTCATGGGACAAATTCAACCTGGAGATAGAAGTTTTAATACCAGATTATAGGGGATACCAAAAGGCATAAGACAAAATGCAATCATCAAGAGAATAAGTGTAGATAAGGAAGGAAGAAAAAAAAAAAAAAAAGAGGTCCCAGGATTGAACCTTGGGGCTTTTTAGAATTAAGAAGTCAGAGAGAGGGCGCCTGGGTGGCTCAGCTGGTTAAGCGACTGCCTTCGGCTCAGGTCATGATCCTGGAGTCCTGGGATCGAGTCC